>NC_062287.1:105102938-105405968 GCF_902655055.1 Lutra lutra | reverse complement strand
CTCTCTGCTTGACTTATTTCACTCAGCATAATCTCTTCCAGTCCTGTCCATGTTGATACAAAAGTTGGGTATTCATCTTATCTGAGGGAGGCATAATACTCCATAGTATATATGGATCATATCTTCTTTATCCATTCTTCCATTGAAGGACATCTTGGTTCTTTCCACAGTTCGGTGACTGTGGCCATAGCTGCTATAAACATTGGGGTACAGATGGCCGTTCTTTTCACTACATCTGTATCTTTGGGGTAAATACCCAGTAGTGCAATGGCAGGGTCATAGGGAAGCTCTATTTTTAATTTCTTAAGGAATCCCCACACTGTTCTCCAAAGTGGCTGTACCAACTTGCATTCCCACCAACAGTGTAAGAGGTTCCCCTTTCTCCACATCCTCTCCAACACACGTTGTTTACTGTCTTGTTAATTTTGGCCATTCTAACTGGTGTAAGGTGGTATCTCAATATGTTTTTTTTTTCTTTTTTTTTAAGGTTTCTTTTTTTTATTAATTTTATTTTTTATAAACATATAATGTATTTTTTCCCCAGGGGTACAGGTCTGTGAATCACCAGGTTTACACACTTCACAGCACTAACCATAGCACATACCCTCCCCAGTGTCCATAATCCCACCCCCCTCACAACCCCCCTCCCCCATCAACCCTCAGTTTGTTTTGTGAGATTAAGAGTCACTTATGGTTTGTCTCCCTCCCAATTCCATCTTGTTTCATTTACTCTTCTCCTACCCCCTTAACCCCCCATGTTGCATCTCCTATCCCTCATATCAGGGAGATCATATGATAGTTGTCTTTCTCCGATTGACTTATTTCGCTAAGCATGATACCCTCTAGTTCCATCCACGTCGTCGCAAATGGCAAGATTTCATTTCTTTTGATGGCTGCATAGTATTCCATTGTGTATATATACCACATCTTCTTTATCCATTCGTCTGTAGATGGACATCTAGGTTCTTTCCATAGTTTGGCTATTGTAGACATTGCTACTATAAACATTCGGGTGCACGTGCCCCTTTGGATCACTACGTTTGTATCTTTAGGGTAAATACCCAGCAGTGCAATTGCAGGGTCATAGGGTAGTTCTATTTTCAACATTTTGAGGAACCTCCATGCTGTTTTCCAGAGTGGTTGCACCAGCTTGCATTCCCACCAACAGTGTAGGAAGGTTCCCCTTTCTCCGCATCCTCGCCAGCATCTGTCATTTCCTGACTTGTTAATTTTAGCCATTCTGACTGGTGTGAGGTGATATCTCATTGTGGTTTTGATTTGTATTTCCCTGATGCCGAGTGATGTGGAGCACTTTTTCATGTGTCTGTTGGCCATCTGGATTTCTTCTTTGCAGAAATGTCTGTTCATGTCCTCTGCCCATTTCTTGATTGGATTATTTGTTCTTTGGGTGTTGAGTTTGCTAAGTTCTTTATAGATTTTGGACGCTAGCCCTTTATCTGATATGTCATTGGCAAATATCTTCTCCCATTCTGTCAGTTGTCTTTTGGTTTTGTTCACTGTTTCCTTTGCTGTGCAAAAGCTTTTGATCTTGATAAAATCCCAATAGTTCATTTTTGCCCTTGCTTCCCTTGCCTTTGGTGATGTTCCTAGGAAGATGTTGCTGTGGCTGAGGTCGAAGAGGTTGTTGCCTGTGTTCTCCTCAAGGATTTTGATGGATTCCTTTCTCACATTGAGATCCTTCATCCATTTTGAGTCTATTTTCGTGTGTGGTGTAAGGAAATGATCCAATTTCATTTTTCTGCATGTGGCTGTCCAATTTTCCCAACACCATTTATTGAAGAGGCTGTCTTTGTTCCATTGGACATTCTTTCCTGCTTTGTCGAAGATTAGTTGACCATAGAGTTGAGGGTCCATTTCTGGGCTCTCTATTCTGTTCCATTGATCTATGTGTCTGTTTTTGTGCCAGTACCATGCTGTCTTGATGATGACAGCTTTGTAATAGAGCTTGAAGTCCGGAATTGTGATGCCACCGACTTTGGCTTTCTTTTTCAATATTCCTTTGGCTATTCGAGGTCTTTTCTGGTTCCATATAAATTTTAGGATTATTTGTTCCATTTCTTTGAAAAAAATGGATGGTACTTTGATAGGAATTGCATTAAACATGTAGATTGCTTTAGGTAGCGTACACATTTTCACAATATTTGTTCTTCCAATCCAGGAGCATGGAACATTTTTCCATTTCTTTGTGTCTTCCTCAATTTCTTCCATGAGTGCTTTATAGTTTTCTGAGTATAGATTCTTAGTCTTTTTGGTTAGGTTTATTCCTAGGTATCTTATAGTTTTGGGTGCAATTGTAAATGGGATGGACTCCTTAATTTCTCTTTCTTCTGTCTTGTTGTTGGTGTAGAGAAATGCAACTGATTTCTGTGCATTGATTTTATATCCTGACACTTTACTGAATTCCTGTACAAGTTCTAGCAGATTTGGAGTGGAGTCTTCTGGGTTTTCCACATATAGTATCATATCATCTGCAAAGAGTGATAGTTTGACTTCTTCTTTGCTGATTTGGACTCCTTTAATTTCCTTTTGTTGTCTGATTGCTGAGGCTAGGACTTCTAGTACTATGTTGACTAGCAGTGGTGATAATGGACATCCCTCCCATGTTCCTGACCTTAGCAGAAAAGCCTTCAGTTTTTCCCCATTGAGAATGATATTTGTGGTGGGTTTTTCATAGATGGCTTTGATAATATTGAGGTATGTGCCCTCTATCCCTATACTTTGAAGAGTTTTGATCAGGAAGGGATGCTGTACTTTGTCAAATGCTTTTTCAGCATCTATTGAGAGTACCATATGTTCTTGTTCTTTCTTTTATTAATGTACTGTTATCACATTGATTGATTTGTGGATGTTGAACAAACCTTGAAGCCCTGGAATAAATCCCACTTGGTTGTGGTGAATAATCCTTTTAATGTACTGTTGGATCCTATTGGCGAGTACTTTGGTGAGAATTTTCGCATCTGTGTTCATCAAGGATATTGGCCTGTAGTTCTCTTTTTTGATGGGATCCTTGTCTGGTTTTGAGATCAAGGTGATGCTGGCCTCATAAAATGAGTTTGGATGTTTTCCTTCTATTTCTATTTTTTGGAAAACAGTTTCAGGAGAATAGGAATTAATTCTTCTTTAAATGTTTGGTAGAATTCCCCTGGGAAGCTGTCTGGCCCTGGGCTTTTGTTTGTTTGGAGATTTTTGATGACTGTTTCAATCTCCTTACTGGTTATGGGTCTGTTCAGGTTTTCTATTTCTTCCTGGTTCAGTTGTGGTAGTTTATATGTCTCTAGGAATGCATCCATTTCTTCCAGATTGTCAAATTTGTTGGCGTAGAATTGCTTATAATATATTCTTATAATTGTTTGTATTTCTTTGGTGTTGGTTGTGATCTCTCCTCTTTCATTCATAATTTTATTAATTTGGGTCCTTTCTCTTTCTTTTTGATAAGTCTGGCCAGGGGTTTATCAATCTTATTAATTCTTTCAAAGAACCAGCTCCTAGTTTCATTGATTTTTTCTTTTTTTTCTTTTTTTTTGTTTCTATTTCGTTGATTTCTGCTCTGATCTTTATTATTTCTCTTCTCCTGCTGGGTTTAGGCTTTCTTTGTTGTTCTTTCTCCAGCTCCTTTAGGCGTAGGGTTAGGTTGTGTATTTGAGACCTTTCTTGTTTCTTGAGAAAGGCTTGTATCGCTATATAGTTTCCTCTCAGGATTGCCTTTGCTGTGTCCCACAGATTTTGAACTGTTGTGTTTTCATTATCATTTGTTTCCATGAATTTTTTCAATTCTTCTTTAATTTCCTGGTTGACCCATTCATTCTTTAGAAGGATGCTGTTTAATCTCCATGTATTTTGGTTCTTTCCAAATTTCCTCTTGTGATTGAGTTCTAGCTTCAGAGCATTGTGGTCTGAAAATATGCAGGGAATGATCCTAATCTTTTGATACTAGTTGAGACCTGATTTATGACCCAGGATGTGATAAATTCTGGAGAATGTTCCATGTGCACTAGAGAAGAATGTGTATTCTGTTGCTTTGGGATGGAATGTTCTGAATATATCTGTGATGTCCAACTGGTCCAGTGTGTCATTTAAGGACTTTATCTTCTTGTTGATCTTTTGCTTGGATGATCTGTCCATTTCAGTGAGGGGAGTGTTAAAGTACCCTACTATTACTGTATTATTGTTGATGTGTTTCTTTGATCTTGTTATTAATTGGTTTATATAGTTGGCTGCTCCCATGTTAGGGGCATAGGTATTTAAAATTGTTAGATCTTCTTGTTGGACAGACCCTTTGAGTATGATATAGTGTCCTTCCTCATCTCTTATTATAGTCTTTGGCTTAAAATCTAATTGATCTGATATAAGGATTGCCACCCCAGCTTTCTTCTGATGTCCATTAGCATGGTAAATTTTTTCCACCCCCCAACTTTAAATCTGGAGGTGTCTTTGGGTCTAAAATGAGTTTCTTGTAGACAGCATATTGATGGGTTTTGTTTTTTTTAATCCATTCTGATACCCTGTATCTTTTGATTGGGGCATTTAGCCCATTAACATTCAGGGTAACTATTGAGAGAGATGAATTTAGTGCCATTGTATTGCCTGTAAGGTGGCTGTTACTGTATATTGTTTCTGTTCCTTTCTGGTCTACTATTTTTAGGGTCTCTCTTTGCTTAGAGGACCCCTTTCAATATTTCCTGTAGAGCTGGTTTGGTGTTTGCAAATTCTTTCAGTTTTTGTTTGTCCTGGAAGCTTTTAATCTCTCCTTCTATTTTCAATGAGAGCCTAGCTGGATATACTATTCTTGGCTGCATGTTTTCCTTGTTTAGTGCTCTGAATATATCATGCCAGTTCTTTCTGGCCTGCCAGGTCTCTGTGGATAAGTCCGCTGCCAATCTAATATTTTACCATTGTATGTTACAGACTTCTTGTCCCGGGCTGCTTTCAGGATTTTCTCTTTGTCGCTAAGACTTGTAAATTTTACTATTAGATGATGGGGTATGGACCTATTCTTATTGGAATTCAAGGGTAGTACAAAGGGAGTGTTCCCATGGGGTAAGGGTAATGAATTTGTGTACTGTTTGTGGAGGTTTTAAAAAGACAATGAAATAGAATAAAAGCCAACTGCTTTGAATGATCACCATAAGCTAGTTTTTCTATACAATATCATGAGTAACATGCCCCTCCTTGATGGACATTTTAAATAATTGTGACACTGACTTGGAGCAGGGTGCACCCAGTGGCCTGTCCATGACATATCCTAACCACATCCACTCATTCAGGAGTCCAGGCTTCTCCCACTGAGTGGCTTCTAGGCTTATGGATGGGATTTAGGGCTCTCTTGGATCACTGCATTCAATGGCAGCCATTCTGGGAAAGTCAAAACAATGGGGACATTAAAAAGAGTCATTATTGTCAGGGGTTGGGGAGAGGAAGGAACCAATAGGCAGAGCTCAGATGATTGTAAGGGCAGTAAAACTCTTCAGTACTATAAAGGGGATGTTTATCGCATACATTTCACAAAAAGCATGGACTATAAATCACCAAGAGTAAGCCCGGAGGTAAAGTTTGGACTTTGTGTGATAAGGATGTGTTCACAGAGGTTCACCAGCTGTAACCAATATACCTCCAGGTGGGGGATGTTGATAGTGGGGTAGGCTCTGCATGTGTGTGATTTTAGGAGATATGTAGGAACTCTCTGCACTTTCTGCTCAATTATGCTGTGAGCCTAAAACTACTCTTAAAAAAGCCCACCTCTATTAAAGACAAAAAAGAAGGAAAACTCATTGTTGAGAATATTCTCTTGGACACCATAGAAATAAAATAATCCAATTAAAAATGGGCAAAAGACTGCCAGATGGCTAGCAGACACACGAGAATATGTTCAACATCACTTATCATGAGGGACATGAATGAAGAAACTGTGTTCAGCACAATCCATTTTTGCCTCAGAAATACAGTTTTTAACTTTGTACTTGGAAATAGCTTCAAAGTTACAGAAGATGGATGGAACTAGGGTATATGGTGCTGAGCAAAATAAGTCAGTCAGATGATGAAGTTCTTGAACCTAGGTGAGGTTCGGTGGGGTGAGGTTTGGAGCCAATGGCTAAGAAAGAATTCTTAAGATGTCTTTGGTGCGAAAGGGTGGTTTATTAGAGCACGGGGACAGGACCCATGGGCAGACGGAGATGCTGCGCCGGGCATGTGAGGAGTGGCTGGTTATATACACAGGAGTTGGGTAGGTGAGGACAAAGGGGTGTTCAGAAGGGCTATTGGGGTAAAGAAGACTGTCAGGATATTGAAGACCTGGTTACTATCAAGCCAAGGCCGCTTTCCCTCTAATGAGGCACTAACATAAAGACAACTGGGAGTCTCCTGGTGGAATGTTTCATTCCTGCTATCAAGCGTCCTTGTTAGTGAGATTTAGGTTTAGAAGAAATTTAACTTTATTTACTTTTCCTTCTACCTCAACCTCCTTCAGTTTTGTTTATGGAGAGGAGGGTGACATTAAGGCTTGAGGAACTGAGTTATGTGCCTCTGGAAATTGGGCTATTGATAAGGTAACTTCTTTGTTGTAAATCTCAAGGACATTTGTAAACCAAGGGAGACTCCTGCCTTGCAGGATTGTGATCTCCGCAAGTTAACTGTTTTTCTTTTAGGGCAGTCAGGGGTGCCTGAGGAATGTGACACATATTACTGAGGGGAGAGGGTAGAGAGGGGGTGCAAGGTGCCAGCTTTTGCTTTGTTCTCAACCAGCCTCCTGCTCCCTCATCATCAGAGAAAGACAAATACCATATGATTTCACTCATGTGGAATTTAAGAAACAAAACAGTTGTATATAGGAGAAGAGAAGGAAAGATAAGATAAAAACAGAGAGGGAGGCAAACCGTAAGAAACTCTGAACTATGGAGAACAAACTGAAGGTTGCTGGAGGGGTAGTGGATGGGGGATGGGCTAAATGGGTGATGGGCATTAAGGAGGATACTTGTGATGAACACTGGGTGTTACATGGAAGTGATGAATCACTGAATTCTACTCCTGAAACTAACACTACACTATATGTTAACTATCTTGAATTTAAGATTTTATTTTATTTTATTTTTTTATTTATTTATTTGACAGAGAGAGATTACAAGTAGGCAGAGAGGCAGGCAGAGAGAGAGAGAGAGAAGAAGCAGGCTCCCTGCTGAGCAGAGAGCCCGATGTGGGGCTCGATCCCAGGACCCTGGGATCATGACCTTAGCCGAAGGCAGAGGCTTTAACCCACTGAGCCACCCAGGCGCCCCCAACTATCTTGAATTTAAATAAAATCTCAGAAGAAAACAAAAAAAAACCTATAAAGTTACAGAAATGTTGCAGTAATATGTGTAGTAGAACACTCATATATTTTTACTCATAGGCACTTTGCTGATGTGCTACTCTGTTTACTTCAGTATACAATCTCCGTTATTTTCTCACAGTTCTAGGGTTAGTATTGTCTTTTCAAATGATCAGTCATTGGGTATCCTTCATCTTCCCTTTATACTACCCTAGTCATTCTAGAACCTCTATTACCAATTCTTGCATGATATTTGCTCTGTTCAGAATGTAGTCAACTTCATCAAATGGGCCAGGGTTCATCTCAACAGATGCAAATTCCTGCATATTTGTGCGACCTTCTCCAGTTCCTGCAGCTCAATCTCTTCCTTTTCCTCTCCTCTTAGGGTCCAAAAGTGAGAGGGTGGACTAAGCTCCCCATTTTTGAGAGGTAGAGAGAGGTGGTGGTGCGGCCTCCTTCCCCAGTGAGAACGCACCCAGAGCACTGAGAACTGAGTATGGTCCATGAGTTCTTAATAAATAAGTGTGTGTGTCTGTGTGTGCATGCTCACACGTGCATGCCCATGCATAATGGGGAGGATCTTTTAAGATGTGGGTCCTGGCAAGGGTCCTTTTGCCTGGGCCTAATAGTGTCACAGATCCTGAGGTGTTTGGGAGGAGATGGAGGGGAGGGGCCCATTTTAACAGTTGTGTCCTAGGTACTTCGGTCCAGTTTCCATAAAAAACATATTAAATACCATATCATAAAACTACATCAGTATAAAGATGAATATACCCCACTTTGGTTCGTTGGTATATATTCATTATTTCTACAGTCACTTTTGGTGAATATTTTTAAAGAAGTTATAACATTTTTGTGGAATCCTAAAACTATCATGTGACTAATTCTCTGTACGTGCTTTGCCTGGTGGAAGTTAGCCATGGTGGCAGCTAAGAAATAGTCCTGAGGACTGTGGTGATAGGATAGCCATGAAGGAAGAGGGATACCTTGAGTTGTAAGCAGAAGGGGTGGCAATATCTTATCCCTGATGACAGTGATGAGGGAGCAGGAGGCTGGCTGAGGACAAAGCAAAAGCTGGCACCTTGCACCCCCTCTCCACCCACTCCCCTCGATAATGTGTGTGACATTCCTCAGGTACTTCTGACTGCCATAAGCTAGAAACAAATAGTTAACTTGCAGAAATCACAATCCTACAAGATAGGAGTCTCCCTTGGTTTACAAATGTCCTAGAGATCTACAAACAAAGAAGTTACCTTATCAATAGCACAATTTCCAGAAGCAAGTAACTCAGTTCCTCAAGCCCTAAATAAAGTTAAATTTCTTCTAAACCCAAATCTCACTAACAAGGACACTTGATAGGAGAAATGTGAAACTTTATCTCTAGATCTCCAAGATAGTGTTGAGAATCATTCCCAAGCATATGGCCCACTGATATACATCTAAAGGGTCTCACAAGAAGATTTTTACTACTAGTAATAAATAACCTTTCTCCCAACAATAGCTAGCCCCTCAAGGTCCTGGAGACCTTGCTTCCAAAATTCCTTAGAGACTAACATCACCCCCTTTGTTCTCACCTACCCAACTCCTGTGTATATAATCAGCCACTCCTCAGGATAACGGGGAAGCAGCTCTTCCTGCCCACGGGTCCTGTCCCCGTACTTTAATCAACCACCATTTTGCACCAAAGATGTCTCAAGAATTCGTTCTTGGTCATTGGCTCCGGACCTCAGCCCACCGAACCTCACCTAGGTTCTAGAACTTCATCAACAGGAATGTGGGGACAGGTAGAAGTAAGGACAGCTATGGTTCAATATAAAACCCACTGGCTTTGCCCTCTTCCCACAGAACACGCACCTTTCCTTCAACCTACCTGGCCTTGTAGGCCCTCCTGGTGGGGAAACTGGACCACATTGCCACTTGCAGGGCCAGGACTAGGGGCACCCACAGAATTTCAGGGGGCCACTCCCAATCTCAGTAATTAGGCAAATCAATTTTAATGAAATATTTCAAGAATCAAAATGGAGGCCACATATTAAAATTTTAAATCAAGACCACATTCACCCATGGTTTGTATGAGTCACGTCTCTCCCTGGCTCTAGTCCTGCCCCACACTCTTGGACAGGGGCAGGAACTGAGCGAGGCCCAGCCACGGTGAGCTGTGCTCGCAGCACAGATGAAGACTGCAGTGTCTCAGGGACCTGCACGTGGCCCATACACCAGAACCTGAGTCTCGAAAGCTTCCCACATGGTCCTGATGGAAATGGGGGTCAGGAGGGTGGGAGAGCACATTGTCAGAGAGAGCTGTTGAGCTACACATGGGGATGAACCAAGTGCTTTTCACACTCCTCAGTCCTTTATCCATGCACTCTCCAATGAAGAATTGTGTGTGTGTGTGTGTGTGTGCACGCGCACGCACACGCGCAGGCACAACCACCTGTGATAGAAGTCCATTTTGATCAGAGAACATAAGACGAACTTTCCATTTGTAGACGCTTTATTGAAATGAAAATGTACTCAGGTTTCAATAATTGTCTTGCAGTTAATAGATCAAAAGACAAAAAGGAGAAGAAAGTTGTGGTTCATTGTACTCTCTGTAGTCCTCGGTGCCCCGGGTCATACAAAAGGTTAAGAGTTATTACACCACTTACTTTGATATATTATGTTCTGGAAAACAAAACAGGGACAACACTCAGATTTTCAGCTTTCTGTTAGAAAGTAAGTCTTGAAAAACAAACATTTCTTCTTCTTGGCTTCCTGGGTTTGTCCACACACATCTGGCGTCCAAGAAAGTCAGTGTTTGAATTAAGATCAGAATGATCTTGTCTCCCATTCTAAGGATCAGGAGACTTTATCAATGCCAGAGAGGTGCTGGTGTGCTGGCCCAGATCTCTTTCTGTCAGGGATCCTGGTAAAACTTTTTTCTCCAAAGTATCGTATCCCGTAAATATGCTGTGTGTATTATCAGTTTTCAACAAAGAACTGTTCAGTCTAAGCTCAAATATAGAGAAATATGAAGTTTTTGAGCTCCGGTGTGGCCTTACATGTTAGAAATACTGAAAACAGTCCGAAACAAAAACCATTACCTTTGAGACCCGGAGAAGAATGGAGATGTGCACTCCAAGTGATCAGTCTTAATGAGGTTTTTAAAGAAAAAATTCCATTACCCTTGGTTGCTGGGTTTTTCAGGCTTTAAACTGTTTACTGGCGGTAAATGCACGTAACATAAAATTGACCATTTTCATCATCTTAAGTATATAGTCCAGCAGTATTAAGTATACTGATGTTGTGGTGCAACCAATGTCCAGAACATTTTCATCTTGCTATGGTGAGACTCTGTTCCCACTGAACAATCCCCATTTCCATACCACCCAAACCCTAGAAAGCACTATTTTACCTCCTGTCTCTAGGAGATTGGCTACTCTAGAAAATGGATGTAAATGACCTAATGCAACAGTTGTCTTCTTTTACTGGCTTATTTCCTTTGTCATAATGTGCTCAAGGTTCATCTATGTTGTGCCTTGTGTCAGCATCTTCTCAGTGAAGGACACTTTAACCTTTTGCTTTGGCACCCCGGAAGGTTTTCAATGGCATATTAGGATGGGGAATAAAATATAGATAACCAACACTACTGATTGTTGTTTTATACAATTCTACCCCCATGGCTGATTCATACCCATGACTTCTACTTGTCTTTCATGGGGTCTTAAAGTAATGGTCAAGGAGTCCAATCACTTATACTAACACATTGGGATTTCTTGAAAGTGTGTTTTAAATTCTTTTAATAAGATGTGCAGAATCTACTTCAAGTGGATTCTTCTGCATTCTATTTAAAAATTCTTATGAACATTTCCCTCTTTGTTTCTAAGAAGAAGGGGATCTTTTTTACTGATCACTTCTACAAGTGAGGGACTTCTTGAGATTCAGATGTTTTTTCACCTTGATAAAAAATGGGTGTGCGCACACACCTGAGTGTGTGTATGTGTGTGTGTTGTTTCCCTGTTTGGCCTTTTTCATTAATCTTTCCCTAGAGATTCCACAAAGTGAAGAGGCAAGTTATCAATGGGACCTTGGCTGGCTTTCTGGATGTCAAAGGATTCACATGCACCCATAATTAAACTCACTGAAGTAATATAAGCCATGTGTGACAATTGCTGTGACATAATGAGTGACAAACTTAGAGTCTGCTTGTCCCTGTTCAGATGCTTGAAAGCATATCAAAGAAAGGGTAATTACCATCATCTCTGCAACACTGCTCAGAGTTTTGTCTGACTGGATGAGAAAACACCACTTCAGTTGTCCTAATGCCTCATCAGTTCCAGGACCATTTGAGAAAGGTTTAAGGATGTTTTGGTATTCACCTATGCTCACTTAAAGATTGATTGCTTTGTTAATCACCTCATCTAGAGATGAGCATCCAGAACATGGAAGAAAACATGCAAAAGTGGTCACAATTACATAGGTATGAAGGCCTTTTCGGAGTCCCTAGGTTATGGTCATCTTCTTACATCTCAGTAGACACACACATTCAGAGGGATTATGGAGAATGGTCTTGGGTTCTCAATTCTAGCAGAGTAAGCTCAGGATCTAGGATTTCCTTTAAGCCTGAAAACACGTGTGCCCCCTCCCCACCCACACACTACCTCTGTAGCCCAGAGAAGCCAAACACTAGTAACCATGAAACAGAAGACACTGGAGCAATGAGATGCTCTGCACTGGTGTTTGGGGAACAGGAGGTTTTCCAGAGGGCTCTGACTCGATCATTAGCCAAAATCCTGTCCTACCCACACAGAACTCATCTGCAAAGCAGGAAAGGGGGAGGGTAATCAGCACAAGGACTCTCAGCAACTTCATGGCTGAGGGAAGCTCTGGTTGTCTGGTCTTAGGGAGGAAGGAACTCACTTTGGTGATGAGTGCCTAGGAGCCCTCCTTTTACTCTCCTGCTCACCACCTTAATCCCTCCCCTAAATGAGGGAATGAGTCACACGATGGAACTGCTTTGGACCAGGAAATGACAGCAAGAATCAACTGCAACCAAGCCAGCCTGTTCTCTGTTTGCAGAAACCAAGGAGACAGAGCTTTTTGGACTCAAAACAATTTTGGAACTGCAAGAATCATACATGATTTTAGGTGAAATTAATGCAAAAGTGCTTGTTAACTCATCAGATTACAGCAAAGTTAGCCTGTGTTGTCGTCATGTCATTTTATTATTATTGTGGTCTTATATCCTCCTGGCATCCCTCCTCTTTCTTCAAGGTCCACACAGCTTCTATCCCGTGGGTCTGCTCCTTCTGGCTTAGCACACCTCTGGGCTCAGTGCAATACCACATATGTCCTTTGGAAGGCAGACTTTCTTTGCCCATAGACACTTTAGTGAAGTGCTTGTGTTTGGGAAATACGTCTCTCTCTCTTTTTCAAAAAATTTTTATTTATTTCTAAAATTTCTTTTCAGTGTTCCAGAATTCATTGTTTATGCACCACACCCAGTGCTCCATGCAATACGTGCCCTCCATAATACCTACCACCAGGCTCACCCAACCTCCAACCCCCCCCCACCCCGGCCCCTCCAAAATCCTCAGACTGTTTTTCAGAGTCCACAGTCTCTCATGCTTCGACTCCCCCTTCAATTTCCCCCAACTCCATGTTATCCTCTCTGAAGGGTCTTTTACAATGTCTCATTTAATTAATTCAATTTCATAAATTCATTCTATTACAAATCTATGAATTTTTTTTTTTTTTTTTTTTGCTGTTTAGGACTTTTTCCCCACTGATTCCAAGGATGATGCAAACTGTAGAGCAAGTGGTTGCTCAGCAGAGGCAGTGCTGAGGGTGGAACAGTGACCAGGTCTGGGCTCAAGCAGACGTGGGTTCAAATCTTGGAGGCAACATCTAATCAAGAAGTGTCCTCAGGCAAGTGAAACTTCTGCTCATTTCAAGCTTCCTTTTCCTCATCCCTAAAAGGAGCAGGAATAATACCACACCTGGTTTTGCAAGGATGACAGATACTCTGTGAAGAGCTTATCCCGGGACCCCTGGGTGGGTCCTTTGGTTAAACATCTGCCTTCAGTTCAGGTCATGATCTCGGGGTCCTGAGATCAGCCCCCATTTCAGGCTACCTGCTCAGCAGGGAGTCTTCTTCACCCTCTCCCAATCCCACTGCATGTGGTCTCTGGCTCTGTGTGTCAAATAAATTAATAAAATCTTAAAAAAAAAATCTTATCCAGGGCTTCAAACAAGGTAATCCTGAATAAAAAGGAGGTTTCATCCATGCATGGATCCATCCATCCATCCACCGCTCAAAAGTAGCCATGAGCTTCCCCCATGACTGGGGCTGTGCTGTGTGACCCAGATTCAGGTGTTCACCCAGAACTTCGACCCTGTGGAGCCTACTTCTCACAAGGGAGGCAACAAACAAGCCCATAAACGAATGAGTAACATCAGAAAGTGGTTGCTACAGAACCACGAAAGAGCCACGATGGGCCATGTCCTGTACAGAGGTCCAGGCCAGCTACAGGAAAGCAGATTGGATGAGTAAACAATGACATCAAGAGGAAGATCTGGGAAAGAGTGTTCTAGGCAGAGGGAACAGCAGGTACAGAGGCTCTGGGGCACTTGGTATTTGGCAAGATAAGGAAAGTACACACAGTGTGCCTCTGGGTGTCAAGAGAGACACAGGACAGCCTCTTACTATAGAAATAGAAAAACTACATCAGTTTAAGCAGGGACAATAAGAGGATAACAGGAACAAGAGAAACAAAGTAGGCCGAAGTTAACAAAAAGAAAAAGAAATTGATGAGAGAGAGAGAGAGGAGTTAATTATTCACAAATGCGGTATTTGCTGTTTGGATTGTTTTGGACTCATTTCTTCCGATCATTTGGCTGGAGCATAAGTTGCCAAGATCAATGCTAACTGAGGGAGAGGCAGGAAATACGGAAGAAGATGATGTTCTTATATGTTACTTTCCCCAGTTGATTGCTGCCCATCTCTTTCAAAAGGCAGAGAGACTTCAGTAATGAAAGGAGAGACTTTTTGGTTAGGTCTTTTAATTTTTTTTAAGATTTTACTTTTATTTATATGAGAGAGAGAGAACATGTGCACAAGCAGGGGGAGGGGCAAAGGAAGAGGGGAAGATTGAAGCAGACTCCTCACTGAGCAGGGAGCCTGACAAGGGGCTCCATCCCAGGACCCTGGGATCATGAACTGAGCTGAAAGCAGATGCTTAACCAGCTGAGCCACCCAGGTGTTCCTGACTAGGTCTTAATGGGGATTCAACCTGGTGTCCTAGTTGTTATGGACTTGCCCTGTTACCTGTGGGGACACAGGTCCCTTCAGAGGTATTTTTACTCAACAAAAAATAAAATAAAATAAAAAAGTAAAAATCCCACATCATTTCCATGATGCTCACAGTAAAGAGGTGTATTTTTTTGTACTTTCATGTGTTCTGCATAATAGATGATGACCATTCTCAGGTGAATGAAAAAGCAATAACCACCCCACAAAGGACTCATTGCCAACCCAGTGTTAACAAGGAGAAATAGAAGAAACTAAAAGGTCCAAATGTTTAGCTAGCCTGATGTTTTCTTTTCCCCAAAGGGGCTTTAAGTCAGGTCCCCAGATGATGCTCCGAAACTAGAGGAATGAAGGAGTCTTCAGTTTGGGTGTTGGTGTGATAGTTATCAATCCCCTATTAAGACAAACCATGGTGTAGGTGTGAATTTGTACAGGTACAGATTTTACACAGAATACCTTGTGTCATGGGAGAGAGAAAGTATGCAGTAATTTGGCCTGTCCTCAGGCTCATGAAAGACCTAAGATACACTCACACCACGATATTGGTCATTGAGGCCTTGCCATACTTCGTAAGATAATAACAATCAGTGACAGCCATCTTTTGTTGTTGTTGTTGTTGAAAATTTTATTTTTTTTTGAAAATTTTATTTTTTAATTTAATTTTATTTTTTCACTGTTCCAAGATTCATTGTTTATGCACCACACCCAGTGCTCCATGCAATACGTGACCTGCTTAATACCCACTACCAGGCTCATCCAACCCCCCACGCCCCTCCCCTCCAAACCCTCAGTTTGTTTCTCAGAGTCCATAGTCTCTCATGGTTCATCTCCCTCTTAATTTCCCCCAACACACTTTTCCTTTCCTTCTCCTAATGTCCTCCATGTTATACCTTATGTTCATGAGTAAGTGAAACCATATGATGATTGACTTTCTCTGCTTGACTTATTTCACTCATCATAATCTCCTCCTGTCCCGTCCATGTTGATATAAAAGCTGTTCATCCTTTCTGATGGAGGCATAATATTCCATTGTATATGTGGATCATATCTTCTTTATCCGTTCATCTGTTGAAGGGCATCTTGGCTCTTTCCACAAAGACACAGATGTGAAAAGAAGGGCCATCTGTACCCCCAATGTTCATAGCAGCAATGGCTACAGTTGCCAAACTGTGGAGAGCCATCTTTTGTCAGCGATTCATACATTGGTACAAAAGCCTTTGAAGATGTTTCTTTGAAATTTAGATGATCTTTAAGTGTTTCTAAATTTTAAGCTACTGATATGGATCAACTTCACAGTATTTGAGAAGATACCCCACATGTTTTTTCCACTCATTCTATAAAACATGTTCTGCCCCTCACCTGCAGGACTGTTGGGACGTTAACCTCAGGCATGTTCTTTGGAAGTGAACCTCTTCCTCATTAAGATCATGCCAAAGTCTTGAACTTGGAAAAGGAGGGACTTCCCAGGCTGGCAATATTAGGAAAGGCGCTGGCCTTGGAGACATCTTGAAGGTAGTGAAATGTTGGTTGTTCACAGTATCTAGGTCATTCCGAGACCAGGCTCACTACCAGCCATTGGTCAAGCCTGCTATGGAGATTTCAAGGCTGCACCTCTTTGTACCGGGAATAGTCCTGGGATTGTAATAAGACCTCAGGGCCCCGTGGGGCACAAGCAGGTGCTGTGTTCATGGCATTGCCAGTGATTCATTTTATAAAATTGAGAAATTTCTTATGATAAACCTTGACGGACAACTAGGACCATCAGAGACCACTGGAAACGTGCTTCATCTTCGCATTCTCTGAAAGATCTAGAGAAGGGCAAGTTCACATCTGAGGTAAAAGTTCTATGTTTGGAAGAGTTTTATTGAGATATAATTTACAAAGGACTTCTCCGTCAAACACATTCCACATCCTGTTGGTTTTTAATCTTCTCTAAGCTCAGCAGCTATGAGTGTTTACCTGTTTTCAAAATTCAATAAAACATGAATGGCAAACAATAATACAGCACTCCTTGATGCAAGGCCCTAGAGGAACCTCCTTTAATCTTGACAACAACAGGGACACCTGGGTGGCGCAGTGAGTTAAGCCTCTGCCTTAGGCTCAGGTTGTGATCTCCGGGTCCTGGGATCAAGTCCTGCATCAGGCTCTCTGTTCAATAGGAAGCCTGCTTCCCCTCTCCCTGCTTGTCTCTCTGCCTACTTGTAATCTCTCTCTCTCTGTCAAATAAATAAATAAAATCTTTTTTTAAAAAATCTTGACAACAACAACCCAATGTGAAGGATAATGATAAGGTTTATTGACCCAAAGGCAAACTTAAGAGTGTGGAAGAGGTCACCCAATGGATGGGCTGCTAGGAAAGCAGCATAAACCAGATTCTTCAGAGAAAACTGAGGTGTGTGGTCACCCTCCTAGTGGTTGGTAAACACCCTGCAACTTCCCAGATGTAATCTGAAGCCAGCCCAGGTACACAGACAGAAGAAAGAGACCAAGAAAAGGTAGTGCAGTCTAGGTTGGTATGTGGCAGGTTTAACAGCAAGGGAACTTATGAACAAGGGTTTTCTTGGGTAGTCACAAGATGGGTAGACTGCTACACCCACATGCCAGAAACAGAAAGTATACAGAGAGAACTTAAGTGGCTTTAGTCATTTACCCAGTTCAGACGGTCTCAACACTATATCACTATCTCAGAGCATTGTGTTGGGGGCAGCTTCTGGGGGTGGATCAGGCCAGGGAAACCTACACTCCAAGGACAGGGGATGTAGGTGACGAAGCTCCAGCTACCTGGGTCCAACTCATGGGTCACGTCCTCTCCCTCAGTACCTCCCCCATGAGGTGGCAGATTATTTCTCCCCAGCTGCAGACATTAGGACAAGAGAAGTCAAATAGGTTGACCAATGGCCCATGCTTATGTGTGGTAGGCAGGGTAATTCTGGCTAAGAAACAGCTTTCAACACTATTTACCTCCTTAGTTTGACCCTCACAGACTTTCATCTTATGGCTCAAAAGGATTCTTTTGATCTCAACTCACACAACTGCCCTAGGCGAACTCCAGGTTGATTTCTGTGTACCCCCCCAGGTTTCTGCCAAGGCCTTTGCTCCCTGTGGACTCCCCTTACCACTGTCTTTGCCTTAGTCCTACTGTGTTGAAACTCCTTGTTCCTTCCCAGTGTCACATTGAAGACAGCCCTCTTCTTGTGGCCTTTCCTGACTCCAAATCTCTAGGGATATCCCTTGCCAAGACTCCTTGCCTTTCTGTGTGCAGCTCTCTCCTGACATCTCTAGGATCCTGATTCTATGGCCCTTCATCCCTGTTATGCTCCTACAGGGTACTGCCTGTGCATTCTGATCTTTGTGTGATTGCAATGATACAATAGCTGTTTAATTAATTGCTGTGTAACTGTTTTTTAGAACGGATTTTGAATTTATACAGAGACTTCACTGATTATATTGTGTTTTACATTAGCTCTATTAAGAGAAGTGCATTTAAATTAGAATCCTTACTGAAGTCAGAGCTCAAACCCCACACTAAAACCAGTCACCAGCCTGTCATTGTGGTGTTAATACCACCTTGCTTATGTTCCTGGATGAGGACTTTGGTGTCACAATAGGAAGCGGGTGCATGAGGCAGGAGAAAGTGCGAGCCCATGCCATTCATTGACTGGGCCACCTCAGTCTTCCTGTTCCCCAGAAGTAACCATTACCTTGACCCAGTGTAACTTTGATCCAATCTATCCTGGATGCATCTGATGACTTGGGGCCACAAGCCGGATTTGGAAGCCAAGCCAGGACCAGGTGTTGCCTCCAGTGAGTTTTCCTTGGCTCATTCATCAAAACTGTAAACATTATACAACATGACATTACCAAGAAATGAGTGTTAGGTATTTAATCCCCATAGACATGTGGCAGTTCATATGGTTCATTAAATACCTATACCATTATCTTCTTTTTTTTTTAAAGATCTTATTTATTTATTTGACAGAGAGAGAGAGAGAGAGAGAAATCACAAATAGGCAGAGAGGCAGGCAGAGAGAGTGGGGGAAGCAGGCTCCCCGCTGAGCAGAAAGCCCGATGTGGGGCTCAATCCCAGGACCCTGAGATCACGACCTGAGCTGAAGGCAGAGGCTTTAACCACTGAGCCACCCAGATGCCCCATATACCATTATCTTCTATATTGAGTTAGTAATTTTCCCTCTACTCCATGCCCACCTTTTCTTGCTAATGACAAGCATGCACAGTTGTTTGTTTGTTAGTTTATGTTATGTTAGTCACCATACCATACACCATTAGGTTTTTTTAAGATTTTGTTTATTTATTTGACAGAGAGAGAGACAGTGAGAGAGGGAATACAAGCAAGGGAAGGGGGAGAGGGAGAAGCAGGCTTCCTGTGGAACAGAGAACCTGATGCGGGGATCGATCCCAGGATGCTGGGATCATGATCTGAGCCGAAGGCAGACACGTAACGGCTGAGCCACCCAGGCATCCCATACACCATTACTTTTTGACAGTTGTGAAGCTATGGTTCTCAGGCACATTACAAGGTGTATATGGAAGAACTGATATAATGTATTTGCACTGTGAGAACAGGGATTTTCTATTGAAGCAGACTGACTCTCTCCTTCCACCCATCCCTGTGGACACTTGTCAATGTCTGGAGATGTCTGGGTGTGCCCCTGGGTATGTGGTGTGCTATTGGCATCAAGGGGGTAGAGACTTGGATGCTTCTAAACAACCTGCAATGCTCAGGACATCTACTCAAAAAAGACTTTTTCAACTACAAATGTCCATAAAGCCTTAGGTGAGAAACTCAGTGCTAGAGAAACACCTAAAAGCTTTGACCCTTGTAGTGAAAGATCAGCAGAGCTAAATAGCCTCCCACTCAGTAGACAAAGGGTGGAGCCCCAGTACAGACAGATGCCAGCAGGAGTTGGGCTTCTGTGTCACGGAAATAGGAAAGAGAAAAATAAAATAAAATTGGAAGTCTAAAGAATCGTGGGGAACCCCCCCCCAAAGTCTATATATTCAACTGGAGATCTAAGAAAAGAATAGCTGCAACTCTACAAATAGAAAAGTGGCCACTTTCTGCAAGGTAGGAGGTGCGGGGATGTGAATGCAAGAGGACAAATGGGGGAGGGAAGCTCAGTAAGACTGTTACCTGGAAAGTGATAGACCAAAGAAGAGCAAAACCAGAACTTTCAGAAGTCTGCTTTGGTGAGGGACATCACTGTTTGAAAAGCGATCATGTGGCAAAGCTGGGTAGAATCCTAGGTGGGACCAGGTGGTCTCAGGATCCCCAGGGTTACAGGAAGACTGGGGGTGTATGAATGCAGCTGACTTCTCAGGCATCAGAGCAGGGAAGCCAGCTGCAACCTGCAAGCCCAGGAGTGAGCTTTCAGCTCAGGGTTGCCATATGTTGTGAACCATAGTGCAGTCAGGTGACTGTTCTCCAAGCAGGGGCCCAGTAAATGGCAGAACAAGTGAGAACCTCGCTCTCTCCCCCAGGAGGAGTTGCATAGGTGTGCAACCCAGGAGTTTGAAGGGTTTGAAGACTTGAATTGGGGTTGCATGTCTGAGATAGAAATGGTGGGTCACAGGCTCAATGAGCATAGAGTTTGGACGGAGACCAGGGAGACAGGAGTGATTGACTGCTTTTCCCTGAGGGCACACTGAGGAGTGGGGCCCCAGTCTTTGGCTCTGGGGCTAGAGATTGGGAAGCTGCCATTTTCATTCTCATCTTCTAAAGCAGCTTGGAAAGCCTCCAGGAAACAAAATCCACATACTTGTGGAGCATAAGGAATAACACGGAGGACATTGGGAGAAGGAGAGGAGAAGTGAGTTGGGGGAAATGGGAGGGGGAGACGAACCATGAGAGACTATGGACTCTGAAAATCAAACTGAGGGTTTTGGAGGTGAGGGGAGTGGAGGGTTGGGTGAGACCGGTGGTGGGTATTAAGGAAGGCACGTATTGCATGGAGCACTGGGTTTGGTGCATAAACAATGAATCTTGGAACACTGAAAAAAATAGAATTAAATTTAAAAAAAGAAAAATTACAGATAGTCCAGTTTTGGATGAAAGTTTGAATTTACACAGACCTGTACCCCTGGGGCAAATAATACATTATATGTTAATAAAAATAATTAATAAAAAAAAGTGTGAATTTTAAAAATCCATTTTCAAATATGGAACTGAAACAACTGTAGTTTAATAAAAATTTATCCTAAATCCTTAAAAAAAAAAGTGCCACATGCAGCAATCTGGAGCAGCTTACTTAGCCTGGTCCCGGGCAAGGGCATTGCAATTCCACCTGAGGCAAAGACTCTTGAAAACCAGTGCAACAGGCCCCTCGCCCACAAGATCAGCAAAAACATTTGGCTAAGACCAAGTTTACTTATCACACAGAGCTGCAGTCTCTAGCACTATGGGAAAATAGTATATAGAATTTGTGGGGGTTTTCCCATGATTCTATAGACTTTCAATTTTAATTTTTTTCTCTTTCCTATTTCAACCAATTTATTATTTTATCAATCTTTTTTAAACCTCCTTTAATTTTCATTTTTACAGTTACATTCTATCCTTTCATTGTATTTGATTTTATTTTTGTATATATATTATATATTATATATTATATTTAATACATCTATAGTTTTTCTTTCTTTACAATTTTGGGATGCAGTTTATTCTAACAAAGAAATCAAATACACCCAAAGTTTAGGGTATGGCTCTGTTCTCACCTGTCTGATCATATTCTCTCTCTCCCCCCCTTTTTTTTGTTTTGTTTTGTTAAAATCTTTTTTGGGATGCCTGCATGGCTCAGTAGGTTAAGCATCTGCCCTCAGCTCTGGTCATGATCCCAGGGTCCTGGGATCAAGTCCCTCATCGAGCTCCCTGCTCAGTGGGGAGCCTGATTCTCCCTCTGCCTGTCTTCCCCCTGCTTGTGTTCTCTCTCTCTGTCTGACGAATAAATAAATAAAATATTTTTAAATTTTTTAAATTAAATTTTAAAAAATTGTTTATAATTTTCATCTTTAAAGTTACATTCTATCCTTTCAATGTATTTAATTTTATTTGTGTATATATATATTCTTCTTTCTTTTTTTTAAAGATTTTATTTATTTATTTGAGAGACAGAGATCACAAGTAGACAGAGAGGCAGACGGCAGGTTGGGGGTAGGGCAGGAAGTAAGCTCCCTGTTGAGCAGAGAGCCTGATTCAGAGTTTGATCTCAGGACTCTGAGACCATGACCTGAGATGAAGGCAGAGGCTTTAACCCACTGAGCCACCCAGGCGCCCCTGTGTTTTTCTTTCTTTACAATTTTCAGATGTAGTTTCTTCTAACAAACTGACTAGAATACACTTAGGATATAGTGTATTATTGTGTTCTGTTCACCTGCTTATATTCTTTCTTCTTTTTTTTTTGTCTTTAATTTTCATTTATACAGTTACATTCTGTCCTTCCATTGTATTTATTTTTGTACATATATGTTTTTCTTTCTTTACAATTTTAAGATCTACTTTTCTAACAAACAGACTAAAATACTGTATGCAATGTATTGCTGTATTCTGCTCACCTGTCTGATTGTATTCTCTCTCTCTCTCTTTTTTTTTTTTTTTTTAGTTTTGAGTCTCTTCAGATTTGTTTAGTATATGTTTCTCTTGGGTATTTGTTGCCATTCTACTATTTTTGTTCTCTGATCCATCCTATTCTTCTCTGATGGAAGGACAAGATGGAAAAACTTCAAAAAGGAAAAAGAGGCAGTACTGACTGCCAGGGACCTAATCAGTATGGATATAAGTAAGACGTGGGAACAAGAGTTCAGATTAATGATTATAAAGGTACTGGCTGAGCTTGAAAAAAGCACAGAAGACACTAGAGATAAGAGGAAGGAGGGTCACTGGACAGGAGCATGATAAGGGAGAGAGTTGTAGGCAGGGAGTGGTAAAGTCGACTGAGGTATGAAGGCTAGATCTTGGCTCAGCAGAAGCTGGCAGAGTGCCAGGCAGCTGCCCTCCCTACTGACAGAGGGCTGGGCTCCCTCCTTTCCAGCTGTCTCCCCATTCATTACTCCCAACACCCTCAAGGGCCACCCAGGCGCCCCTTGTCTGAGTCTTTTAATAATAAATCTTCAAGGTGGCCCTGGGAATAAGCAGCACTCCCTCCATCTGCTCGTGAGTGTATCTCGCTGTATCTATCTGTGAGTAATTGTAATTGCTATGAGTAATTGTAATAGAATTAGTACATTCATAAGGGTAGGATTTTTGTTTGTCTAGATAAATTCTTGTTATTCATTCAACAATATTTTTGCATGTCTTCTTATCCATGTTACTGACCCTAGTTTTCTACAATTGTTCTATCTCATCTGACTTTCTAAAAGTCCCCATCTTTCCCCCATTTTCCTCTGGTTTGAATCTCTCATGTCCCTTTCACAGTCTGACATATGATCAGGGGTCAGATGAAGACTGGTAGGGTACCTCGAGACTATAGCATGATTACAAAGACTTGAAGTGTTCAAGAATCTGCACTAGGAAAACTGGTCTCTTCAGGTCTCCACACAGTTCCAGTGGGTCCAGACAGCCCAGCCCCTGCCTCTCACCCTCTTCAGGGGATTCTGCAGGAATAAAAGAGCCAGTCGTAACTTTGTGTGTTTGTAACTTCAAATGGTTGCACTGATTACCTGGGGGATCATGTTTGTGTGTGTGTGTTTAGCTTTTTAACCATATCTGCCTCCAGTGACACAACCTTATTCTTCAGTCTCAAACTGTCATCTTCCAACACATAGAGTGCGACTTCTCTTCTCCAGTTTGGCCTCCCACTTCTCTGCGCTCTGGAAAGATCTCACTCTGCTATTCACTTGAAAATTGATTACTCAAATCTCTCTTTCTCTGATATCCAAGACAAAACCAAGGTGTCACTGTGTTCAGGCAAAGCTTAATTGTTTGAAATACAAAAAAAATAATTTTAGCAAACCAGGAAAGTCTTGTTAAAAAGGGGATGTGCTTTATAAAGGATTAAAAACTGGGGGCACCTGGGTGGCTCAGTGGGTTAAAGCCTCTGCCTTCGGCTCAGGTCATGATCCCAGGGTCCTGGGATCGGGCCCCATGTCAGGCTCTCTGCTCAGCAGGGAGCCTGCTTCCCTTCCTCTCTCTCTGCCTGCCTCTCTGCCTAATTATGATCTCTGTCTATCAAATAAATAAATAAAATCTTTTTTAAAAAAAGACTCAGACAACATTGGATCTTCTGGAAGTTAGAACTCTCCCCCAAACTTTCCAGCTGTAACATTTTTCAGACTGAATCTAAGAACTAAAAGCTGTGAACTCAACTGCCACCTGAAAAACTTTGGGAAGGAGAATATATGGGAACTGCTAGAAGTTGGCTTGATAGCCAAAGCTGGCCTCTTGGCACAGCTAATCTCACTCCTTGCTACAGGTACTCTTGTGGTATCTGTCAAACCCAAGGATGAGAAAAGACTTGGAGTGATTAAGAATTTTGTTCAAGGTCAAAGCACTGGAGAGTGACAGAGAAATGATTCACACCTAAATCTTATGTCCTCTCGCTTCTGAAGCACAGATCACAGATAAGGAGAGAGGCTTCAGTGGAAAAACTCTTAAAATTTGCCTGCAATAATTTGTTGTACAACTTCCAGGGTGTTGGGAACTCACAAAATTAGCCCTGCGGTTGGGAGTTGGGGGTGGGAGGCTAGCTCACAAGGAAAGGAAAAAGAAGAAAGCCACTTCAGTTCACTTACTTCAGAGAAGGGCTGGTCCCATCTGATGAGAAATGCTACCCACCCTCATAGGAGTAAAGAGCCAGAGTGACCAGCAGGACACTCAGGGACAGGCTCATGGTTTATTTTGCTTTGAGTTTTCAGCTTTAGTGAAAGGTGAGCTACTAGGAGCTGAACTCAGGATCCTCCCTTTATACCTAGAGAGCCTCCCTTGTACTGCCCAAATAAACATGTGGTCAGGTCACGGGCCTGGCTTCCAGCCCTCCATTCCTCTCTCAGGGCTCATGCCATCCATTGGTGTCATAGTCCCCAATAGCATGGTCAAAGTTCCTGTTCATAGGCATTGCTGGCACTTTTAGCTCTCCTTTGTAGCAAACGCTGAGGTTGTAGTTTTACAATTGTACAGTCAATTAATTTATTGAAGCCCCCCAGCCCCGGACATTAGCTCCTGGACTACCGGAGTAACCTCTGGTTTTGCTCCTCTTTACTTATCATAGTGCCTGGCACACAGGAGAGGAAAAGCATATATTCTTGGAATAAATGAATGAATATGAAGCAACAAACCACTAAACTTGGCTGGAGTGTATCTTCGTTATGAAATGATAACCTGCTATGCCAAGTTTCCCTTTGGGCAGGTGAGGGAGAAATATTAATAGCATGGTGACCCCAGTGAGAGAAATGAGTGGTTTGGGGCATCCGAAGAAAAGAAAATGCCAAGGGGAAGGCTACCTACCCAACCACTAATTTCTTATTCTAAGCTAGTATTGTAAAAAAAATATCTGAAGACATTTCAAATCGAATCAGGTTCTACATGGAGAAAAGAAACTCCTCACTAGTTTTGCTTGTCCACTGGCAGAGTCACACCTTCATAGTCAGCAAGGTCCAGGCAATAGAGTTCCCCAAAGGGGCTTTTCCTCTACCTCTCCTCAAGTATGACTAGCATGCTCTTGGAAGCAGAGGGGAGGCATGGAAAATTCTTACTAAAGGCATTAGGATGTCAGTCTGGTTATCCAGAGGAGCATATGGGAGAGCCATTGAAGGGTATACAGAATTCTGACATAAATGGCTAGTGAGCACTGGGTATTATACGCAACTAATGAATCATTGAACACTACATCAAAAACTAATGATGTATTATATGTTGGCTAACTGAACATAATTTAGAAAAAAAGAAAGAGAAAAGAAGTGGCTGAGGAGGGATCCTGAGGGAATAGTGTAGGGGAGAAGAGATGGCATAAACCGTAACTTGGGAGTATCAGGCACGTAGCTTACCCTGAAACATATACTACCTACAACAGTGCCCGGTGGCAGAGGGAAGGCTTTGTGACTGGAGAGACAGGATGGGTCAAATCAAGGAGCACTTCCATTGTACTCTGCAGGATGTGGGGACAGAATGATGCATGGAGAAATACCCACCCAGGTTTATTTGCACTAGTGCTGTTGTGCTGGGTTTCAGATCTCGTGTCAAAATCACACAGATTTTTCACACCCATTTTGACAGCTACTGGGAAAAAAAAAAGAAATAACAAGTGTTGGCAGGGATGTGGAGCAATAAGAACCCTTGTGCATTTGGTGGGAGTCTAACATGGTGCAGCTTCTGAGGAAAAAAGCCTGGAGGTCGCTCCAAAAATTAAAAAGAAAGTTAATACAATCAATCGAGTTCACCTCTTGGTACCTGTGCAAGAGAATTGACAGCAGAGTCTCAAAAAGATATCTGCATTCCCATGTTTACAGCAGCATTATCCACACTAGCCAAGAGCTGGAAAGAGCTGTGCAATCCAGCAGTTGCTTTTCTTGGGCTTTATGCAAAGGAGCTGAAGGCATGTCTACAGGAAATCTGCACATGATGTTCATGGCAATTTCACTCATAGTTGCCCAAATTTGGAAGCAATCAAGATGTCCTTCAGCACGTCCGTGGATAAAGAAACTGTGGTACCTCCAGACAGTGTAATAGAGTTCTATAATTCTATGGAATTGATCCCTTAATGATAAGCTGTAAGGTATGATAAGGCATGGAAGAACCTTACATAAATATTACTAAGTAAGAGAAGCCAACGGGAAGAGCTCTAATGTATGATTACAACCCTAAGACATCCTGGGAAGGCAAAATTATGGATACAGTAAAATAGCCATGCTTTCTGTGAGCTGGGGAAGAAAGGATAAGGAGTATGCAGAATGCAGAGGATTTGCAGGCGTGGACACTATTCTGTATGAGACTATGATGCTGGATACCTGTCATTATATATCTGTTATAACTCATCAAATGTACAACCTGAGTGAAATCTAATGCAAATTACTGACCTTGAGTGATAAGGGTATGTCAGTATAAGTTCACCAATTGCAACAAATGTACCATCAGGAGTGGCCTCTTGATGGTGGGGGAAGCTGTGCCCCTGTGGAGGTGAGGAGCTCACCAGGACTCTGTATGCTCTGCTTGATTTTTCTGTGAAACTAACACTTCTCTAAAACCATAAATGCTATTTAAAAAAGAGAAACATCTTGTTAAAAATATTGCCTTCCAGCAAGAAAGCAATCAGAAAAATATGAAGCAATGGAATTATTACTGTGTATAGATAGTTGATCAACTGTCAGGAAAATTTAAGATAATCTACTAAAAAAAGTATGAGAGGTGATAAAAGTTCACTATGTAGCAGAATATAAGATCAACACATAAACATCAATTACTTTCCTATAAACCTCCTGTGACCATTCATGACATCATGGGAAAAAAAAGATGTCATTGGCAATGGAACAATACCAGCAACAAAACTATGTTGGAATATAGATAAATGGAGATAGGCAAAACTTTTAGGATGAAATCATGAGTTTTACTTACAGATATAAAAAGGAATCTGAAAAAATAGAGGCACACACTTTGGTCCTGAAGGAAATCTTAGAACAGCAAGAAGGTTCACTCTTCCCAAATTATTTTACAAGTCCAGTCCAGCCCACATCAGAGTCCTCATCAGGCAGTGTTACACTGTGTGTTGAATTCTGAAGTGCTGGGTCTTTCAAGGTAGAATGTATTCACTCATTGAGCAGTGTAAGCAGTGTGTAAGGACCCAACTTTAGGGTCCAACTACTGGGTTCAAGCTCAGCTCTTACACTTTCTACTTGAGGGCACATCTATTTATCAATAACATTTTATATCATAGATTTAAGAAGTATCAAAAATTGAAATACGTATGCCTTTATCCAAAGCTGCAAGCATCTTTGATGGCACCCAAGTCACCCCTGTGGCTTATCTTGTGCTCTCCTCAAAGCCTTTTTATTATTACCTCTCTTGTCATTGTGCACTGTTGAGCCTCTGAGACTTTTGTCCTGAGGCCCCTCAGGGGAAATGTGAGAGCTGACCAAGCCATCCACCACTCCCACACATTACCTGCCACAACCTTCATACCCCTAAATCATGCTCAAACTTCATTACTATAAGCTGTGAACTACAAAAAGAAGCCCATGACTTGGAAAAGGCCATTGCATATCAGATTGTTTCCTTCACCTATTCACCAACTATTGTCACAACTTAATGGTGCAATGGTGTCTAAATCTCTTCCTGTGTCATTCATAGGGAAGAGAATGAAAAAAAAATTCAGGAGGGCTTGGTTTGCTCCAGAATTTTCCATAACCGTTTCTCATTGTGTGCACTGCCCTACTTGTGCATTTCATAATGCTGGGAACCCTGTCCAGGTGCCATTTCAGACACAACCTGGTGTTTGAGGACCCTTCGTCCAACTGCACATTGACTTCATATACCATCATCCATCACTGGGGTCCACCCACGGCCTGGCTGTATCAGGTACTCTCCCAGGATGATCTGACCCTTCCTTCCTGGGAAGGCAGAAGTTTGTTCAGCCCATTTTGCCTCAGCAATACAAGTTTTAACTTTGTCTTTGAAAATAACTAGAAATTTATAGGAATTATGCAACGTTATAGGAATTATGTAATGTTATAGGAATTATGCAATGTACCCTACAGGAACACAGGTTCACATTTACCCAGATTCACCTATTATGGATGAGTTCCTCCATTTGCCCCATATACAGCCTCTTTGTGGGAATTCTGTTCAAAAATAGAATAAGAAAGAGTCTCAACTTATGATACAAATTTTCCCACAGATTTGCAAAAGCTTAAACATCAAATTATAACCACATATCATATCCTAATCCCAGAGCTCTGGCAAGGTCATTCCCAAATCCAGGCACTTTACAGACTAAATAAATCATAAGTAACAAGCTTACTGAGGAGCCAAGTCTTCTCAATGATGCAGGAAACATACAGTCTGCGTTTAAATGACCTGCAAAGCACTGCACGTATGACATTGTCACGGGCCCAGAAGATTTCCAAGTAGGACTCCAGCAATTCTCTTCTGCCGTGAGAAGAAGACACTGAATGTCAAGGACTCTCTTTTCATTTCAAGCTCCTTTTAAGCTGGAATCAAGGCTACCAGACCAAGGGGAGACTCTGTGACAATACATGTGTTTTGTCTGAGTAACTGATGTTACCAAGAGGAGTTCCAGAGGGGCTGCCTTGTGGAATCCAAGCCAGATGCTAACAGGTCCTCTTGACCGTCCCCACAGTCAGGCAAGTGTGCTGGTCCATCCCTGAGGTATGTGCTCCTCATTGGAGGTTGGCCTCACATGTGAACGAGAACCTTGTAGACAGCAAGTCACAACCTCATCAGAGGTACCTCCCAAACAGGGAGAAGTTAGAATCCTCTCCAAACACTTAAGTAAATGACACTCAGACGCCACTTAGATTTTCTCCATCTTTAGCCTAGGGAGGAAAGCAGTTAACCCATAGCCATCAACAATGGGTTGAGTAAAGTTGTTTCTAAATTTTGGACGCACTTCATGAAGAAGGAAGCCAAATAACCTCGGGACTCATGAGGTCTTGGGAAACTGATGAAGCAATACCCACTGTAGGATTCTCAAGACTATTTGCTTTGCTGACCTTTATACATTGCTTCCTACAAAGACCTTTCTTTTTGAATAGTCTTTTGTAGTGAAATGGACAATAAAAGTAATTTGTGCCTTATGGGCATTGATCCTCTTTAATCTCCATTATGCTCTAATATTATGTACATGTAGCTTTAAATCTTCCCCAAATCTCTGATTGTACATCTGCTACTCTGGGTGTGAAACAGAAGACCCTAAGTGACCTTTCTTATCTCAGTGTTACCTAGTACACAGGTATTAACCAATAAAGCTAAGGGGTGGGTTAGTTATTTATTATGCAAATAAGTCACATTTATTATGTTGTAGGCAAAAAATTTACCAGCCATTAACTTTTCTATGAGACAATCTGTCTCCATCAGGCTGAAAAATAAAACCCAGGCTCTGTAGATTAAATCGCTGTGTGCCAGACAGGCTCTATGCTTTCTTAGTTCTAGAGCTGCTTTGTCCTACTTATGTCTCTATCACTAGAAAGGAAGGCCCATGAGTTACATGCCCCAAACACTCTTGCCAGTGCTGCCATGTGTGGTTCTCCAGTGGAAGGCACTGTTGGGAGTTTAAAGGTGGGAAGAAGGCAGAAGTCATGTTTTTTCAGCTTTTGACATCACTTCTTGTAGTGGTCATAGAAGTATGGTCTCCATGACCCACAGAAGCCCCAGCAAGGACAGTGCTTTATGAACTATGGGAGCATGGAAAATGACCCCCTAACCAGAAGACATTCAGGGAGGCTTCTTGGGGCAGAGGGGTATGACATGAAGATAAAGAAAGTACCCGTGCTAGAGAAACAGTCAACTTTCACAACTTTGCACAGGGTGAGAACAGAGGAAGACCTGGTCTCATTGCCTGCTGGGAACTGAACAACATGAACAACATGGACCTCTAGGGCAAGCGGTAAACTGAGACCATTCACAGGGGCTCTGGACCAGTTCCTTCCACTGCAATGCCTGGGTTCCTTCAACCCATGAACAGGAATCCTCTCTGCAAGTGACTTTAAATTGTCTTTGGGGATTTTTTTATTCTATTCCTCTTTTGTCTCATTCCCTGGGTAGGCAATGCAGAGATCACAGTTTATTAAATGTCTAGGAACAATGAGTAGTCAGTGAGAGATGAAACCATCCCCAGTTAGAGAATGCAACTTCCCAATTTCTACCAGCAAAACTGATCCTTCAGACTGATTCTATTAATTTATCATGATTGAGTGCATGATCTGTGCTTACTTGGGGGCAGTTAAAATGGTGATGGAGATATCAAGCACCCTCCACTCAAGATGTGCGGAGTGGGGTGGTTTAAAGAGACAGAGAGGAGCTTGTAAAAATTACATCCATTCTAGTAACATAAATGAGATTTAAACCAAGACTAAGTCATTTGTTTGGAAGGGAAGTGTAACAGGGCCTTTAATAAAACATTTTTGCTCTCATCTGGGAAAACATACTTGGAATAGGAGAGAATGTTTATTGACTGCTTTGCTGAGGTTCGAATATGGTAAAGATTTAGGTGGTCTGTTTGGTCCATTTAATTTTCCAAGCACAGCCTTGGAGCATCTCTTATGAACCCAGAGGGCTTAGAGTAAGGACTGTGAAAGCAATCACAACTCTCACCATCTAACCTCCTATTGCTTCATTTCTTAAGCACTTTGATACCAAAATTGTGTCTGCCTCCTTCCTCACCTGTCAAATTCTCTAGTAAACACTACGATTCATCAAGGAGAGGGACTTGGAGGCAAGAGACGGTGACTGTATTGATGTTTGCAGGAAGGTCAGTCCTGGGTTTCTAAACAAGGTATTAGGTGATCAACTGAGACTTGAAGGATCAACACTTTTCCCGGTGATCAAGGTGGGTGCAGTTATCCAGAAGGATCCAGAGCCTAAGCCCTTCCCACTGGAAGAGAGACATCTCGTGGTTCTCCCTGGGAATTACACCTATTCCATGAAAGCTGAGCATCCACATTTGCCCTACCCCTTTTGGTCCATAACCCTAAACCTCAGAAAACACTTGTTTGTCTGTGCTCATTTATATGCCAACTGATGAACAGGATTCATAAGCATCTGTTTCATCTCTTTGGCGTTCTCCACATCTATTGCTTCTCCACCCATGTTGGCTTTTAAATGAAATTTCATAATTCCTTCCTTTATCATAAGCTGCAGAGAATCTCCATCCCCAGGGGGACACAAATTTTTAGAGTGATATTGCCTAGAGCTTCAGGTGCAGTGGGATTGCTAGGTCCCCACATAGAGAGGGCTCACTGCCCCATTGAAGGGAATCATTTACATGCTGTCATTCTCAGTGTTTCTGGTTGCCACCCTGACCCCCACATGTCACCATAATCTCCAGTACCCAAGAGAGTAAATACATGACGCACTGCAAGTCAAATCATGCTAGAGCTCCTTTTTTTTTTTTTTTTTTTTTTTTTGCGCTGGTTCTTTTTGTACTGTCATCTATAATGATCTTTTCTTCAATTCTATTGCCACTTCCTCATCATCTCTCATCTGGACTTGCCTAGGAACCTGTGTCTCTCTTTGATCGTCCCTTGACTGGGTGCTCCCTCTGACCGATTTTTATATGAGGGTCTTTCACTCACAAACCTCTTGTTGAAATTGCATTTTGTAGGGGTCAAGGGCAAGCTGCCCTCAAATGTGACACTTTGGCATATTGATTATTTTCTTTTTTTTTCTGTAAAGAAAATTCTTTTCAGCTTTATTAAAGTTTAACAAAATTGTCATATACATAAAGTGTAAAACATGATGATTTGATAGATTATTATTTTTTAAAGATTTTATTTATAGAGTTCATAGAGACACAGCAAGAAAGGGAACACAAGCAGAGGGACTGGGAGAGGGAGAAGCAGGCTCCCCAATGAGCAGGGAGCCCAATGCGGGGCTCGATTCCAGGACCCTGGGATCATAACCTGAGACGAAGGCAGACGCTTAACCAATTGAGCCACCAGGTACCCAATAGATTATTTTCAATAAAAGTTACTTGAGAGGCAATCAGTGCATAAGGGCACTCAGACCACATTCTGTTGCCCTGAAAGCAGGAAAAAAATCTTCCCATGTAAGGTAAGATCTCTGTGTCAGGAGAAGACATCCTTATCACCAAAGATAGAAAATGTGGACCTAGAAGGCTATAGAATCCTTGTTACTTTTTACTACTTTACTACCCCAGTGGAATTCTGTTTAGAATTTTTACATTTTGTAGCTCCCAAAGTTGTCTTCTTTGTCCTGTAAATTCCTCAATAATTTATTGTCTCTTTGTTTAAAATTTATAAAAACTGTCAGCCGTGGTTATTCCTTTAGGTCTCAATTTTATTACTGGGTGTTATTTATTCCACATATATAATAAAAGTTTGTTGTTTTTACCCCTGGTAATCTGACTTAAGTAAATTCTATTGTCAGCCCAGCTAAAAGACCTAAAGGGAAACCATATGATAATTGACTCTCTCTACTTGACTTATTTCACTTAGCATAATCTCTTCCAGATATGTTAAGTGAAATAAGTCAAGCAGAGAGAGTCAATTATCATACGGTTTCCGTTACTTGTAGCGCATTAAGGAATAACATGGAGGACATGGGGAGATGGAGAGGAGAAGGGAGTTGGGGGAAATCAGAGGAGGAGACGAAGCATGAGAGACTGTGGACTCTGAGAAACAAACTGAGGGTTTTGGAAGGCAGGGGGTCGGGGGGTTGGGTGAGCCTGGTGGTGGGTATTAAGACGGACACATATTGCATGGAGCACTGGGTGTGGTGCATAAACAATGAATTCTGGAACACTGAAAAGAAATTTTAAAAAATAAATAAAAAATAAAAAACATATTCATGGGGGGAAAAAAAAGGACCTAAAGGGTAGAGAAAAAATTTTCCTTCCCTTCAGTTTCATGTCATCACTGTTTCTGGTATTGTGGTTACCTCAGTAAAGGAAACAGGCAAAAATCTGTGCCCTCATGAAGCTTTTATTTTATTGAGGGGAGAGAAAAAATATACCAAATAAGGAGATAAAATAGATGGTATATTAGAAGGGAGTAAGTGTCGTGGGGAAAAATTTAAGTAGTGGTAGGGGTCGTGATTTTAATTGGGGTGGACAGGAAAGGACTCACTGAGGAGATTAACTTTCATCCCAGATCTGGAGGAGGTGAGAGAGAGAAGGTGAGGTGTCTAGGAGGTGAGGATTCCTAGTTGAATGACTCCATGGGGTCTGGCCAGACAATTCTCTTAGCTCTTATATAAACACATATTGTCCTTAATTATTCTAGGGAACAATATTCCTAGTTACAACAGAACCATTCTGCTCTGTTGACCAACATATGGAACAACTATCACAAGACCCTGGAGAGTGTTGACTTTTCACCTTCCATTCACTCCTCATCCAGAAGCAATCTGACATCCATTCTAACTATTTAATTGAAACTTCTAATTTCTTACATTTTAATCTTAAACCAGTTCCATTTTTTTTACATCATAAGAGGTAGAAGTCATGTGTTCTTTCTCACAGATAGATATTAGCAGTGTCTGCCCCAAAGATCATTTTTTAACTATTTAATACAACTGTTTATGTTATATATTCAGTTCCCTGTACATGTGGGTCTATTTTGATTGCACATTGATCAAACTATAAATTCAGTGGATTGACATTTTATCTACATTTCTGTTCGTATTTGACAAAATGACACAAAGTTCACCAAAAAAAAAAAAAAAAGAAAAATACCATGACATTTTGCAAAAACAAGAATGAATGAGGTAGAAGCAGCCTCATCTAATTAAAAAACCATGACCAAGTTGCTGTCATTGGAACAGCTTAAAAATAGAGAACCAACAGGTTATGAGGGAGTGTCCCCAAATTCTCCAGATCAGAGATAACAGTGGTATTCAAATCATAGGGAAGAGAAACCTTATTCACTAAGTGATGTTGGGAAAATGTGGATCCAATTTTGAGCTCTCCATTATGTTCCACTTTATGTTTGTCTATTTCTCTGCCAACAATAACCTGGATCAAGGTGAGTTCTTTTTCAGTAGGTTTCAGTATCCAATACAGCAAATCACCACTCAGTGTTCTTAGTCTTCTTGGCCATTTTCAGACACATATTCTTCCACATGAATGTTAAAATAATTTTATTCAGTTTCTGCTAAAATTCCAGTGAAATCCAGATTTAAATTACATTACTTTTATATATCAGTTTTGGAAAGATTGACATTTTTATAACCTTGTCCAAAGACATGGTATATTTACTTATTAGATTTGTTCTTAGGTATCTTATGATTTTGTTACTTTTGCAAATGGGGTATCTTCTTCCATGTAAAATTCTCACGCATTCTCTCATACAACATATAAGCTGTTGTATTTTTATACATTGAGTAAGTATCCAGCCACTTACCAAGTATCTCATCGTATTATTTTAATAATTTAATAAATTAATTATCTTAATAAAATTTATAATAAATAAAATAATAAAATAATAAATAATAAATAATAAAATAAATAATAAATAAAATAATAAAATAAAATAATAAAAATAAATAATTTTAATAATTATTTAATACATTTTCCATGGTACTTTGTGAGCATGTCTCATGTCTCCTAGCGAAAGAATTGCACCGTCTGCAAATGAAAGTGTTTTATCTCAACTTTGGAAATATTTATGATCACTTTGACTTCCTATTTTAATTGACACTTAGGACTTATAAATCAATGTTGACTAACAATGAATATATATCAGGCATTTCTGTTTTCCTGACTTTGATGGAAGTATCTTTAGAACTCATTATTTTGGAATGACGTTTGCTGCTGACTTTGAAAATGGATTTTTTTGGTTCTAAATAGTTTTCTTCTATTCTTTCTTTACTTAGAAATTTTACTAAGAGCTCACCAGATTTTATCAAATAACTTTATTGATATATCTATGAGGTTTTCTTTATTCATTTGCTGAGTAATAATAATAAGGTTAAGTAACACTTTTGTGTTCTTTCTGGAATCCTCTACATGGGCTTAACCTTTGAAGTTAAGAGTCCTCTCTGGCTTTCACCTTTTGATAGGCAGAGGAGAAATTTTACCATATATACGCACACATTTACATATTGCAGTGCTTCCAGGAACTGCTAAGGGGACCCCAGCAGTCTTTCAGGGATCCTGGTAGGAAAACCTATTTTAATAATAATATTAAGATTTCTTTTCCCAGGTTACTCTCACTCTTTCACAAATGTACAGTGGAATTTTTCAAAGGTCCCATGACATGTGATGTTGTAACGTTTAAGCCTGAAACAAATATGTAAAACCAGCTGTCTCCTATTGAGCCAGACACAGAGACTTGTAAAAATCTAAAAACCCTACTCTTCTCAGTGAGAAAAAGGCATTTGAATAGAGACCAAAGAAGTGAGAAAAACTGAAGGAAGAGAAAAAGACGATTTAAGAATCACGATACACTGCATAGTCCTATGTGTTAAAAATGCAATAAAAGTAATTCTTAAAAACCATTATTCAGTTGTTGGACTGTGTATTTTTGGAATATACATTGTTCAGAATTAGGGCCAAGTGGCAATCTATTCCATTTGGTTGCAGAAGTAATTTCTGAGTCTCTGATCTTCCTTTACCTCCAAAATACAAATATACCTCCATTTCCTGTTTATTTTTTTTATCTCAGTGGATTAAAAAATAATGGGTTATTATTAATATATCTCAGTGCAATGTAGTTGGCCAGGACATGGGTGATGCTCTGTGATGCGCTGGAGGTGGAGGATGGTACGGGGACACAGGTGGGGGAGTGTTCCCATGAGATATGGGCAATAAATGGGTACAATTTTTGTGGAGAGTTTTAAAATGACAATGAAATTGAATAAAAGTCAACTGCTTTTTGAATGATCACTATGAGCTAGTTTTTCTACATGACATCACGGATAACATGCCCTTCCTTGCTGGGAATCGTAAATAATTGTTACACTGACCCTGAGCAGGGTGTTCCCAGTGGCCAGTCCATGACATATCCTGACCACATCTGGTCATTCAGGAGCCCTGGCTTCTCCCATTGAGTGGCTCTGTCATCTCTAAGGGACTTAGAGTTCTGCTGGATCTCTGCATTCAGTGGCAGAAATTCTGGAAGAGTCAAAACAATGGGGACATAAAAAGAATTGTCCTTGGGACAACTGGGTGGCTCAGTCACAGAGTCTGCTTGTCCTTCTCTGGCCCTCTCCCTGCTCTCTCTTTCTCTCACATAATAAATGAGTAAAATACTTTTTTTAAAAAGGGCAGCAGTTGTCAGAGGCCTGGGAGAGAAAGGGAATGTATAGGCAGATCTCAGATGATTTTAAGTATAATGAAACCCTTTGGTACTATAAGGGAGGTGTTCATCACATACATTTCACAAAAGGCATAGACTGTTCAACACCATGAATGAACCCTAATATAAACTGTGGAATTTGGGTGATAAGGATGTATCCATAGATGCTCATCCAGCGTAACTAACATACCATCTGCTGGGGACTGTTGATAGTGGGGGAGGCTGGGCATATGTGTGAGTAGGGGATATGTGGGAATTCTCTGCACTTTCTGATCATTTTTGCTGTGAATCTAAAACCACTCTAAAAATAAACTCCAGGGGCGCCTGGGTGGCTCAGTGGGTTAAGCCGCTGCCTTCGGCTCTGGTCATGATCTCAGGGTCCTGGGATCGAGTCCCGCATCAGGCTCTCTGCTCAGCAGGGAGCCTGCTTCCCTCTCTCTCTCTCTCTGCCTGCCTCTCTGTCTACTTGTGATCTCTCTCTGTCAAATAAATAAATAAAATCTTTAAAAAAATAAAATAAAATAAAAAATAAAAATAAACTCCAGTCCCAGGGTTCTGGGATCGAGCCCCACATCAGGCTCTCTGCTAGGCGGGGAGCCTCCTTCCCCTCCTCTCCCTCTACCTGCCTCTCTGCTTACTTGTGATCTCTGTCTGTCAAATAAATAAACAAAATATTTTTAAAAATTAAATTAAAAAATAAAAAAAATAAAAATAAACTCCATTAAAGACAGAAAATGAGGAAAACATCCATATAAGAAAAGCAAAATAATGAATAGATCACTATTTATAGATAGTCGATCAACTGTCAGGGAAATCTAAGAGAATCTACAAAATAAAACTGGTAGAACTGGTAAGAATTCATAACATTAACTGAATATATGGTCAACTATAAGAATCTACTCCTTTCCTACAACCTAGCTATTGCCATTCTGTGATGTTATGGAAAAAATGATGCCACTGCCAGTAGGAACTACAGTAGCAACATAATATGGACATGTACCTATCAGAAATATGCAAACTCTTTTAAGGGTAAAATCAGACTTAATGCACAGGTATCTGAAAGGAAATATTTAAAAATTTATATGACCGTGGAATTGCACTACTGGGTATTTACCCCAAAGATACAGATGTAGTGAAAAGAAGGGCCATCTGTACCCCAATGTTCATAGCAGCAATGGCCACAGTCGCCAAACTGTGGAAAGAACCAAGATGCCCTTCAACGGACAAGTGGATAAGGAAGATGTGGTCCATATACACTATGGAATATTATGCCTCCTTCAGAAAGGATGAATACCCAACTTTGTATCAGCATGGACGGGACTGGAAGAGATTATGCTGAGTGAAATAAGTCAAGCAGAGAGAGTCAATTATCATATAGTTTCACTTACTTGTGGAGCATAAGGAATAACATGGAGGACATTAGGAGAAGGAAAGGAAAAGTGAATTGGAGGAAATCGGAGAGGGAGACGAAGCATGAGAGACTGTGGACTCTGAGAAACAAACTGAGGGTTTTGGAAGGGAGGGGGGTTGGGGGGGTTGGGTGAACCTGGTGGTGGGTATTATGGAGGGCACGTATTGCATGGAGCACTGGGTGTGGTGCATAAACGACGAATCTTGGAACACTGAAAAAATAAAATTAAATTAAAAAAAATTTAAAGATGTCAATTATTTTTAAATTATTTTAAAAATTCAATGCTGTCCCAACCAGAATCATAATATGATAGTTTTATGTTCTGTTTTGAATCTAAAGTACTATTTGGATCATTCTAAATTAGAATGTTGTCATTTATTGAGTCATGGGGAGGACGTCAACTTTCAGCCCAGACTACCTGGGTTCAAGATCAGCTTTGGCATTTTCTACTTGTGGGGACCTCAGCAAGGTGGTCTGTGTGAGGATAAACAAATTATTACAGGAAAAATGCTCAGCACAGTGTTTGGCAGTAAATGTCAGCTATTACACTTGTGTAAAGAAAGGGGGAAATAAAAGTAGAATGTCAAACAAAGTAGATCACCTCATTCCCAAAATCAAATATGAAACTGATTCTAACTGCTTCTGCCAACAAGGAATGTTTATTATTCCAAATGGTAACAGAGTGTGCATTAGTTTCAGACTCCAGGTCAAGCAGACGCCTCTCACTTAGGATCATTACTTTTTTTTTTTTAATTTGAATTTAATCAGCCAATGTATAGTGCATCATTGGTTTTTGATATAGCCTTCAATGATACATTACTTGCGTATAACACCTGGTGCTCATCCCATCATGTGGCCTCCTTAACGCCCATCACCCTTGTTACCCCATCCCCCCACCCACAAACAAACCCCGAGTTTGTTTCCTGGAGTTAAGAGTCTCATATGGTTTGTCTCCTCTCTTACTTCTTCCCTTTAGCTTTCCCTCCCTTCTCCTATTATCCTTTGGGCTCTTCCTCATGTTCCACATGTGAGTGAAACCATATAATAACTGTCTTTCTCTGATGGACTTATTTCACTACTTTTCAGTCACTTAATTCACTGTTTTATGGTCATGTCTAAGTGGCTGTTATTGTGATTTTTAAATCCTAAATGACTATTGGAACTAAGGATACAGGAGGGTGGTGGGTGGGATTAGATATTAGTTATCCACAAACCCCACAGAGTCCCTGGTCTCCTGTCCTCAGCAGGAAATGCTGGTCACACATGTCCCTTCTGGCCCAGGTTGAAATCCCAGGGATTCTCTAGGACTTTAGTCTTCAACTGTCAAGCACATACCAGCGGGATAAGACTTGTAATGGTCACGTCTAGATCATAACGTCCACATATACTGTAACCATACACATACATGTGATCACCCAGACCCTCTTTCCCACATCCACTTACATGATCCCTCCTGTTTCAATTACCAAAGACAGAAGACGTATCTTTATCCATCAAAATCTTCATATAAAACCTGGATTGTGCCTGTGCAAATCTGCAGACCTAAAAAAACCCAAACAATTTAAACTATTTTGTGGACGCAAACATTTTTATATATGAAATTGATTCTAATTCTCTTTTTATAAAATCAAACCTAATTTAGCTGGGACTGAAAAATCATTAAAAATAATTTTAAGTACTATATTACAGTGGCATAAGAATTCACAGGCGAGAGTGCCATCATTACCACAAACTCGTTCTTTTCACACCTGCGAGAAGTGGTGAGTGTTTTCAGAATTTACATTTATAAAGATAAAAACTGTGAATAAAACTACCTCGTTTTAATAATAAATGATATTCTGCATAGACACATAATATCAAAGTAGGGCTTTTTCTGCTCAATAAGGGAAGAATTTATCAATAATGTTTATATCATATATTTAAGAAAAAAATTTACCTTGGATCTTTATCCAAAGGTATAAGCATCTCTACTGGCACACATCATACTCTATGTTATAAACTCCTCAAAGCCATTTTGTTACTTCTTCCCTTGCCATTGTGCATGGTGGAGCCTACATGTGAGATTAATCGCACTAAATCTGCGATTTTATGTACCACCACTTACTACTTACTGAAGACCACATACCCGTAATGCATACTCAGACTTCCTGCTGCAAGCTGTGACCTGCAAAGGGAGGTCCACGACATGGGAAAGGCCATTGGGCATCAGAGACTGTGGGTTTTTTTTACTTTATGCACCAACACTTGCCATGAAGTGGTAGTCCCATGATGTCTCCATGTCTTTTCTGTGTCCTAACCTAGAAGGAAGGTAGGAAAATATCAGAAATACTTGGTTTGCTCCTGAATTTTCCATAACTGTTTCTCATTGTGTGCACTCCCCTACTTGCACAGCTCATAATGCTAGGAATCCAGCCCAGGTACCATTTGGGACACAAAAGTTTGGGGAGGCTTTGTCTACCTGTAAACTGACTTCATATATCATCTCCCAACAGTAGGTACTTCCATGGTCCAACTATGTCAGGTACACGCTCTGGATGGCCTAAGGCCTCCATTCCTGAAAAGGCAGAAGCTGTGTTAGACACAACACATTTTGCCTTAGGAGCACAGTTTTCCTTTTGTATTTAGAAATAACTTCAAGGGGCACCTCGGTGGCTCAGTCGTTAAGTGCCTCCCTTCAGCTCAGGTCATGATCCCAAGGTTCTGGGATCGAGCCCCACATTGGGCTCTCTGCTCAGCAGGAAGCCTGCTTCTCCCTCTCCAACTCCCTCTGCTTGTGTCTCTCTCCCTGTCAAATAAATAAATTTAAAAAGAAATTTAAAAAAAAAGAAAGAAAGAACTTCAAACTTACAGAAACATTGCAATGACCTATCCACTGGAAGAAGAACTTTCACCTTTGCCCAGATCCTCTTATTTTTATATGTTGGTCCATTTATTTATTTTTTTTAAGATTTTATTTATTTATTTGACAGAGAGAGATCACAAGTAGATGGAGAGGCAGGCAGAGAGAGAGAGAGAGGGAAGCAGGCACCCTGCTGAGCAGAGAGCCCGACTCGGGACTCGATCCCAGGACCCTGAGATCATGACCTGAGCCGAAGGCAGCGGCTTAATCCACTGAGCCATCCAGGCGCCCCGGTCCATTTATTTTAGTAAACAGTCTTTTCTGGTGAATTCTACTCAACAATGACTCAGGCTGGCCTCAATTTATGGGGCACATTTCCCAATAGATATGCAAAGTCAAACATCAATTTACATCCAGATATTCCACCCCAGCTCCAGAGCTCTGACAAGGTCATACACAAACCAATGGCAAACAAAAACTAAGAAAATTGCAGTGACCAGGCCTAATGTGGCCTAAAGCCCTCTCAATGTCATGATGGCATGCAGGCTTCATTGAAGTGACCGCAGAGCTCTGTCTGTAGGAAATTGTCATGGGCCCATGAGACTTCCCTCCAGCGATTTTCTTCCATGAGAACACATTTGAATGTCGAGGACTCTCCTTTCATCCCAAGTTCCTTTTAAGATGGAGTCAAGGCTACCAGACCAAGGTGAGACTCATGTCAATGCATCTGTTCTTCCTTGGGAACTGTTTTCACATAAAGCAATTCCAGTGGCGGCTGCCTTGTCGCCCTCAAGCCAGGTGCTAGCAACTCTTCTTGACCATCCCCAGAGTCAGGCAGGTGTGTTGGTCCATCCCTGAGGTACATGCTCTTCACTGGAAGTCAGGCCCACATGTGAACAGGAAACTTGAGGACAGCAAGTCACAAACCCACCAAAGGTACCTCTCAGTCAGGGGGTGTTTGAGTCCTCTGCAAACACTCAGGTACATGGCACTCAGATGCCACTTAGGATGATGTCAGCAGATTTAGTAAGCAGATTTTTTTCCATCTCTAGCCTAGGGAGGAAAGTAGTTACCCTGTGGCATCAAGTTGTGTCTAAATTTTGGAAGCCTTGCATGAAGAAGGAGGCCAAGTTAACCTCAGGACTTCAGAGGTGCCAGGAAGCTAATGAGCAAATACTCACCATAATGTCCTCAAGACTCTTTATTTGTCAAGTTGATTAAGTTTGTTTATCATCTATGGGAACAAACTATTAATATTAACTCTTTGAGGGATCGGACAAATGGCTTCCAGCAGGCTGGAGATAATAACTCTGTAGATTAAATCACTGTGTGGCAGATAGTCTCTATTGTCTTCTCTTTTTTTTTTAATACTTTTTAAAATATTTAATTTTTTAAGTAATCTCTACACCCAACATGGGGCTTGAACTTACAACCTCAAGCTCAAGAATCCCATGCTCTACTGATTAAGCCAGCCAGGTACCCCAGAGATCATCTGTATTTTAAATATTTGTAACTGTCTTCAGAGCCTCTCCAAGGCATTGTACCACTTCACAATTCTGACAGCAAAATTAGAGAGTACCTATTTGCTACTTGATTAAAATTACCAACCCCAACCAATGTGATAGCTCTTTTTTTCTACACATTTATTTTTTTACAATTTTTTTATTATGTTCAGTTAGCTATGTTTTCTTAGTTCCATAGTTGCTTTGTACTACTTGTGTCTCTATCGCTAGAACCGAAGGCCTGTGAGTTACATATCCCAGTCTCTCTTGCCAGTGCTGCCTCATGTCGATTCGATCTCCAATGGAAGGCACGGATGGGAATCCGAAGGAGGGAAGAAGGCAGAAGGCAGTGTCTGTAATGGTGGCTGTCATGTATGGGCTCCTGAGTTCTCACTTGGTAACAAAAAAAGCAGCCTACACTTCACCTGAAGTCATGAGGTCTGGGCAACACCGTTTTTTTTTTTCTCTTCCAATTCTAGGTTTGGAAATGTCTTCCTGCAATTTTCAATCAATGGATACTTTGTATTCCCTACTTTCTTTTTTTTTAAATTTTTAATTAAGTTTTCAACCTTAATTCCAATTAATTTTAATATAATTAATTTAATTTAATCCAATTAATTTAATTTAATTTTAATTTAATTAAGTTTAATTAATTAAAACGTAATTGATTAAGTTTTTAAAGTTAATATAGGGTGTTGTATTAGTTTCAGGTGTACGATATAATGATTTAACAATTCTATACAATATTCAGGGTTCATTGTGATAAGTACACACTCTTCATCTCCTTCACCTATTTCTCCCATCCCCCACCCACCTCCCCTCTAGCAACCAGCAGTTTTTCTTTTTTTTTTTTAATTTTTTAATTTCTTTTCAGCATAACAGTTTTCATTGTTTTTGCACCACACCCAGTGCTCCATGCAATCCATGCCCTCTCCAATACCCACCACCTGGTTCCCCCAACCTCCCACCCCCCGCCCCTTCAAAACCCTCAGATTGTTTTTCAGAGGCCATAGTCTCTCATGGTTCACCTTCCCTTCCAGTTTCCCTCAACTCCCTTCTCCTCTCCATCTCCCCATGTCCTCCATGTTATTTGTTATGCTCCACAAATAAGTGAAACCAAATGATAATTGACTCTCTCTGCTTGACTTATTTCACTCAGCATAATCTCTTCCAGTCCCGTCCATGTTGCTACAAAAGTTGGGTATTCATCCTTTCTGATGGAGGCATAATACTCCATAGTGCATATGGACCACATCTTCCTTATCCATTCGTCCGTTGAAGGGCATCTTGGTTCTTTCCACAGTTTGGCGACAGCAGTTTGTTTTCTATAGTTGAGTGTTTTTTGGTTTCATTCTCTCTCTCCCTCTCTTTTCTTTTGCTCATTTCTTTTGCTTCTTAAATTACACATAACAATGAAAATTAGCAAAATCACATGGAGTTTGTCTTTCTTTGACTGACTTATTTTGCTTAGCATTACACCCTCTAGTGTCAGTCATGTTGTTGCAAATGGCAAGATTTCATTCTTTTTATGGCTGAATCATATTCCATTGTATACATATATACCACATCTTCTTTAAGCATTCATCTATTAATGGGCACTTGAGCTGCTTGTATAATTTGGCTAGGGTAAATAATGCTGCAGTAAGCATAGGGGTGCATGTCTCCCTTGGAATTAGTGTTTTTGTATTTTGCGGATAATGTATTCCCTGCTTATTAGTCCTTCAAACACCTTTATTACCAATTCCTGGATGAAGTTCTCTTTGTCCAATATACCTAGAATGCTTTCTATTTCCTTTATTGGATACTGAAAAACACTAGAAAAGTCTATTTATAGCTAAGTGATGTATGTGTGAAAATGTCTAACTTGCAGAATTACAAAGGTAAGAGAGAAACTCCATCAAGAACAGGACTATGGGTCATATTGAGAAAAAAATTAAAGTGTCAACAAACTCTAAGGTCCCAGTATTCTACATTTTCTTCATGAATGCTCTCAACATCTTGAAAAGCATGTGACCAACACCATTACCTTTGGCCAGAAATTCTGCTAATTCACGGGTCATTGGAAATTGATCTACACAATATTTTGTGAAGTTGTATCACTTCAGCCTCCTCAGCTGCCCTGGCAATTAATGTACCTAAAGAAAATCTTTACCTAAAGAAAACTGTACAACTTTTACTTCTGTCTTCTCTGGTGAAACACCACATTCTGGACAAAGACAGAGAGAATGGATGTGAGGTAGTTGTCCCATTTTGGTCATGTGTCTCTACTTTCATCCTTTCCTATATTCTGCTTTAATAATTATTCAAATCCTACTGTAAGTCTTGATTCCTCTTTTGTACAAAAAGCACCTCACTCTACAGGGTTTTTCTCCAGCACGCTCTTGGACTTCAGGCTCCTCTGAATTCATTTCTCTGTAGATTTTATCCTATCTGTTCTCTGTTGACCAGGATGTCTTAAAAACTTGTAATCAAACATTGTCACTCCCCTCACCCACACTGTTGAGTTTACTGCTTTGCTCTTTTGTTATTTTAACATCATTTTTGTTATTTGGGGGGATTGTAAAGGATAGGCAGTGATTAAATTCACCCTCAGTCTGTGTTTTTATTCCAATTTCAGGTGATGTATTTGATTTCCATTATGGACAGTGCTTTGACTGACAGATGAACTTGGATGATCATAGGCTTGTGGTGACAGAGTTGCTTTTTTTTTTTTTAAGATTTTATTTATTTATTTGACAGAGAGAGATCACAAGTAGACGGAGAGGCAGGCAGAGAGAGAGAGAGAGGGAAGCAGGCTCCCTGCTGAGCAGAGAGCCCGATGCGGGCCTCGATTCCAGGACCCTGAGATCATGACCTGAGCCGAAGGCAGCGGCTTAACCCGCTGAGCCACCCAGGCGCCCCAGAGTTGCTTTTTTAAAACCAATATAACTCCTTGACATCTGACATTTGTTTCTGTACTGAGAAATCCTAATTTCTTATGTTTGATGGTAGTGACAAAGATAAAGATAATTCCAGGGAAAGGAGTATAGCAACAACAGGGAAATAGTTCGGTATTATTTAAGAGAGAAAAGTGGTCCATCATTACAATTTTGAATCTGTCTACCTGTGAGACAGCCCGACCTGGGTGTCCTGATGCCTTCCCAACATCAAGAGGCACGATGCAGTGAGACTTGTGAGTAAATCAAGGATTTGAAGCATGAATCTACTTCTCCCGCTCTAGGGTTTATGGACTATGTTACCTTCGGACAGTCATTTAATCTTTTTAAATTTCAGTATGTGGAAACCACTCTTTCTTTAAAAGAAAATTATAGAAATTAAATAATAGTATCCATGTAAAACATGAAGTATGGTGTCTTATTCAGATCACCCCTTTAAGAGGAACCATATATCCAGACAGTGTCATTCCCCTCCAAAAAGGGCACTTTGAGTCATCTGCACCTCCTCCCTAGCTTTATTCCCTAAATCTCCCACCCTCTTCCTTCCACACACCACCAAGATGATCATTTATCTATTACTTCTACCTTCAATAGTCAACCCTCAACTTAAGATATAGTCTGGGGCTCATAATTTCATGTCCTGCTCTGTGGGTGTAAAATCTGAAGAGATGGTCATTAAATACACCTGGCATGATTGTGTAGAGCCCTCTTTTATAAAAAAAGAGTTGCTTAGTTTTCATGAACTAGCACAAATCTGACTGAATCTCACTTTTAGTCACTTGGATCACTGCATCCGGGAATCACACATAGGGACTCATCCTGGTGGCCAAGGGTATTCTGAAAATGTTCCGGGAGATCCCAGATTGGACACAAAATGGCACCACCTGAAGTTTCAAACCTTAGAGTTGTGTTTAGTTTAAGGAAATCTCACTGATCACTTCCTATATATATGAGAGTCCCACCAGTTGACCTGACTCTACCACTCCTTGCTCTGTGGTCAACTTAAAGAGTTTAACACATGAATATTTATAACCCACAAGGAAATGAGTAAAAATAGTGGCATAATAAATATTTGAAATGATAATCCATGAGAAATTTCCAACATGATGAAAGACATCAAGTTTCAGAAGAAAAGTCCTATGAACTTTCATTCCTACCTATGATGGTATAGCTTTTAGAGACCAACACTTCCTCCAAAAACAAGTAGGAAATCTAGATAATATAGAAATCGATGTTTGAAGGGGTTGGTGAGCAACCAAAGCAGTATGACCTGAGGGTCAAGATTCTAGAAAAGGGGGAGCTACAGAGAAATGAGCATAACATTCTACACCATGTTTCCCCTTCAAACCCTTGACAGTTTCCAGAAAGACAAGGTATCAGATGTCGAAAAGCCAAGCAACACGATGCAGAGAAAGCCAGTTTCAAGGCAGAAGTGACATTGGCAATTCCCGCTGAGCACATTTACAGACTCAGACTTGTGTGGTGAATTAAAAATTTTAGGGAGATCTACACTGATGCCTTATTAGTAAAATCATGTGGGCTTCTGCTTGAAGACTCATTGACTCTACGCCATTTTCAACCAGACCTTTTGCTTCCTCTGCAGCAAGGTATAGTCAAGTTTTTTATTCCATACACTATTTTTCTATTGAAATACAATTTAGTTAATATATAGTGTTTTATTAGTTCCAGGGGTAGAATTTAGTGATTTATCAGTTGCATATAACACCCAGTGTTCATTACATTAAGTGCCCTCATTAATGCCCATCACCCAATTACCCACTCCCCAATCCTCCCTCCAGTAACCCTCAGTCTGTTCCCCAGAGTTCAGCATCTTTTATGGTTTGCCTCCCTCTCTATTTTCATCTTATTTTATTTTTCCTTTCCTTCCCCATGTTCATCTGTTTTGTTTCTTAAATTCCACATATGAGTGAAATCATACAGTATTTGTCTTTCTCTGATTGATTGACTTATTTTGCTGAGTGTAATATCTCTAGTTCTATCCATGTCATCGCAAATGGCAAGATTTCATTCTTTTTGATGGGGTCATCAGCTCCTGGCGTGAAGCTCAGCTTAGGGACAGAGCCAAGTCTCTCAGACTGTGTTTACATTGTTGTAACAACTGAATTGGAATTTGTGATAGAGAAATGTGCAGGCCACGGTGATAAAGAAAGAAGATGGTGCTCTGCCCTGGGTCCCAGGCCCAATGTGATGCAGCCCCAGGGAATTTTTCCAACTCTGCATGACTAATACTTAGTGCTTACCACATGTATTAGTTTCCTATTGCTGCTGAAACAGACTGCCACAATTACGAAGTTTAACAACATGAAATTATTACCCTATGATTCTAAAATCAGTTCTGCTCAGCTAAAATCAAGGTAGCAGTAAGCCAGCATTCCCGCTGAAGTCTCTAGGGAAGAATTCATTTCCTTGCATTTTCCAGTTTCTAGAGGCTGCCTGCATTCTTTGCCTCTTGGCCCCTTTCCTCACATTCCAGGTCAGCAGCACCGCTGCTTCCCTCCTCTCTGATCTCTGTTTCTGACCTTATGGCTCTTTGACTATGATGCTCCTGTTTCCCTCTTGCAAGGATCCTTGTGATCTATTGGGTATCTGGATAATCCAGGATAATCCTTATCCCCAAACCCTTAACTTAGTCACATTTGCAAAGTCCCTTCAGCCTATAAGGCAACATAATCACAGATTCCAGGGATTGAGACATGGACATCTTTGGGGGACCATTATCCAACCTGCCACACCACATGACAAACTCCACTTGAATATGAAGACTTCAGTAAATTTCTTTTTTTTTTTAAAGATTTTATTTATTTATTTGACAGAGAGAGATCACAAGCAGGCAGAGAGGCAGGCAGAGAGAGAGAGGAGGAAGCAGGCTCCCCGCTGAGCAGAGAGCCCGATGTGGGGCTCGATCCCAGGACCCTGGGATCATGACCTGAGCCGAAGGCAGAGGCTTTAACCCACTGAGCCACCCAGGCGCCCCGACTTCAGTAAATTTCAATTCCTCAACTGGCTAAGTTCAGGTGCCCTGTTATATACCTTTGGTTCACATAGTGGAAAAAAAACAAACTAGTGGGTGGGAGCCAAGCTATGGAAAAGAAATGGAGCACAGTGTATGTTTTCCCATCAGCCACTTAATATATCTCTTTTGAGGAACTCTTACAGTCTGGGAGGAGAAATCTGTGGCTTTTCTGAGACATACAGGATTTGGGGAGTTATAAGCGCGTGCACACACACACACAATCACTCACACACACACACACACACACACACAGAATCTGGTTGGATAGCATTCATTGAGTCCTTACCTGAGTCCAAGCTTGGTGGCTCCACTGGGAACAAGAAACATACTTGACCTGTCTGTCCTGAACCAGGGGAGGGGCTCTGAGAACCCAGTTTTCCTTTTCCCCAAGCCCACCCTCAAGACTGACCCACACAGATTCACCTGAATCCCCCTCCCTCCTAACCTTCTCCCAATTAAAAAGGCAAGAAAATGGAACTCACCAGTTGGTCCCTAAATGTCTCTTTTGCATCATCTAAGAAGCCCTCAGGCAGATTAAGTCAGTCTTCATGGCCTGTTCAGGCATAGAACAGACGGATTGAAGAACCGCCATATCAGGTTGAATAAATTGAGAGCAAATGAGCCAGTAAAGGGCAGTGGGTAGCCATACCTTATCGCTTCTGAAGAAAATCCCTGCGTACACTGGGAAGATTAGCGGGCGTGCACACACACACACACACACACACACAGAGTCACCTACATGCATTCAGTTGAGAGATGGAGGAATCAGATTTCTTCAGAACTTAGATTTGGAAAAGGCTCTACAGACATCTTGTTTTACATCCTTGGTTAGGAAATAAGTATTCACAGAGAAAAGAAGTGACTTGCCAAGACCACAATGCCACTTGGAGATAAAATTGGGACCAGGAGGCAGGATGCCTGGTTCCTGGTTCAATGCCCTTTCTACAGCTACCTCCCTTGGTGGGTATTGTTACAGAAGCCCTGGGGCCAGGACACACTCTCTGCCTGTGCCCTCTTCTCTCACCAGCCCCACGGCACACCACACCTCATGGTCCACCACAAACATAGTGCCAGGCCCTCTGCCCTGCAGCAGCACAGACCTGGCCCTGAGTTGGCTCCTGTGGTGGCCCGGGTGAGCCCAGCCCTCCCTTCCAAGGAGGCACGAGCAGCAGGGCTGACCAACAAGAGAGCTACCAGAAGCCAGCCCCAGAGCCATTGTCAGCTTCATCACGGGGTGGGTGGCAGTTTCTCCAGGCGTCACAGGGCAGCTGCAAGAGGACACTGAACTGGAAATGTAGACTCAGATTGAGTTAAACTCTTAGAGCTTCCCTGGGGCTCCTCACAGAGGAGCAGGGGAAGGGGCCTTCCCTGAGTGAGGCTGGCAGCCAAGTCCTATTCCTGTTTCTATGAAGAACCTGAGTGTGTGTGTGTGTATGTGTGTGTGTGTGTGTGTGTGTGTGTCTTGGTATGTCTGTGTGTGAACCTGTGTGTTTGTGTCTACATGTGTGTTTGCATGTATCTGCATGTCTGTGTCTGAGTGTATGTGTGTGTGTGGGAAGGGGACGCTCACAGGTGCTCAGCAAGCAGATGGGGTCCAGGAAGATAGATGTGATGGGGCGCACTGTAATTAGATGGTGAGCCTTGGGGGAGATTGGTCAAGGGTGGTAACCACAGCGATCCATGTGCTCATGGGCTGATTCAAGATTTCTTCAGAAATTTCTTCTTCAGAAGATTTCTGGGTTTTTCTCAGCCTCAGGCCTAAGATCTGAAGTGAGACCCCCAGCAAATCAGACCCTCCAAGCCACGTTACTGTCCCATGTGGATGGGGAAACAAGGTACAGCTTGTCAGAAGCTGAGGCCTCAAGGTACCAGAAAACAAAAAATGGTGGGAAATAAATGCTAGGAACAACACACCTCCCTGGGTCTGACTGCCAAGAGCCCTGTGATTCTGTGGAAGAGGTGAGTCAGTGTGACCCTGCTGAGGGATCTCTGGGCCAGCGTTGATTTCTGTGTGAGTCCAGTGCTCTTGAGCAAGATTTAATCATAGCGCCAAGCTCAAGGGGCCAGGCTGCTCCCCATGGCCCGTACTCAAGAGGGGTTGACACAGATGCTGCTCTCCTGCTTCTCTAAACAGCCCCCTCCTGGTTCCTGTGGTCCAGGATGCATGGCCAGCACAAAGGGACTTCATTGCTTCATGTTGGTTCAGAGTCCAGGGGCAGCAGGGCCCAGTTTTCTCTCCATCTCTCCATGTCTCTGCTCTGCTTTCTTGCCATTGCCTGGTTGTCCCACAACGTCTCCTGTTCTCCCACGATAACCCCGCAGCTCCTTCACCTCTGGCAGTGTTTTGTCCAAGGAGAAAGTCTTTCCCAGGAGCTGAAACAAAATGTTACAAGTGAGTCCCATAGACTTCATCATGCATAGTGCCAACTGACAATATGATGCTCGAATTGGCCAGGTCTGGGCCAGGTGCTTCTGCCTGCCTCCCCCTCCCCTCCTGGAAGCCAGTGCTGGGACTGAGAGTGTGGGTGGGGCAGAGGGTGCAGATCCCCGCAGGAAACAAAAATGGCGGGACCTATCTCAACGCAACAGCATCTCAGGATGTCCTCCTGCCTCGTGTCCTAACCCACTCTGATACTGTGCCTGTATTCTTTGATTCACCCTACAGGATTAATAGAGAACTTTCCTTGGGCCGCCCCCAGGAGGGGGTCCTAAGGATACAGAGATGAATGAAGCAGACCTGATCTCTAGTTTGATACAACTTATGCTTCCGGGGATCACCTCTCATCTGGGCACCCCCTTTTTCCAGAACCTATAAAAGTATTTGATGCCTTTATTCATCAAATCCAAATACCTCTCCCTGGCCTTCAGACCACCATAAGCCATGGATAATACAAGTGGCCACACTGCCCACTTTCTTCAGTCCCTCAGGTGATCTACTCTCCTCACTCCCTACCAATTGCTATGCCCATGCTTATCCCACACACCCACCCCAAATGCCCTCATCCTTGCTGCTGCCACCAACGCTCCTGTTCCAGTAACTCGGCCAATATGGTACACCATAGTGAGTAGGAGCCTGGGTTTCAGAGTTGGCCAGCTGCTGTTCAAATCAGCCCATACACACTGTGTGACCTTGACGTGTTATCCAACTTTTCTGGGCCTCAGTTCCTTCACCTCTAAAATAGAGATGATTATACCAGAATCCCCCTCAGAGGAGCAAATGTGATGATGATAGGGTGTGTTATGGGCTGAATTGTGTCCCCTCAAAAATAGATGGAGTCTTGGGGTGCCTGCATGGCTCAGTCAGGTAAGCATCCAACTCTTGATCTTGGCTCAGGCCTTGATCTCATGGTCATAAGTTCAAGTTCCACTTAAAAAAAAAAAAAAAGAGGGGCACCTGGGTGGCTCAATGGGTTAGGCCTCTGCCTCTGGCTCAGGTCATGATCTCAGGGTCCTGGGATCGAGTCCCACATCGGGCTCTCTGCTCAGCGAGGAGCCTGCTTCCCCTCTCTCTCTGCCCATCTCTCTGCCTACTTAAGATCTCTCTCTCTGTCAAATAAATAAATAAAAATCTTTTAATTAAAAAAAAAAAAGGTGATGGAGTCCTAACCTCCTGGTACCTCAGAATGTGACCTTATTTTGGTAATAGGGTCTCTATAGAGGTAATTAATAATGACCTTTGTAGAGGTCATAGGACATTAGGATGGGTCCTAATCCATATAACTCGTGTCTTTCAAAGGAGAAAATGTTGGACAGACACACATACACACACACACAAGGGGAACCTCATGGGAACTGAAAGCAGATATTGCAACGAAGCAGCACAAGCCTAGGATTCTCAGAAAGCTACCAGAAGCTGGGAAAGAGGCACAAAGCAGATTCCCTCTCACAGCCTCCGAAGGAATCAGCTGTACTGACCCCTTGATTTCAGACTTCAGGCCTCTAGAATGAGGAGACAAGACATTTCTGTTGTTTAAGCCACCCAGGTAATAGTCCTTTGTTATGGCAGCCCTGAATCACCAGCCTCGACAATGATTTCTTGGATCTGACTCCAAAAACAAAGGGAACAAAAGCAAAAATAAACAGGTGGGACCATGCCAAACTAAAAACTTCTCCATAGCACAGGAAATCATTAACAAAATGGAAGGCAACCTACTGAATGGGAGAAAATATTTATAAATCACATATCTGATAAGAGATTTCCTATCTAGGATATACAATAAACTCCTATAGCTCAGTGGCAAAAAAAAAAAAAATAATAATAAAGTAATTCCTTTAGAAATGGGCAGAAAACCTGAACATTTTTTTTTTCCTTGAAGAAGACATACAGGTGACCAAAAAGATGAAAAGATACTCAACATCACTGGTCACCGGGGAAATGCTCATCAAAACCACAATGATTTATCACCTCACACCCATTAGGATGGTTATCATCAAAAAGGTAAGAAACAACAAGTGTTGGCAAGAATGTAGAGAGAAGGGGACTCCTGTGCACTGTTGGTAGGAATGTATATTGGTGCTGTGGAAAACAGTATGGAATTCCTCAGAATGTTACAGGTATAGCCACCATATGATACAGTGATCCCACTTATGGTTATTTATCCAAAGCAAATGAAAGCACTAACTTGAAAAGATTATCTATATCCTTGTGTTCATTGCAGGATTATTTACAGTTGTCAGGATATAGAACCACCTAAGAGTCCACTGATGGATGAATGGATAGAGAACTTGTGAGAGGTCTCTCTCTCTCTATCTGTTCCAGATAAATATATAAATTGTAATATTACTCAGCCATAAAAAAGAGTGAAATCTTGCCATCTGCAACAACACGGATGGATTTTAAGGGCATTATGCTAAGTGAAATAAGTCATAAGTCAGAAAAAGACAAATATTGGATGATTTCACTTACCTGTGAATCGGAAGGAAAAAAAACCACTCATAAGATACAGAGAACAGATTGGTAGAGGCAAAGGTGGGGGGTTTGGAGGAAAAGGTGAAGGGGATCCAAAGGTACAAATGTTCAGTTATAAAATAAATAAGTCATGGGGAAGTAGCGTACAGCATGGTAAATCTAGCTAGTAGTACTGTATTGCATATTTGAAAAATTGTTAAGAAAATAGACCTTAAAAGTTCTCACCACAAGAAAAGAAGTTTTCTAACTGTGTATGGTGACGTGTTAACCGGATTGTGGTGGTCATTTTGCAATACGTACACATATGGAATCATTAGGTTGTCCACCTGGAACTAAGATCATGCGAAATGTCAATTATACCTCAATAAAGAGATAAAATACTAACACATGCTATGCTATGACTGGATGAGCCTGGAAAACATGCTAAGTGAAGGAAGTTGGATACAAGAGACCATATGGGGCCTGATTTCACTTATATGAAATAATCCAGAATAGGAGACTTCATAGAGACAGAAAGCAAGGTAGTGGTTGCTAGAGCTTGAGGGGTGATGGATTCGGGTACAAGGTTTCTTTTGAGGGCAACGAAAATATTCTGAAACCAGAGATAGGTGATGGTTGCACAGCATTATTTTTTCTTATTTTTTAAAATTTTTTATTTTTTTATTAATATATAATGTATTAGTAGCCCTAGGGGTGCACAGCATTTTGAATTCACTAAATGTCACTGACTTTTACAGTTTAAGTGGCTGAATGGTGGGCCACCTGGTTGGCTCAGTAAGTAGAGCATGGGACGCTTGATCTCAGGATTGTGAGCTCAAGGCCCACACTGGGCATAGAGCTTACTTTTAAAAAAAATGGGTGAATTGTGTGGTACGTGATTTGTATTCCCCAAAAGCTGTTTAGAAAGAAAGAGGGAAGTCCTAAAGAAGGGGAAGGATTAGATTTACTACACACCAGAACAAGCGAGGCTGGGTTAGGGTTAGGCATGCCCCTGATGATGGCATCATCAAATGTTCCTGGTCACCCCACGGGATTTCATGGGCTCTGGATTCTCATGCTCATGGCTGTGATGAATAATCATGATTGCTCGGGAATGTTCTTTCATTCCCTCAAAATTGAAAGTCTTGGATGAGAGCATGCCCTTGGCAAACCTAGGCCACCTGCCTCGTGTCTAACTAAGCACTCTATGCCAGAGAGCAGGAAACATGACCCTGTCACTTCTCAGCTTCCAAAAGGGGAGGGGGGGTGGGTCTTGGCACCCACCTGTGTTCAGATTCCTATCAAATAGGAAGGGTCCAGATGCTGAGCAGCCAAAAAGTGACAATTGCTGACTGCATATGGATGGCCCTTCTGAGACCCTGGAAGTACCCCCAAACCAGAAAGCAGGAGCCCCCACTCCTCAGATTCCAGATCCATAAATACTGAATGAGCAACGTCCTTGATGCTGAGCTCTACAGGAAGCATGGTGATGGGATTTCACTTAATTCTCTCTGTGAGAGCGCTATTCTTACATTCATCTGACAGATAAAGCTCACAGAGGTTGCTTGGAGGGTAAGGAACCACTCCTATATCCCTCACCCAATCCGCTGTGCAGGTCAGAACCCCTGTACACCTGCATGCCGCTCCCCACCTCACCTACCTGACCCACTCCGATGCATTCTTCAAGCTTCCGCTCAAGGAACCTCCCCAAAGCATGCCTTGATTTACCCAGGTAGTTTGGGGGCGGGGAATAGGACACAGGGGGTAGGACTGGCCAACCTCACCTTTGTGTCCCCACTGAAACCTATAACTTGCCCAAGGCGTTGCACACACTATGTGACCTTGAACGAGTGACGAACGTTTTCAGTCTCACTTTCCGTGAGCTTAAGAGGAAGATGAAAATAATACCCGCCCCCAACTTGGGGAGCAGATGTGTTTGAAGAACATAGCCAAGTCCAAGCACCTTGCACTTTGCCTCACACACAGTAGGGGCTTTATTATCCACACTCCTACACTATTCCCCAGGAGGAGTTAGGTGAGACTGGATGAAAACTCCATGTCCTTGGCCCCGACAGAGTGAGTTTACTGGATGAGTTACTGCCATGTTGTGTTCTCCACCGGAGTCTCTCTTCTTGGTCTATTGCAGCAAAATGCGACACAGCTGGTGAAGGGGCAGTGGCACCCAGTCCTAAGGACAGCAGCTCCGCAGAAAATGCACCTCCCACTGGAGCTCCTAAGGCTGGTCCTGAGTGGGGACACAGTCCTGCTCCCTCAAGGGTCACCATCTTCTCCTGGACACACTTCACTGCCACCTTTTCTCGGCTCCTCTCAATAAAAACACTGCAACTGCTTTCTTGGCAAGGCTCTTCCCCGCTGGGTTCTCCCACAGAGGTGGACCCAGTGAGGGTTGGGTGCTGCCGGTGGAAGAGCAAGGGATCCGGGTAAGAGGGAGAGGATTGGGAGCCACACAAGTTGTCCATCCAGGGAAGATGGTAGGCACCTAGATTAAGCCGGGGCTGCCCACGTGGCTATTAAACTGGGTCCTTTTTAGCCCTGAGGGGATCTCTGATGAAATGCTGACCGAATGAAGCTACCGTCACTGCCCAAGCTTGTAACTCCCTGCGTCTCCTCAAACCTCGCTCTCTCGGCCACAACATCCGCAGTCCACGTTAGTCCAGTGGCATCATAAACATGCAAATAACATCATGACAAGGTCCCCGGGGCGACAGCCTTCCAAGCTGACGTCTGTTTTCCTGCATTCCTTCAGAACTGACTGAACCTTCAGCCCTTGCTGCTACCCCAGCACCTCACGGGGCTTCTGAGTTTGAGCAGCTAGAGGAGCCCTCACAGGTGATCCTATGCTTGTTTTGTTAGAGTCCCAGGGATCCCAGGTGCACGTGTGGTAAGAGCCCCTCAGAGGGCCGCTGCCTCTGTTACTCTCAAGTTGCAATTCAGAGACAAGTACACTCCTCAAGTGCAGATCAGTGGAACTATACGGAGTCCGGAAGGAGAACTACACACAGCTGTGGGGAGTCATACATTTAGGCTTATGATGGATCATGAATTAAATCTGATATATGGTGTGAGGAAGGGTTGCAGATTCTTTTAACATATCCAAATGCTCCAACACAATTTGTGAAAAGATTTTCCTTCCCACACGGAATTGCTTTTCCACTTTTGTCAAAAACCAAGTGGTCATATGTGTGTAGTTCTGTTTCTGGACTCCGTATCGTTCCACTGATTTGTCTATCCTTACACCAACACCAATACCGTTCCTACCACTGTAACTGTATAGTGAGTCTCGAAGGTATGTATGTAATACCTCCAAATTAGTTCTTCCTTTTCAAAGATGTTTTGGCTATTGTAGGTCCTTTGCAATTAAATACACACTTTGAAACTGAATTTTTCATAAACTTCTGCCCCTCCAAAAAATCCAATTTGGGCTTTGAGATTGCATTGCATTAAATTTATAGGTCAAATTGGAGGAAATTGACATCTTAAGAAAATTGCTTCCAATCCACGAACATTATGTATGTCCCATTTAGGTCTCCGTTAACTGCTCTCAGGAAAGTTTAATGTTTTAATGTATAGGTCTTTCACATCTCTTGTTATATTTATTCCTAAGATTTTGATAATTTCTGGCATTGTCATAAATTGCAATGTTTCTTATTATTGATTTCTGATTTTGCAAGGTAAGTATACAGAAATGCATGTGATTGATTTAGTAAATGTTTTGAACATTATCAACAATTTTGTTTTATATTACAAAACAATATTTGCAAAAATACTATTACATAGGGGCGCCTGGGTGGCTCAGTGGGTTAAGCCTCTGTCTTTGGCTTAGGTCATGGTCTCAGGGTCCTGGGATCCAGCCCCCACATAGGGCTCTCTGCTCAGCAGGGAGCCTGCTTCCCCCTCTCTCTCTGCCTGCCTCTCTGCCTAACTTGTGATCTTTCTCTTTCTGTCAAATAAATAAATAAAATCTTAAAAAAAAAATACTACTACATACTTTAGGGAAAAAAAAGTTTCACAATGGACTCACTGTACTTATTTTATAATTTGTTTTTTTTTTCTTTTCAGATATCTAGGGTAAATTTTCATGGTATTTCATTATTACACTTGGCTTATCTGACCTTACACTTAATGGGCCATATGAGCTATTTCCAATTAAACTGCTGAACTTAAAAGAAATACATGCGGGGTGCCTGAGTAGCTTAGTGGGTTAAAGCCTCTGCCTTCTGCTCAGGTCATGATCCCAGGGTCCTGGGATGGAGCCCGGCATTGGGATCTCTGCTCAGGAGGGAGCCTGCTTCCTCCTCCTCTCTCTCTGCCTGCTTCTCTGCCTACTTGTGATCTCTGTCTGTCAAATAAATAAATAAAATCTTAAAAAAAAAAAGAAATACATGTAATTTTTCATATTAATATTGTATCCTACAACCATGCTAAACTCACTTATTAATCCTGGTAGACACTACCAGATTTTCCACAAGTCATCTCTGAATATAGTTGTAACCCTTCCTCTCTTCCTGCCTCTTTTTCTGTCCTATTGCACTGGCTAGAACCTCCAGTAAAATGTTCAGAAGTAATGACAGTGGACATCTTTGCACTGGACCTGTTAGGAAGACATTGACCATGATGCTTGCTGGATTTTTTTTTTTTTTTTTTTTTTGTAGATGTGGTTTATCAAACTGAGGAAGTTCCTTTTAGATTCGAATTTGCTGTTTTAATTCATTCACTCATTTATTTTTTGAGATACTTTAAGTCATATCATTGACCATACCTTCAGCTTGGGCACAGAATTGAACAGGATACCCCCAAAATTTGTAATTTGCTTAGAGCTTTTATCACAAATTAGCACTGAATTGTCAGATGCATTCTGCATCTATTAATCACACAATTTTCCTCCTGTATTAATATGGCAAATTACATTAGTTGACGTTCAAATGGTAAAACTACTTTGCATTCTTGGGAAAAACCCTATTTGTTTAATATGTATTATTGTCTTTATAGAACTTGTGTTTAATTTGCTACAATTTTGTTGAGAATTTTTGTGTTGAGGTTTATGAGGGATAGGTGTCTAATTTTCCCTTCTTGCAGTGTCTGTTTGGTTTTGGGATCAGGGCAATGTTGGCCTCATTGATGGAGGGAGAAAATATTCTTTCCTCTTTAATTTCCTGAAAGAGGTTATGTAGAATTGGTATTATGTCTTTCTTGAATATGTGGTTGCATTTACCACTAAAGTGACCTAGGCTAGAGTATTCTTTGTGAGATTTTATTTTTTAAGATTTTATTTATTAGAGAGAGAGAACATGAGCTGGGGTGGGGGTGATAAAGGGGAAGGAGACTCCCCACTGAGCAGGGAGCCCAACATGGGGCTGGAGCCCAGGACCCCAGACTCATGACAAAGGCAGATGCTCAACCAACTGAGCCACCCAGGCAAACCCCTTTGTGAGATTTTAAATTCAATTTCTTGAATTTTAAATTGATATTTTAAATTCAAATTCTTTAAATTCAATTTCTTCTTACAAATTCAATTTCTTTCATAAGTAGGGCTATTTAGGTTTCTATTTCTTCTTGAATGAACTAAAATAACTTGGATCTTCCAAGGAATTTGTGTTCATCTAAATTGTCCAATTTATTATAAATTGCTTGTAATATTCTGTTGTTTTACTATCTATAGACTATACTGGTTTGTACCTCTTTCATTCCTGACAATGGCCATTTGTTACTTCTTTTTCTCCTGATCAATCTAGTTAAGAGGTTTATGATTTTTTTTTTTTTTTTTGAGCTTCTCAAAGACTCAGCTTTTGGTCTAGTTAAATTTTCTCCATTATCTTTCTTTCTCCAGTGTCATAGATTTCTGTTCCACCCTTGTTCTGTCCCTTCTCTTGCTTATACTTTTATTTGGTCTTCTTCCTCTTATTTCTTTCTTTCTTTTTTTTTAAGATTTTATTTATTTATTTGGCAGATAGCGAGAGGAAATACAAGCAGGGGGAGTGGGAGAGGGAGAAGCAGCCTTCCCGCCTAGCAGGGACCCTGATGCAGGGCTTGATCTCAGGACCCTGGGACCATGACCTGAGCAAAAGGTAGACGCCTAATCACTGAGCCACCCAGGTGCCCTTCTTTTTCTAATTTCTTAAAGTGGAAGCTGAAGTTATTGATTCAACACCTTTTATCTAACAGACATTTAGTACTATAAATGTCCCCCCAAATACTGCTTTGGTTACATCACAAAATACAAGGTCAACGCACAAAAATCATTTGTATTTCTATATACAGGAACGAACTGGTAACCAAAATTAGAAAAACAATACCATTTACTGTAGCTCCAAGAAAATAAAATACTTAGCTGTAAGTTCAACAAAACTTGTATAGGATCTGTATGCTGAGACCACGAAACCACTGACGGAAGCCCCAGATGCAAATAAACAGAGAGACAAGACACATGACGGTTTAGAAGACTCACTATCATATGTGAATTCTCCCCAAATTTATCTATAGATTTAATGTAATTCCAATCAAAGTCCCAGTAGTGCTTTCGTATATATAGGCTCATTCTAAAATTTAGATGGAGAGGCAAAATTGATGGACAAGTCAAAATAATTTTGAAAAGGCACAATAAAGTTAGAGGAGTCACACTAACAGATTTTTAAGATGGATACAAGCTACCGTAACTTTGATGATGTGGTACTGGTAATAGGAGAGACTCACAGATCAGTGGAAGAGAATACAAAGTCCAGACACAGACCCATACAAAAACGGCTAATGGACTCTTGACAAAAATGCAAAAGAAATTCAGAGGAAAACAAAGTCCTTTCAACAAATGGTCCTGGAACGACTGAACATATAACCCTATGCCCCCAAAACCAAATACACCAAAAACATAATCCTCACGCTTCAAAAAAAAAAAATTAACTCAAAGTAGATCATAAACCTAAATGTAATATTGGTAAAACTATAAAACATGTAGAAGAAAATATAAGGGAAATCTTTGACAACTGGGGCTAGACAAAGACGTAGAAGATGGAACACCAAAAAGTTCAGTCCATAAAAGAAAAAAGTTGATCAGTCCTAGGTAAAGACACACTCGCCAACGGACTCCACACAAGTTTCTAGTCCAAGAGCATATGGGACCAATTTGGGCTGTGCGCCATATTTGAATGAACCATCAAATGTTATCTTTTTGTTTTTTTAAATGGGTGGAGTCCTTTTGAACTTCAGTCTATTGTGTCTGCTCACTATTTCCTCATTTTCAAGTACTCTTGAATTTAGCCTTTATTCAAGGGGGTCAGCAAAGCAGGGGTCCTAGAGCAGGGGTCACCAAACTTCCTGTAAAGGGCCATAGTATTTTCAGCGTGGGGGGCCTAAGGCCTCTGTTACAACTATTTACCTCTGCCCTCAGCAGAACAGCCAGAGACAACAGATATTTGTTTCTATTAGGTGGGTTCCAGTGAAACTTTACAAAAACTGCCTGAGGTTTCATTTGGCCCATGAGGCCATAGTTCACTAACCCCTGTCCTAGAGGCTGGAGCAGACGAGGAGCTGAGCAGGCAGCTCTGGGGCACAACCACAGCTGCTAGGTGTCAAGCACTAAGCAATGAACGAGTAGCTGCCTGGACTGTTGGAGAAACCTCAACAGCATGAGAAACCTCAACAGCGTGAGAAACCTCAACAGCTTGCAAGCACTGGTCCCAACGTGGTTTCCCGAGACATCTTTCTAATCGGAACTCCTGCTTTAGCAGTGTGCACACCTTGTCAAGTCCTTTGACTATCCACGCAGCAAGGGTGGAGCCTGTGGGGCTAGGTGGCAGAGCTGTGTCAAGAGCCCAGTCCTCCTGACCTCAACCTCCACGTCTTTCCCACTGAACAAGCCTCCCTTTACAAGGAAGGAGCTCCCCAGAAACTGAGAAAGTAGCTTCACCTGCCCCATCGTGCAGGTAACTGACTTGAGTCTCAGCATTGCTCAAGGACAGGATCAGAATCACCTACTGCGTCAGCATCTTGACATGGGAGACCCAGCTGACCTGGAAGCACAGCCCAGGAGAAGAAACAGTGCCTTGGCCCCCAGCCCACCGGTGGCCTGAGACACGGGGCGGCAGGGCCAGGGTCCAGGACATTCTGCCAAGGCCCCCCATCCCCACAATACCCACAGCAGGCTTGAAGGAACAGACTTTATTATTCTAGCTCTCGAACACTAGAGGCTAAAATTCCGCTGAATTCTACCAACCTATTTACAGAGTGCTGTGTGCAGGCCAGGCGGGGCTGGGCTGGTTCTCCCCCAACCCCCCACCCGTGCAGCCTCCAAACAGGCCTGGGCCCCGTTCTGCCTGCAGCACACAGAGGACATTTATATACACACGGCAAACCCCCCGAGACAGAACACCAGGCAGGATGGCACCGAGCGACAGAGGGGCGGACAGGCAGACACACACACAGGGGCTGACACCACTGAGAAGGCCCGGGAGCCTCAGTACTTCTTCAGGCTGTAGGCCAGGCTGCTGGGGACCCTGGCACCCAGCAGGGGCGGCGAGTTCCAGACAGCAGAGCTGGTGCGCTTGTGGTAGCGGGGTTTGCTCTTTTTGAAGATGTCCTCCAAGTCCAGTGGGAGGATGGTTCCAAAGAGCTCGAGCAGGTTCGGGGGGTGGTAGTACTGGTGGATGATGGCCTGGCTTAGCTGAGTGCCTGCGGGGGGACACGGAGGGTCAGGTCACTGCCTTGGGGCTCCTCGTGAGTCTCTCCAACCCCTGACCCCTTGTCGCCTTCTCCGCCCCAGCATGACCCCACGTCTGCCACACTGGCTCCTCTCTCAGGGCCCTCGTTCCCTGAAAATGCTCTTCCTGCCTGTTCCCACCGCCATCCTCTGGAAGCTTCACCTGAACATGGGTCCTCAGGTGCTCATGTGGGCCAGGCCCTGGGTCACTGCATGACCTCATTATCCCCACAGCCACCAGGGAGGCCGCTCCTTCATCCTCCCCGTTTGATAATGGTGAGACTAGCCCAAGGGCCCACGGCTAGTGACTGGGGGAAGCTGGGGTCTAGAGACCAGTCTAGCTCCAGAACGTAAGCACATACTGCCATCCCCGACCGCTGTGCTCGGGTGCTTCTCCCCCTGCACTGCCACATCCCGTGGCATAGGGAGCTTACCAATGGAGCCCCTGGGCCAAGGCTATGGGTGGCACACAGCCCAGTTAGGGGGTCCCTGGGGGGGGGGGGCGTCAGGAAGTGGAACATGCGCCTGGCACTTATAAACACTAACTCACTTCATCCTAAATAACCCTTCTCAGCAGGAATCACCCCCTCTTCACAGATGAGAAAACTGAGCCAGGTTAAGCTGGTGAAGGTCAAGCACCATTAGGGGGCCCCTCGGGCATGCTGACCCCCATGCCTGCTGCCACCTCCCAAATGACCTGATGTCAGACGTTAAGGAGACTAAATCAGATTCTCGCCAACATGGAGTTCAAGCAAGGTGACACCAAAGCAAGCTGTCTTCTGGAGAGAGCTGACCCCCTATGGGGCTCTGGGCCCTTGTCTCTGGGCAGTGAGACTGCATCCCACCCTCAGCCCAGCTCAGCTCACTCGATAAAGTGCCCATGGTACACACGGGCCCCGCCCCTTTCCCAGTAGGCCTTGCATCCCGGTCTTTGGTGGCCTGGTCACCCCCACCCACGCTCCTGTTTAAACATCGCAGCTTGTCTCCTCCAGGATCAAATCCTGCTCAAGCGTCCCTGCCTCAGGCGTTCCCCAGCTGCCCAGAACTGCCAGCTCCAGTTCTTGGGGTGCTGCCTAAAACCTGTTAGCCCATCTTGGTGTTACTCCTACCCGAAGCTGCTTATTTGGGTCTACCTCCAGCTGGCCCATTGGGTAGGGCTCCAAGGGGGGGCACAGAGCCAAGCGGGAACAGCCAGCACCATGCCTGCGGGCAGCCAGCCATAATTTAACTCATTTCTTAAGAAGAGAGGCGCCCCCCACCGTCCAACTGGTCCTCAGATAAGCCCACTGGCCATACAGTGCCTGCCCTCCCCTGGCACATCCCAAGGTCCACCACAGGCTTGTTGGGCCGAGTAGCCAGCCCGTGAGTACAAGAGCCTCCTGGCACCCACAGCTGGCAAGCCACTATGTCCAGGATCCAAGATGTCACAAGAGAGGACCTAGGTCTTCTGGGGAACTCTGAGCCCTGCTTACCTCTAGCCCAGGTGGGGATAGGCTTCCGGGGATGGGCCTCATCATCGGTGGAGTCGTCGCTATTCAGGTCCATCCCGTAGTTATCTGGGTTGATCTTCGGGGGGGCCCTGTGGCCCTGTGGCGTCATTTGATAGGAGGTACAAGCTGGAGACTGGAGAAGACGAACATGACTGTCAGTTCCCCCGGCCCGCCTTCTTGCCTCTCACCGCCGAGGGCCGCTAGGGCTCTAGTCAGCACTCCTCATTTCATAGGGAGTGAGAAAGGTTCCAGGGATCACTTTTTAATTTTAAAAAAGTCATACCATAATGACTGTATCTTCCCTTTCCTTTCTTTTTTTAAATTTTTTTTTCATTTTATTTTATTTCTTTTCAGTGTTCCAGAACTCATTGTTTGTATCTTCCTTTTTCAAGTTAAAGTGCTTTGCAAACATTCTTCCTGGCCAATGTGTCTCCAGCAGCCAGGGATATCCCCCTGGGAACCCCATGACTAGTGCTTACTTTAACCATCTGTTATAGATGAACATTTGGCTCCATGCATCCTCATAAGCTATACTGCAATGAAAACCCTCCCACGTATGTTGTTTGTAAGAGCATTACGCTGTTATAAGGGCTCGTTACAGAAATTCTGGTACAAGGGGCGCCTGGCTGCCTCAGTCGGTTGAGTGTCCAACTCTTGATTTTGGCCCAAGTCATGTAAGGGTACCTTTCTTTCACTTTATACTCTCTAAAAGAATTTAGTTTCTTCTTCTTTCCCTTTTTTTTTTAAATAACAAATTCTACTTTTAAGAGTAAGAAAGTGGTAAAAACAACTGGGCCACCTGTATCCTTCCTCTTTCTTCCGGTCCTAGTACATAGTCTGTGCCTCCAGCTACTGGGAAGGGAAGGACCAGAGACCAGAGCCTCTCCACTCGGGTGCCCGGCCTCACCTGCACATCCACAGTCACATTCAGGCCTTTGCTGGCCGCTGCTGCTGCCGCCGCCGCCGCCACCCTGGCTTTCCTCTGCTGCTCCTCCTGCAGCCGCTCCTCGGCCAGACGCTGCTCCTCTTCCTGAGGCCGGTGTCGGAGACTGAGCGTGTCCTCGCCCGCCCTACGCCAACCCCACGCAGCCAGGCAGGCAAGGCACCTGCTGGGCCAGCGACCCCCAGGCCGGCCCAGAGCTCGGCACGGACCCCACGGGAGCCCCAGGCCCGCTCCCCTTTACCTTCTTCTTCTTCTCCTCAAGCTCCCTCTGCAGCCGCTCCTTCTGCAGCCGCAGCGCCTTCTCCCGCTCCCTCTCCTGCAGCTCCCTGAGGACCAAGCGAGAGCCTGTCAGGGCAGGAAGCTGAGTCCTAGCCCAGTTCCCAGTATGAGAAGAGTCTGCCCTTTCGCAGACCCCCAAGTGAAGGGGGCAGCCGCCTCCTGGTGACGGCTCTGCGTGTCTCCCTTCCACACGCTCACAGAAAACAGGTGGCACGATGCCAGGACACCGCCTGTGCCAGCGGGGGAGTGGGCCCCTCACCTCTCGGCCTGGAGCCGCTCCTGCTCCCTCCGGCGCTCCTGCTCCCGCTGCTCCGCCAGCTGCCGCTCCTGCTCCCGCTGCTCCGCCAGTCTCTTGGCCTCCGCGGCCCTGCGCAGCCGCTCCTGCTCCTCCTCCTTCTTCTTCTGCAGCTCTTGGTGCCGCCGCTCTTCCTCGTCCTGTGAAGGGAGAGCAAGGTCGGGGGCTGCAGAAGGGGCTGGAGAAGGAGCGAGGACAGTGTGGGCAGAGAGCTGCTCCCTCCCAGCGGCGAGAGCCCGGGCAGAGCTCCACCAAGAATCACCAGGAAAAGTACCTGTCGTGCAGCAGCAGAGCCGGCAGTCAAGGGCAGAGACTGGAGACAGACTCCCCTGCTGTGTGACCCCAGCCAAGTGGCTTAAGCTCTCTGGCCTCGGTTTCCTCATGGATAAATGGGAACAACAGTAATACCCACAACCGCAGGAAGTTGCTGAGTTCATACACAGAACGTACTTCGGTGTCTGGCACGTAGCGGATACTAACTAAATTGTAGTTATTTGGGGCGCCTGGGTGGCTCAGTGGGTTAAAGCCTCTGCCTTCGGCTCAGGTCATGATCCCAGGGTCCCGGGATCGAGCCCCGCATCGGGCTCTCTGCTCAGCAGGGAACCTGCTTCCCTTCCTCTCTCTGCCTGCCTCTCTGCCTACTTGTGATCTCTGTCAAATAAATAAATGGAATCTTAAAAAAATAAAATAAAATAAAAAATAAATTATAGTTATTTGTACTTAACCCCCTAGTGACAGATTTGTGCTCCCTGTCGTTCATCCGCACATCAGCCCTATCAAGTAGATACCACTGTTACCGGAAGGACCTGAAGCCCAGCAAGGTCGAGCGACCTGCCCAGGGTCACACAGCTGCCAAAGTGGCAGAGCCGAGACTGGAAGTCTGGCTCCGGGGTCTGTACACTTAACTCTCGAACTGTCACCTCCACAGCAAACGGGAGGGAAGTTCCTGTCACCATCCACGTCTCCCAGGCATTTGCTGAACCTCCTCCGGGGCTGAAGCCACGGGAGCCCCCAAGACCAGCCCAACCAAGTGGGGTGCGCCCAGCCGTGCTGGGGGACTGAGGCACGTGCCAGCCTTCCCCACCCTTCCTGAAGCCCGAGCCGTCGGCCCACCTGCCCTCATACCTGCTGGAGCCTCCGGAGCCTCCGCGCCTCCTCCTCCTGCTTCCGGCGCGCCTCCACCTCCTCCATCTTCTTGGCTGCTGCCTTCTTCCTGGCTTTCTCCTCAGCCAGCCGCTCCTCCTTGGCCTGCAGAGCCCACCCAGATGTGTCCATGAGCACACCCCTCCTCACTCAGCCCTGCAGAACTCTGCACCCCCTGCCCCTGCAAGACCTGCTCGCTCCCCACGGCCCAAGGGAGGGGCACCCGGAAGCCACGGCCCCCCGAGTCTGACCTGCTTGGGGCCCACCGGGGTGCAGCCCAGCCCAGAGCGCGGCCGCCCACCAGCCCGAGGCTCGCACCTTCTCAGTCTTCTCGTCGATCTGAGCAAACTTCTGCTCGATCTGCTTCTTCTTCTCCTCCTTCATCTGCTCCACCCGTTCCCGGGCCTGCAGCACCTTGCGGAGGCGCTCCTCACGCTTCCTGCGGGCACAGGGCAGTGGTGGGGAGCCCAGCCGAGTGGAGCCGAGGCCGAGGCCGGGGCCGGGAGGCAGAGCACTTACAGCTTCACCTCTTCCAGCCGCCGTCGCTTGTCTTCCTCCACCTTCTGCCTGCGGAGCAGCTCGGCCTCCTCCTTCCGCCGCAGGTTCTCGAGGCGCTGCCGCTCCTTCTCCTGGGGCGAGGTGGGGTGGGGTGGGGTGGGGTGGGATGAGGCAGGGTGGGGGGGGTAAGTGAGGCCCTGGTGCAGCGGGGGTGCCCCCTGGGCCCCTGCCAGAGTGCTAGAGAGGCAGAGCCGCCCCCAAATGTGCCTCCCTCTCCAATCAGATTGAGGTCTGGGGCTACAGTCCTTCTGGGGGGGCCCTAAGGCCTCCTGAGTGCCCTTGACTAAACCCTGCCACATCGCAACAGCACAAAAATCGGGCTCAAAATTGGATCTATGTTCTTTTTTTTTTTTTTTTTTAAAGATTTTATTTATTTATTTGACAGACAGAAATCACAAGTAGGCAGGGAGGCAGGCAGAGAGAGAGAGGGAAGCAGGCTCTCTGCTGAGCAGAGCCGGATGCAGGACTCGATCCCAGGACCCTGGGATCATGACCTGAGATGAAGGCAGAGGCTTAAGCCACTGAGCCACCCAGGCGCCCATGGATCTATGTTCTGGTTACAACTATGTTAAAGTGCACTTGCAAAGCGAAGGAAGGGTAAGACCGGGAAGGGACAGACAGCTGTAGAAATTGCGGTTAACATTCTACCCCGGGGCATGGTGGGTACATAATGTTCATCTGTTAGTACTAGGCTGTCACTTTTATGCTATGTGTACACACACACGTGCACTCTTTTGTGTTTCTCAATATTTGAAAAAAATGGAATACAGCCAAATGCTAACAAAGATTACTATAGGCTAGGGAGATAAAATTAAGGATGGCGGAATCTCTGTGATACAGGAACATTATGATTTTTACCACTTTTTAAAAGTACTAGTGGGTTGTTCAGCAGATCAGTGCTGAGACCCTCCTCCTCCGAGTGCCCAGAAATCCCCAAAGGCACAGCAGGGGGCAAGCAGAGGTGGGGACATGGAGCACTCCCTGGCCAAGGACAAGAGTGGTACTTGCCCCGTTGGCCGGGGCAAGAGGGTGGCGGCTGGGACCTGGACCCCTCTCCTGCCTCCCATCAGACTCTTGCCTCTGGGCTCAGCCACCCGGAGGCCCCTCTCCCCGCATGAGTGACTGTCCATTTCCCCTTGGCCTCTGACTACAGATTTCCCACCTAGAAATCTGGGCCCAGGGTAATACGGCCCTAAAGATGTAGAGCAGGGCTCCTCCTGGTTGAGAGCAGACACTCCGCGAAGCCTCTCCCACTGAACATGGCCATAAACGCCTGCATGGAGCAGCTGTGTGAGGGCTATGCGGGCAGACAGAAGGGGAAGAGCAGGCTTTGGAGCATCACCGAATCCACAGTAAGTTTATTATTTTTCCTCTCATCTAAACTCAATGAGGTCTGAAACCCCAAAGGGCCCTATGCAGTGCAGACAGACAGAATGTGGGAAAGGCCCTCTCGTTCTGACTCGGAGTGGAAAGGGGACATCTAATGCTCAGAGTATACAGAAAGCCCGATCTTGGTTTGTTCTTTTCTTCTTCCTCTCATGCCCCAGGCCACAAAAAACCCTGTGACAGTGGGGACAGCCGCAGTTAGAAGAACCTGCAGCGTCAAAACCCTGAGGGAGGAGAAGCTTCCCCTCCCTACTGCGGGGCTGTGATCTCAGAAGCTTGGGACAAGGCTGCTGCTCCTTCCTCTCCCGCCCAGCAGCTGACTCCAGATGTGGCCGTGGAAGCACGAGGCAGAGCAGGGTAATAAAGCCTCAGCTTCCTGGCTGGGGGACGGAGAGGGAGAACCGCAGAGACAGGAAACGTACAGTATGGATGGAGAAAACAACACTGTCGGGTTGTGTGCGAATGCCGAGGCTCAGCTGCGAGGGGCAGACGCATACACAGGACCCTATCACACTGCTATTCTGAAAATGTTTCGACAGTAGTCACGTTCTTGAGACAACTGGCAAAACAGAAAATCTCAGCAGACAGAAGATCCAGAAAAAAAGTAAATTGGAAATTTGAGAGCTCAAAGTACAGTAACGGAGATTAAAAAAACAAAAACAAAAACAAAAACAAACTCAGTGCCTAGGTTCAAGAGCAGAATGGCAAAGACAGGCAGTTAGCAATAAACGTGAAAGTAAGTCAGTGAAACGCCATCTGATCCAGAGAGAAAAAGCTACTGAAGAGAAACGAACGGAGCCCGAAGGACTGCGGGACACACAGGAAGGCCCGCCGCCAGCAAGGGTGTCGTCGCCACCCACGATGGAGAGAAAGAACTTAATACTAAAAATTTCTTAGCAACAGTGGCTGCGGACACTCCACATTTGGTCAAAGATGTAACTCTGCAGGTTCAAGGTCACCCAGGCAGAAGTCAACTCCCACCCCCTGCTGTCCGGTGAGGAACACACCTGGGAGGCAAAGTTCACGTGGTACCTGGAGCGCCCACCACCCTCTGTTCCTGCCCCAAGGGCTGAGCGGACTCCTGCTTCCCACAGGGCTCAGCAAAACTGGTTTTGTTCTGAAAGTCTGAGTGCTAAAATTTCCCAACACAGCCCAGGGAACCCGTCCTGGGCATTGTGAACTTTACAGGAGAAAGCAATAATTGTCCGTGTCCTAGAATCCATGTGTGCCCTTTGTCCCAAGCCTCCAAGGTGGGCTGGATCGTCCCTGCTTCCCAAAGGCCACACTGAGGCCAAGGCAGCAGGTGAGAAAGCCAAGCTCGTTGGGCCCCTTCTGTCTCCAGGAGCCTCAACCAAGCAGTCTCTCTGCCTTTTACTCAAAATCACTTCGTACCAAGCCCTGTGCTGGGTGCTTGGAACACAGGACTTTGGCTCATCCATTTCTATGGAACGACCTTGATCTCATTCCGTAGCCAAAGGAAACTCAGCCAAAGGTTAGGAAAGGAGTCCAAGGCCCCGAGGTCCCTGTGACCCACTTACGCCCCCTGTCTCCGAATGGAGAAATGGCCCACCAGCCCCCGATGCTCAGCTGAAGGGGACCAGCTTCCTTGCAGGAGAGGCAAGTTCAGGGCCTACCTGTCTAACTGCTGGGAAGCCCCCTGACCTGTCTAGCCCGAGGCCCTCCGCTAAGAGGTAGAAGCCCTCCTAGCAGTAGGCCCTTCAAAGCACCAGTGGGAACCAAGGAGACCCCAGGAAGCCAAGACTCCAGGCAGAGCCAATCCTGGCTATCTGGGGCTCCTTCCTCAGGGCCCGTGGCCCGGCTCAGCTCTGAGGTATCTGGGAGGAGAACAGCTTCCGTGGCCTTCTCTCCAGAGGCTGCTATTGGCAGTTCCACTGCTACGCCCACAAAACTCAGCCTTGAACCCTGGCTTCCCCCACAGTTCCGCCCCTCAGGGCAGTAGCGAAGGTCTGTGACCCAATCCATCTTGGTGGCTCTGGGGTTCAGAGACAACTTATCTGTTCTCTTCATAGCCCCAAACCCTGAGGGGGAGCCCAGAGCTGGGGAGTAGGGAGGAAGGTGCTGTGGGGAAATCCAAGCTGTGGCCCCCGCCAACGGCCGCAGGCCGCACCCCTTCTGCCTCCCCTGGCTTCAGGGAGGTTCTGAGATCAACATACGTCCTCCCGGGAGCAGAGACAAGGGCAGAGAGGATAGGGCCCGCATGGGGAGGGCACCCGGAAGGGCTGGGCGTCTCCAGGCAGCCACCCAGCGCCTCCGGTTCCCCCACTCCCTCGGCCGCACCCCTCCATTTCCCATGTTAGTGCTTCTACACACGCTGGTGGGTTTGCAGGAGCGGGGCTAACCAGGTAAGTGCTAGGGGGAGCTAGGTTACCAGGACAGGAAAAGGCTTTACTTACAACGAAGCTGCACTGTGGGGAAGAGGAGACAAGGAAAAAGCCAGGAGTTAATGGCAGGCTGGAGGACACCCTGAAAGCCAGCCACCCTCTTGGCCATGCCAGCATCGGTGTGTGGCCCGCAGCCTCTCATCAGCAGCCCCCCGCTGCCTGCCAACTCAGCAGCCCCCATCCCCAGCAAGCACAGCATCCACGTGTGTCCCTCACCTTAACTACTCAAGCCCCCAGAGTGGGCGTCGGGATGGACCGTCATGGCCTTGGCCAGCTAGCCATTTCTACTACTTCAGCCCAGCGGCCAAGGCCCAGGTGTCATGGGCAGCCAGCCAAGTCTGTAAGCCGTGGTGCAGAGCCCAAGGAGCAGGGACAGTCCTCCAGTGGCCATAGAGGAGGGAGCTGGCCCTTGGCCAGGGCCAGGTCACGGCTGCCTTGGTCCAGACCCATGCTCCTCCCGGCAGCCGAGGGGACTGGAGCCTCCGGCCGCACCAGCCGGCTGGAGCAAAGCTCGGCCAGGGCCATGGGCTCCCTCACCTTAGGGTCCACGCGCACGGGAGTGTTGCGCTTGATGAAAGACTTCATGACACCGCTGCGGGGCGCCGAGGTCGGGGTCATGAGCATCTGGTTCCTCTGCACGGTGTGCAGGAAGGTCCGGAGGGGCCGCACCACCTGCGGGGGGGGGGGGGGGGGGGGGGGACCAGGGTAAGGACAAGGCCACAGGGGGCGGGGCACCGAGGGAGGGAGGGCGGACGGGCGGGCAGGCGGGCGCCCGCTCACCTTGCTGGCAGGGCAGGGCGGGGAAGGGGTCTTGCTCCTGGGGGCCTGCGGCTCCACGTCCTCCAGCTGCGGCTCCGCGTCCTCCAGCTGCAGCTCCCCGTCCAGCTCACTGACCGCCTGCTTGTAGCTACGTTTCCTCCTGCCGCAGCGGGGCACCAGGCACGGCGCAGGGCTGAGCCCAGGACCCTCCCCAGAGCCCCAACCTCATCCCGTAAGCGGTCCCCCGTGAACAGAAGTGGGCCCAGCAGAAGGCTCCCGACTAAAAAGCTCTGCTGAGGTGGGGTCTCCCTGACCGACTCTCTGCTGCCCAGAGGAAGGGAAGTGGCCTGTCCCAGGTCACACAGCCAAGAAGGTGCAGAGGACAGGGTCTGGGATTGGGTTATCCACTCCCAGACCAGGTCTGTGTCATCGCAGTGAGCCAGCTCCTTCGTTCAGCCAGAGTACTAGGCCCCCTCACCTCCCTGCTGAGAGGAAACAGAGGCCCCCAACCCCATGCCCACCCTCCTGAACAAGGACTCCAGGTTCATGCCCCTCTGGGCCCCTCAGAATTGTTGCCTGCAAGGCCCCCTGCCTGGATGCAAACCTGACACTCTGGGGGCGCTCCTTGGGGCCATCTGCTTGGTCAGTCTTGGGCTCTGTGAAGAGAGCAATTTTGGTGAGGCTGCGGGAACAGCTTGGAGGGACCAGGGTGCCCCCCCCACACCCCGCCCCGAGCAGCAGCCACGGCAGGGGCAAGGCTCTCTTCCTGGCAGACCCCAAGGTGGCCAGTGGCAGACACCATCAGCCTCAGCCCCGAATGGCCTCAAACCATCTGCGGACATCCGGAGCCAGGCATGCTATGGCCTGCTCGTGGACTCCCTCACCCCCCAGCCTGGCCCCGTGACAAGAACGGCAGGACAGTCCCATCAAGGTGACCCCAACCATGTCTCTCCACCAACACTGAGAGTTGGTGGGGGTGGGTACCCTTCAGGAGCAGAAGCCTATGCAAACTGGAAACTAACAGACCCCTCACCCAGCTTCGAAACCGCACTCCTATGGGGCCTATGGGCTGGGGCTGGCATGACGGGAGGAGGGAAGGGCTCCTCACATGCGGTGTGGGGGTGGTACCTTCTGTTTCACTGCCCAAGGAGAGCATGCATCTCCCCCTCCTGCTTAATACTCTCCCGCAAAGGGACCTTAGAGCTCACCCATGGGCTACAGGGCTGGCATGGCCCTTATCCCTGACCCCCGCACAAAGCTGAGAAGCCATTTTCAAAGACCTCATAGTTCTCGTGCTCTTCCCACTGAGGAGACATAAGCCAGGCCTTGGACGCCTGTGGCAGCTAGTCGGGGGGTGCCAGAGCCCAGAGCTCTCCTGTCCTCTTCACACAGGGGACCCACAAAGGTGAGAAGTGAGCCAGCGGCCGAGAGATAACAAGGCCAGGTGTTCACGCCCCAGCACAGGGTTCCTCCCACTGCCTCCAGGAGGGGGGGCACAAGCCTCTGACAGACAGACAGAGTCAGGCCAAGGCCACCAAGGCCAGCGCGGCCCTGGTCTCAGTACACGGCAGGTCAGACTCACCTTGCTGCCCTTCAGAGGGCGTTTCCTGGCCACCAGCCACAGGCCGCGAGCCAGGTGTGCTAATGGCGATCTTGGTGGCACTGCGGGACGCGCTCTTGGGGACCTGGGGGAGAAACCAAGGCTTTGGGGTCTCACCTGGGACTCCCAGGCCCTTGAGCGCTCCTCTCCCTGGCCTGCTCGCCTTACCTCCGGATCAGCTGCCTCCACGGGCTCAGCCTCCTTGCCGGGCTTCTGCTCAGGGCTGAAAACAGAGCAAGAGGCATGTGGGACGTGGCCAGCCGGCCTGGGTCCTCCTCACAGGAGCCCTTCCCCACCCCATCAGATGCACTGGCCTGGGTCACAAACCCACAGTGCCAGGCAGGCCAGGAGGACAGTAGCCAGAGCAAAGCAGCTCCCCGGAGTGGCTGCCGCCTGGGCAGACGAGGATGGTCAGCTTCCGAATTCAGCTGCATTCGGGATGTCAGCCCCTTCCCGGCTCTACCCCAATCCTGCATGCCCCGATAAGCCACTGTCTCTCGTGTCTTGTGAGACCACCTCTAGATTCACAGAAGGGCCAGTAGACCCTTTGGATTTGCCAACCCACGAAGCCCACGCCCCCAGGGTAAGGCTTGGAAGAGTCAAGGCCAGGACAGGGCTGACAACTGTGTGCGGCTATAGTTGTGGGCAGTCCCCACCAGGAGGGAAAGCTCGGGCACAGGAAATGCTTCTAGCCTGGAGCTCCCGTACACAGGAATCCATGCGCCCTGCCCAGCCCTGGAAAGCTCCCCAAGCCCTAGAACTGAACTCACCCAACTTTCTGGGGCACCTCAACATTCAGGAGCCTCTCCAGGTAACTGTGACCTGAGGGGAAAACAAATGAACGAATGATGCCTCAGAAACTGGCCAGGTGCCACTCCAATAGGCCCAGAGAGCCAGGTGCTGGTTGGGGCTTGGCCCCCCTTCACCAGACCCAGACCCGCTCCACTCCAGAGACCCCTCCCTTCACCAGACCCAGACCTTCCCCACTGCGGAAACCTTTCTCTTCACCAGGCCCAGGCCCTCTCCACCCAGAGACCTCTTCCTTCACCAGACCCAGGCCCTCTCTACCTCAGAGACCTTTCTCACTAAACACAGACCCTCTCCATCCCAGAGATCCCACCCTTCACTGGGCACAGAGGTCCTGAGCACATTCTCCCTGCTCCTAGTGCCCTCAGTAGAGCTGTTGGCTTATGTCTCCTACTACTCCCTAGCTGGCAACCTGCACATCTGAGGGCAGGTCTTGGCTCCTTCACAGGGCTATGAGTATCTAGTGAATATCTGATTCCAGGCCCCCAACATCCAGCATGGGGCCCAACAAAAAGCAGCTCATTCATTCAGCAATTATTCTTTGAGGGCCTACTATGTACCAGGCCCTGAGCCAGGCCCTGGGGACCTAATGGTGAGCAAAACAAGCAGAGCCACTCTCCGGTCTATGTAACCATCAAACAATGTAGTGAAAGACAGGTGGTATGTGTGATGACAGGAAAGAGCAGAAGATTTTGAAAGACTAGAAGGGGGCCAGGACCTGAGCTGGTCTAGGGGCTGGGTCATGAAGGAAAACAAGGACACAAAGGGGCAGGGTTGGCAGGGAGAAGGATGTCCAGGTCAGTGGTTCCCAAAGTGTACTCTCAGATTCCTGGAAGTCAAGTGCCCCACCCTTTCAGCCAGGATCCGTGAAGTCCTGTTTCCACTGCAACACAGAAACAATTTTCCCTTCTCACTGTGCTGGGATTTACCCTGAAAGAGCAAAAGCAATGCTGGGTGAGACTGCTGGAGCGTGAGCGCTCGACAGAAGTCACGAAACCAGCTGTACGCCACACTCAGCACAGAAATGTCGTTTCCCTTAAGAATGTCCTCAATGAAGGAGTAAAAACTATGAATTTTATCAAATCTAAACTTAAGTGTGTGTCTTCTGAACCCTCTGTGTAGAGGGTGGAAAGTTTGCGCAGTGCCCTCTGGTACACAGCCATGTCCCTCGGCAAGTGCTCATGTTTGAGTACCCAGCTCAACTAGCCACTTTTTCACGGAACTATTTTTCATTGAAAAGGTAACTGGCAAACCATGGCTATTCAGTCTTGGATAGTTGGCAGTACCCAAGTATCTTAAAAAATGAAGTGAGCCTGTTGCTTCATATGAAACAATAAATATTTGTTGCCAATAATTCAAAAAAGGAGGCCCTCCCAAAAAGGCCAAAAATAGAATTTTGAAAAATATGTATGCACTACCATGAGCTTCATAGCTTCCCAATACCTAAAGACTTTTCCAGTAAGATCAGAAACCAAATGTGCTCCTTTTAAAGAAACAGATGATGAAGGGTGTCGACGTTTAGAAGATACACGTAACTCAGTAACACATCCAAATGATCAATGCACAATGCTACAAAATCAAACATGGCTAAAAGTTCCATTCAAAGTGAAAGACAGACCAGGGTGGGATCAAGGATAGTTTCTGATTCTACACTGCAATGAGCTAAGAAGCCACCACTTGTGTTAAGAATGCACAAAATTATCTAGAAAAAAAAAAATGAATGTGCACAATTATCTGAAAAGACTTTTAAAGTACTCCTCTCTTTTCCAACTACGTATCTGCGTGGGGCCAGCTTTTCTTCATATGCTTTAACCCAAACAACACAAGCCAGCAGATGGGAGTACAGAACCCAGATGCGTCTTTTCGAGCCACACATGCAAAAGATCTGCAAGATGTAGAGCGTGCCCAGTCTCCTCCTTACAGTTGTTTTAGAAAAGAGTTACTTATTCTATTCATTAAAAAAAAAACTAACATTAATCAACAATGGGTTTTTTAATATCAAAGTATTGAATAATATTCTTAATCTTTACTGTCAAAATAAGTAATAGGACTACAGAGAATATTCAATAGTACTGAAACATTTTACATCCCTCAGATTTAGTTTCTAATATGGTAGCTATCAATGGAAAGAACCCTCATCATCAGAAGCTCTTTGGGGTCCTCCTTAATTTTTAAGACTGGAAGCAGCTGTTTAGACTGAAAGTTGAGAGCTGTTGGTCTAGGTGGAAGGAACAGCAACTGCGAAAGCCGTGAGGCAGGAAAGGGCGGACTTTCCTGAGGTGACGCTGAGAGGCAGCCGAGGTGAGGCCATGCAGTGTCCATGGGCATAAGGGAAGGTGGGAAGAAGAACAAAGGGCTGGAGCAGCAAACTTGAGGCGCAGAGAGAAGAGCAGCAGGACCCTGCTCCCAGGAGTGTAACGGGGCCTGGGGCAGAGCCCCCCGGCAGTCACAGGTGGGGCCTGCTCCCACCTGTGGGGGCCAGCAGCCTTACAGCTCCCCTCCTGGTCTCCCATCCCAGCTCAGCGCTCGCTGGGGGAGCCAAGGGATGAGAAGACACCATGTGACCGCACCTTCCGCCAGCGCAAGGACTCCTCCGGAATGTTAAGTGCCATCTCCATGCCATTCGGGCCTCGGGCCAGGTGTGGTGGCAGGGAGATGGCGTCAGTCCCGGCAAAGGGACGGATGGGCTGTTTCTCAACACAGTGGTGGTTGGGGGGACCCCAAAGAGGAGCCTGGCCCAAGGAACAGGACCCTTCAAACACGCTGAAGCAGGCTCTGCCTAACAACGTCCCAACCCACCCCCCTACCCCGCCGCCAGCCCAGTGGCTCCCTCTGGCCAACGCACACCAGGCCAAGAGCGCAGGGAATGAATGCCCCCGCCCGGCAGCCCCTTGCCTCAGTGCCCCACCTGACTTCCAGGGGTGCCCCCCACCCCGCCCCCCACAGCACCAGGCCCCTTCACGGGCAGGCCTTCCTGTCTCACTTCCCCACGACCCTGCTGCAGGCGTTTCCCGCACCTCCAAAATTAACAAGCTGCACTCAAATCCTGACATCAAGGCTGGGGGAACACAAACTAAGACACCCCCCACCCCCAAGTTGCCTGTCAGCCAAGTCCCGGAGCCTAGGCATCAGGAAGGCCTCCAGGAAGCCTCTCTCCCTCACTGTTCCACATCCTTGCAGCCCAATTCAGGTCAGGGTCAGCCTGGCCACGACCAGACGGAGCTTCAGGAACACAGGCCTTCTGCGGTCTTATGGTTTAAGACTGACCAAGCCGGTACCCTCCCCTCGCACTAAGATGAGGTCCAACACTCAAGGCAAGTGTTCTCACCATTCAACGGACGGGAAAACTGAGGTCCTGAGAAGGGTGTGCCCAGGTCACCGAGGCTGTGTGTGACTCCAGGGCTTAACTGCCAGGTTTTAACATCTCCCTCCTTTCCCTCCTCCTTCCACCTCAAGGTGGACGAGCCCCGCACTCAGAGTGAGGAAGACTTGTCTAGAGTCTCTCCCCCGCCCCCGCCCCGACTCTAGAGCTCCAGGCTCAATCGCTCCATCAGACGCCTTCCAAGGATCAGATTCAGGCGTGAGCTGACCACCGAGGCAAGTCAGACACCTCAGCCACTCTGAGAATCCAAACACGGACAGTGGGCCAGGTGCCTGGACTGCGGTCCTCAGGCCCCATGACCCGGAGCAAGTCCTTCCCCAGGGAGGGAAGAGACCTGGCAAGGGGAGACAGCCTTACCTGCCGGACCGAACCCCACTCCAGGGCTCTCCACAAGGCCTCCTCAGCCAACAGCCTGCCATTCCAGAAAGGTTGAAAAGGGCTCAAGCCCGTTTCTCAATCTTAAAGACTAGGTGCCTGCCATAAGCTTCGGGTTCCTTCTCTGTAAAGTGCAGGAATTCTAACAGGCTAACAGTGTTGCTGCAAGGGCCAAATGACAACCTAGCGTTTCACACATCAAGAAGCGCCAGGCTGACGTTGATCCTAATTGTGAGACACATTCACTTAAAACCTGGCCCTTCTTCTCCATCAGTCCCACTGCCTCGCTGTCCTCTGGCTAGACCCTGGCGGCAGCCTCTTCCCTAGTCTCCCTGCCTCCTTCACTCCCTTCCTTTTGGCCATTTTTCACACAGTGCCAGGGGCCGTTCAACAACCATCAAGGGATGACATCCTCTGCATCAGTGGGGTCAAGCCCAAGCCCCTTGTGTGGCACATGAGCCCAGGATACCCCATTACCTGCCGTGTTATTCCTCTGGGTGTTTGCACAGGCTGTTCCCTCTGCCGGGGATACCTTTCCCCATATTTTTTCCCACCTTCCAAAGCCCGGGCACCCTTCAAAATCCTCCCAGGTGAGACCCCACCTCCTCCAGGCAGCCAGCCCAGACTCCTCCCAGCTGCCTGTCCTCCTCTGTGGATCATAATAGCTGCTCCCACCGGAACAATATCCCCTGAGCTGGGACCAGATGATGATAAAAATGACTAACGCTAAAGATGCCTGAGTGGCCCAGTCGGTTAAGGTTAAGCATCTGACTCTTGGTCTCAGCTCAGGTCGTGATCTCCGGATCGTGGGATGAGACCCATGTCGGGCTCCACACTCAGCAATGTGCTTAAGACTCCCTCTCCCCCTCTCTCAGGCCCTACCCCTTGCGCACACACTCTCTCTCTCTCTCAAATAAATAAATAAATCTTTAAAAAAAAATGGTTAACGTTAACCGTGGAGGCCCACGAAGAAGTTTCTGAAATCTGTTTAAGGTCACAGGGCAGGTAAATGGCTGAGTTCTCTGTCCCGCCAGAATGAGCCTGCTGCGGTGAAGCCCAGTCTCTTCCCCTCAGTATCCCCAGACCAACAGCTGTGCTATCAGGAAGCAGCCTACAAATGCGGTCAGTCTACGTGAGCCTCTGTGGGAAGAAAGTGGAACACACTGGCCCTGGATAAAAGACCTAGGTTTGAACCTCAACATTGGCCATTAATCACAGGGACACTGTGGCCAACCTCCCTGGACCTCAGTTTCCTTGTCTGTAAAATAAGAGTGTCGGACTAGATTTGCGCTTTCCAGTACGGTAGCCACTAGTTTAAACCTAAATTAAGTAAAATGTAATAAAACTAAAAATTCAGTTCCTCAATCACACTAGCCACTTTTGGGGGAGCTCAACAGCCACATAGGGCTAGCAGTGGCTACGGTAGGGGACAGCAGACAGGGCACATTTACTCGGCTGAGGAAAGCTCTAGGGACGGCGCCTTGCTAGATGGTTCCCCGGAGCTCCTCTGGCTGAGCCAGGCATCAAGAACCCTCCACGGCGCCCCGACCCGCTGCAGATCCCCGCGCCCCAGACTCACAGATGATGCGGGCCGAGGCGGCCGGCTCTTCCGCGGCTTTCTTGCCAATCCTTCTGCTAGACCTGCGGACGGGTTTGTCCTTTCGGTCCACCAGCGAGTACTTCTCGGCCAGCGACACCTGGCGGCCAGGGGAGGATGGTGCGATCAGGCTGCGCCGTACTGACTGCCGGTCCACGCGGGTGCCCGTGGGCGTGGAGCAGTTGTCCGGCAGGATGGGAGCCAGCACCCGCTCCTGCCACGGGGACGCCGGAGAGCCCAGCAGGTCCTGTGGGCCCGGGGAAGCCTGCGCGATCCTGAGCTTGGAGGCTGACCGGCTTGCTCCGACCCCTCGGCCCTTGGAGTCCTGGGGTGTGGCCATTAGGGAGGTCACGGTGACAGATTCCAGTCTCCTGGCCTCTGGCTTCTTGGGGGTTGATTCCTCTTCCGACATCGACATGCCAGGGGAGGCAGGAACTGCGGCTGGAGGGGACGGAGCCCGGGAAGGCGACTGGGCGGACTTGATCCCGCGGAGGTGCTGCTCGGCGCTCCGGCGCTCGCTGACGCTGATCTCCACCACCGGCACCAGCGGGCCCTCGGCCAGGCTGTTCCGGGGCTTCTTGGTCAGCGCTGTGGGAGACTCGGGGCTGGACGACGGGGCGGCGGACGCCGCGGTGGCCGCCACAGCTGCGGCCGCGGCGCGGGTCATCCGCCGCAGGACAGAGCCGTTCTCCCCCACCACCGTGGCCAGCCTCTCCACCTTGTCCTTGCTGCGGAGGTGCCGGGAGCTCAGCTGGCTGCTCCGGGTTTTTCTGCGGGACAACCTGCCGGAGGCAGCCGGAGCAGAAGCTGAGACAACCCAACACGGCAAGGGGCATCCCACAATCGAGCAGGGGCACACCCATCTCCCCAGGAGCCACTAGCTTGCATGGAGTATGACTCAGAGGGCTGGCAGGGGGAAGACCAAGGCCAAACGCCAGCCGAGACCGCCAGCTGCTCCTCTCTGAGCCTCAGCCACCTTACCTATAAAGCTGGGACAATGCCAGACCGGACAGAACTGCTGGGAAGATTAAACTCACAAAAAGCTCCCGCTTACTGAGATCGCACGGTGCCACGCATCTAGTCATGCTGAGGAAGCTCTAGTCATGCTGTCGCTAAGTCCACAAGAAGACCCTGAGAGGCGGGGACCACCCTCCTCACCTTAGAGACAAGCAAACTGAGGCTCAAAGGTGGAAAATTAACCCAGCCGAGAAGGGGCAGAGCTAAGGTGTGTGCGTTAGGGACTGCCTGACCCCAAGACCCAGCCTCTCTCCCCCAGTACTCTGCAACCCACAGTCATTTCCATGGACATCGTCAAACCCAGCAACAGGAGGAACCCTGGTGCACACCTCTGGTTCCTTGCTCCCAAGCAGAAGTTTGGATTCTCTTTTTTCTCCCACCTCTGGAAATCCTTCCCATCCCCCAAGACCCAGAACACACACAAACACACACACACAGGCACACACGCGCACACACACACGCTCTGGACTCCACCCTCTAGGGGTCTTCAGTCACGCTTTATTTCCCTGGGACATTCTACCCCTCAGCATGGCCCACATGGTATCCACCACTACCCCTGCCGGCCTCTGCTTCCCATGAACGCCCGTGAACCAATGCCTCCCGGTGGGCGCCAACCCTCCACGGACCCCACCTGCCCAGCTGACCCTTCTCGCACCTTTTCCGGATGGGGTCTCTGTTTTCATCTTGAACATAGGAAACCCGTCTCTTCTTCCGTCGGTTCTTCTGAGAAGGTGTTTTGGGCATCAGCTCAGGCTCCTTGCTGAATTCTCTGTTTGGTACAAGGACAGTGATGTTCGAAGCTGCCCCAGAACCACAAGCCCGCTCCCTGACCCAGCCTGGCCCCACCCCTTTCCTGGCAGTGACAGGTCGAGCCCGGATGACCCGAACCAAGCTTTGTAGGTCACATGCAAGCCCCCTGCCAGGCATTCGGGGCTTCATCCCAGAGACACAGAGTGGAGCAAGGCTCCTACGCGAGCCTCTGCAGCCCCATCCTGAGGCCCGGCCCAGGACCACCTCCCCTTCTTCCCATTATCCGGGGGGAGCCGCCAGCACACCTCGCACTCTGGGGGAACCCTGGCAGCCTGTCCTGCGGGTCAGGTAGGGGATGAAGGCTGCTGTGCTCCCAAGGGACCTCCTGCCAGCACACGCCTGCCTTTACCTGGTGAACATGCGCTCGGCTTCCTCCTCGATCTCTTCCAGCCACACCAAGTCCTTATTGTCCACATTGCAGATGAACTCCATGAGCTTCTGGTCACATAGCTCCAGCAGGTGAATGGGCCCTGGGCCTGTCGACCCCATGGTGGCTCTGGCTGGTGAAAGCGAACAAGAAGCCCAAGGGCTCAGGGTTGGGGGCTAGGACTTCCCCCAGGGGAAGAGCCTGCCAGGGCCCAGCTCCCGTCCTCAGCCACAATCACCCAGTAACTGAATCAGATCCCCTTCCTGCTCACAGCCACCCCCACAGGGGCAAAATCCCAAATGCCAATCCACTAACCACATTTTGGCAAAAAGGAGGGCCCCCCCTTCTTGCTGTTCAAATGCCTTCCCAACTGACCCCCCAACCCCCAGCCCACTGTCCCCTTAAGTCCACACTTCCCAGCCAATTCCAGTAGCAACAGTCCTTACAAATGGCCTTTTCTGGGGCTTAAAATGACAAGACATGGCCAACTGCTTTCCTGGATCAGGGAGAAACTGCAGGCCGCACAGGACCCCTCTCTACCTGCACAATCTCAGGCCTGTGGGCTCTCCTCTTACTACCTAGGGGTGAGCAACGGCTAGACACAGCCACCCTGAGCGTCACACAAGCTGACCCTTGGCATCAGGCCAAAGAACATCAGCTCCAACAGCTTCTTCAAAAGGTCAGTGAACAGAAGGTTTTGCATTCCAAGGGAGTTGGTAAGAAAGTAGGGGTTCAGAGACATGCTCCTCTCCAAAGAGCCCCCTACCACCTTCTCCCTTAAACTGAAATGCCCTAGAAATGAATGAGAGAGCATGAGGGGAGTGGATAAACAATGTCTTAATTTTCAGAAAATACAAAAAAAACAAAATCAATGTCTCTTCATTTCTAAAACAAACCAGCAACTCAGGTATCCTCTTTAAGGCTGTTATAAAATCATCATCAAAGCCCCAGGCCAGGAAGAAGTGTTCATTACAGTCACAGCAGGAGCTTAATAAATATCCTTAGAGGGGAATGAATGAGTGATGGACGTCAGCCATCATAACAGACGGCATGTCTCATACCACGACAATGACCCACCACCCTGATCTATACCCCTAAAATCAAGAAACTGCAGAGCTCAGCCTCCCACTGAAGACAGAAGCTCCTGGTTGGGACACTTGGGTGCCACAGTCGGTTAAGTGGCTTGATTTTGGCTTGGGTAATGACCCCAGGGTCACTCTGTTCTCAGCTGGGAGTCCAGAGTTTCTCTCTCCCTCTGCCCCTCCCCAACTCTGCACAAGTTCTCTCTCTAATAAAAAAATATTAAAAAAAAAAAAAAAAAAAAAAAAGATCGAAGCTCCCGGAAGGAGGTTCTAAATCACTGATCCCTTGACACCTTATAGAGCTTAACACCAGGCCCTGTTGCAGCTTCACAAGACTTCATGGGGCCTGATTTCCAGGGCACACTAGCCTTTGTTCCTCAAGCAAGATCTGCCCTCCATCTGGAAATTTCTGTCTCCGATTTGCACCTGGATCTCAGCAACTCAGGAAGGACCTGACCACCACCACTATACGATCTATAGATTTCAGTCCTCTGCATGGCACTTGGGTAACTGTGTATCTATCTGTTCACTTACTGCCTGTCTCTGCCCACTAAACATTTGCTCCCCCAGGGCAAGCCTTTGTCTGTCTTGCTTGCAGATGAAAGCCCAGAGCCTGGCACAGTGCCTGGCATAAAGGGACTACTTATTGAATGAATTAATTCATCTGTCAGTTCTACACCTAGAAATAAACATCCTATAGGTACCTCTCCCCCCAGGCAACACACAGGGACACCATTCTACACAGGTTAGGGCACGCCATACACAGGTTAGGCTCCTGCTCTTAGATGCCAGAAGCAGCCCTAATCAGGATAGGGGCAGTTACAAAGGACGGCAGAAGCTTTGAGCAGAGACAGCTCTGAAGCCAGTCAATCACAGGCATGGCCTCTGTGCTGCCATCCCTCCCCTCAGACCCTCTGTCCCAGAGCTCAGCCCTGGCAAACGGCAAGACCCCAGTTCCAGGCCAGGAAAGAGAAAATTGTTTAAAGAAGCCAAAACCAAAACAAAGGTTGGCTGAAGAGCTACAGCAAGCAACGCTATACTATCTTTTTTCTTTTTTAAGTAATTGTTCAAAATAGCAGAGTTGGTGAGAGCTTCTTTCACAATGCGCAAAAAAAGTGTTTATTTAGGCTTCTTCCATGATAAAGGTTTTTTTTTTGTTTTGTTTTGTTTTGTTTTTTTGAGGCCTCAGCTTGGCTCTTTAAAAAGGGTCAGTATAAGTTAGAACAGAGAGATGACTCTAAGAAAGGATCAGTGTACCACAGAGGCTCCTGGAAAGAACAGTAAGAAAATCTCTTCTGCCCGTGAAGAACCTGTGTGCACAAATCAGGACAGCCAACATCCCACCAAGGGAGAAGGGAGCGCACCTTCCTCTCCCAGTACTTCCCTCACACCACCCACGAGACCGGGGGCCCGTTCATTGAGGTGCAGGAAGTGGAGCACTTAACCGTCTACCACACCTCAGCGAAGGTCTGGTCGCGATCATAAATAGCTGCTCCCACTTACTGAGCCCTGCCTCAGTGTTCAGGTAGAGCATCGTCCCATTTACCGCCCACCATGATCTCAGGGACACCCGTGTGCAGATGAGGAAACTGAGGCAAAGAGAAGTCGAAGTCCCCCACTAAATCAGGGGCGGGGCCTGGATTTAAACCGTGCTCCTGACCACAATCTATGCCGCCGGCTCGATTTCAGTCTCTGAAGAGGTGGGCGCCCGGTTTGGGCCTGGGCACCCGCGGGGAAGACCACGGCGGCGGGATGGAATCGAACCGCTCGCTGACTGTGAAAGTCCTTGCGGAGGGACAAATGAGGGACGGCCCTGACCTCCGGAAATGGTCAATTTAAAACGTTGCTCAGCTGGTGGGGGAGGTGTTGAGCGAGGGTTAACTGTACAGAAATGCCATCTGGCATAATCCCGGGTTGCTGTGCGTTTCATGTGCGTCCAGGTCAACAAAGGGTCTCCCAGCACAAAACAAGGCACCCGACCGGAAAGGGAGAGGAATATTATTCTTTCGGAATCTGGTGACCTAGGCGGAGGATAAGGGGACATCTCAGGCCCCAGGACCAAGGCAGGTCACCTCGCCACCTGGAAGAAGTGGCCCGTGCATTTCCAGGCCGCGGGGCGAAGCGGGGGGTGTCACGCCCCCGGTCCGGAGTTGGCGGGAGGGTAGAGAACCGCCAACCACCCCCAGCCCCGCCGGCCGCCCCGCGCACTCACTCGACTGCACCGCGTCTGCTAAGTGCTGCTCCGATCCAAGTCCGGCGGCCTCCCTAGCAGAGCCCCCGGCCGGCCCAAAATTCTCGGCTCTGGGTCTCCAGGGCTCACCGCTTCGGAGACGCAATGGGGCCGCGCAGCGCGGCGAAACCTCCGAAATTTCAAAACTGAAGATTCGACCAATCCCCGGCGAGTTTGTCTAGAGCCTACAAGACTCTAAACCAATCAGATAAGAGAAAGCGCGAGCCCGGCCACCTATTAGCTACGTGGGTTGGCCATCTGCGGGACTAAGGGGCGGGGAAAGGAAGGGCTGAAACTTTAACCTGCTCAGCTTCCGGGAGCGACGGCAGGCGGCCGAGGGAGGAAGTCGCGCCCGGCGGTGGATGCGCGCGCACGGCCCCTCACGCCGGAACTGCAAGCCCCAACATGCACTGCGAGGCCCCGCGGGAGGCGGGGGAAGTCGTTGGGGAGGGGCGGGGCATCGATGGGGCTGGACCTCAGAACCCTGTTTACCGCGGGAACCTTACGCTTTGCAGTTTGTTAGTCTGGCTCTCTTCTTCGTACTGGATGGCATCTATCTGACCTCTGCCATTTTTGAGAATTAAAAAGGATATTCTTTATAGAGCGCGCCAGACTTTGTGTTTCTCCAGAGCCCAGCAGCCTGGGTCCCACCCATACTGGCCCTTGAGTGTTTCTTTGGAACAGTGTACTCAACCCCAAACTCTGAGTCAGGGTTGCCAAAGCAATTAAATCTGGAAGAGGTACTGATTACCAGTGTTCATTGCTGCAGCATTATGAATAATAGGCAAGAGGTGGAGGCAGTCTAAATGTTTATCAGTTGATTGGATAAAGAAAATGGGGCATAGACATACACTGGACTATTACTCAGCCTTGCAGGGAAAAAAAATGCTGTCATCTGCTACGACACGGGTGAACCTTAAGGACACGATGCCAAGTGAAATGAGTCAGTCACAGAAAGACCAACACTTCATGATTTTGCTTATAAGAGGTATCTAAAGCAGTCAAACTCTTAGACACAGAAAGTAGAGTGGTGTGTTTGCCAGGTGCTGGGGGAGAGGAGGGGAGAGGGGAATTATTCAATATAGTTTCTATTTTGCGAGATGGAAAATTCCGAAAGTTTTAGGAATCTGTTGCACAATAATGTGCTTGTAGTTAATATACTGTAATGTCCATTTAAAAATGGTTATTAAGATGGTAAATATTTCACCAGGTGGTGGGTATTGTAGAGGGCACGGATTGCATGGAGCACTGGGTGTGGTGCAAAAATAATGAATACTGTTATGCTGAAAAAATAAAAAATTAATAAAAAAAAAGATGGTAAATATTTGTGTTTTGACCAAGATTGGGGAAAAAAAAAAAAAGTTAAGCTGGATCATCTTTCCAGTTCCTATGTTTCTGTGGCATAGCTTTTTTTTTTTTTTAAGATTTTATTTATTTATTAGAGAGAGAGATAGCAAGAGAGGGAACACAAGCAGGGGGAGTTGGAAAGGGAGAAGCAGACTCTCCACAGAGCAGGGAGCCCAGCCTGGGGCTGGATCCCAGGACTCTGGGATCACAACCCTGGCAGAAGGCAGGTGCCCCTGAACCCCCTACCCAGTCTAGTTCCACTGCCACCTTTCACAGGGGAATAACAATGGCCTTCACCCCTGGATGCCTTTTTGGCCCCCCACGTTTGTCTTACTTAGCCCCCTTCACAGATGTCCTGCACTGCCCATTTCAACCCCCCAAATCATGTTAAAGCAAACTGAGAAGCGGGAACTGGGAGGAAAGTGTGTGTAAGAGAAGTCTTGTTCTACTTCACCCAGCCCTAGAGGCCCGTGTCTACCTTGGAACACTGCCCTGTGGAACACAGGGAGGAACAACCAGGCCAGTAACAGCGGAAACTTACCTCCAAGCTACCATTTCCTGAACGCCCACTCTGCAACTGTATTCGTTCCCGCACTCTTCCATGCATTATCTCCTCACAACAGGCTGTAGAGTTTTATCCCCCTTTTAACTGGAGAAAAAAGAGGGTAAGTAACCTGTGGAGATACAGTAGCTAAAGAACTGGAACCAAACCTCAAGTCTTAGGGCACCTGGGTGGCTCAGTCGTTAAGCGTCTGCCTTTGGCTCAGGTCATGATCCCAGGGTCCTGAGATCAAGCCCTCCATCGAGTTCCCTGCTTGGCGGGAAGCCTGCTTCTCCCTGTCCCACTCCCCTGCTTGTGTTCCCTCTCTCACTGTGTCTCTATCAAATAAAAATAAGTAAAATATTAAAAAAAAAAAACCCTCAAGTCTCTGGAAGAGCTTGCCTCCTCTTTAGGAAGAATTATTTCGGGCAGATGTGAAAAAAGAGATGTATTTAGATGCCTTCAAATCACAAGAAGACTACCCTGCCCACCCCCCACCAAGAAGAAGAATTAGTTAGAGTTACTCTTTTTTTTAAAGTTTTTATTTTAAAAAAATAATAAAGATCTTATTTATTTATTTATTTATTTATTTATTTGAGAGAAAGAGAGAGAGAGAGAGAGTGCTACATGAGTGGGAGGGAGAATCTGAAGTAGACTCCAAGCTGAGCGCAAAACCCGACCAGGAGTTTGACCTGATCGTGACCCGAACCAAAATCACAAGCCAGATACCTAACCTACTGAGCCATCCAGGCACCCCAAATGAGTTAGACTTACTCCTGGGTTTTACCTGAATTATCAGCCCAAATCTCCAAGTCTGCTCATCCAAAATAACAAGTTCCGGGACACCTGGCTGGCTCAGTCAGTGGAGCGTGCAACTCTTGATCTTGGGGTCCTGAGTTGGAGCCCCAGTAGAGATTACTTAAATAAGCAAATTTAAAAAAAAAAACAACTTCCCTACAAAATCAGCTGCCCTCTTAATTCAATTTAATAACTTAGTATGTGTCCACCATGTTCCAGACCTTGTGCTGAGGACATGGCAGTGAGCCTAGCAGATGTGGCTCTGGTCTCATGCAGTTTACATCATGATGGACTATAGTTTTATTGTTACAAAGTTGGGATTTAGAGTTGGATTTCTGACAGTGAAATAATGTAGCAGCCATAGGTAGAGATTAGCATAAAGAAGCCTGTAATGGAATGTTCTGGAAAGCAATGAGGAAGCCTCCTCCCAGATGAGCACAGCAGCCCTCCGCTGCCAGAAAAGGTGGTGGAGACAAAGGCGGTGCCTGAAATGTGGATTCCCTGTGAGATTAGGAAACCCTCCTAACATCTGCCCAGAGGGGAAGCTGGTAGCTCCAGGTCTCCAGAGCAGAGGCAGAAAGCAACAATAGTTTTGTTCTAGCATCCACTAAGATGATTTTAAAACCACATACACAATTTTTAAATTGACCTAATGACAGCAAAATGCCATAGCTATTTAATATCCACCATGATCCGTTTTTCTGTGTGTCTTTTCTCTGTATTGAGGTTAATTGAGAAATAAAAATTATATATATACATTTGAGGTGTATGGTGTGACATTTTGATGCATTTATATGTTGTGAAATAGTCATCACAACCAAGCTAATTAACATATGCCTCACCTCACATAGTTTGTCTTTCTTTCTTTCTTTCTTTCTTTCTTTCTTTCTTTCTTTCTTTTTCTTTCTTGATGGTGAGGTCACTTAAGATCTACCCTCTTAGCAAATTTCAAGTACACTATACAGTATTGCTATCTATATTCACATAGCTGTACATTATTAGATCCCCAGAACTTAATCGTCTGGCATAACTGAAACTTTGTGCTCCTTGAACAACCTCACCCTTTTCCCCTCCACAACCCTTAGAAACCACCATCCTACTCTCTGCTTCTATGAGTTTGCCTATTTTAGATTCCATATATCAGTGAGATCGTGTGTCTTTCTTACTTCATTTAGTGTAATGTCCTCCAGGTTCATCCATGTTGTTAGAAATGCCTGAACTTCCTTCTTTTATAAGGCTAAATAATATTCCATTCTCTCTAAATAAGACATTTTCCTTTTTTTTTAAAGTATTTATTTATTTGAGAGACAGAGAGAACAAGTGGAGGGAGGAGCAGAGAGTGAGGGACAAGCAGACTCCCAGCTGAGCACAGAACAGGACCATGACCTTGAGACCATGACCCAAGCCAATGTCAAGAGTCAGACACTTAACTGACTGAGGCACCCAGGTGTCCTGCCACATTTTTTTTTTCAAAGAAAAATTGTGCATATGTTTTTATTTACTTTTTTAATTAGGTTCTACACCCCAAGTGAGGCATGAACTCATGACCCCAAGATAAGAGTTGCATGCTCTACCAACTGAGCCCACCAGGCACTCCTATTCATACCACATTTTCCTTAGTCATTCAATCACCAACAGACATTTAGTTGTTTCCATAACTTTGCTATTATGAATAAGGCTACAATAGACGTGGGACTGCAGATACTTATGAAACGATAACATTTCCTTTGGCTATAGACCCACAAGTGGGATTGCTGGATCATAAGGTAGAACTATTTTTAATTCTTCGAGGAAGTTCCATATTATTTTCCACAGTGGCTGCACCACTGTGCATTCCCACCAACAGTGCACGAGCGCTTCCTTTTCTCCTTATCTTTGCCAACACTTGTTATTGTCTGTGTTTCTTATGATAGCCATTTTAACAGGCGTGAGGTGATAACTCGTGAACTGGATTTGTGTTTTTCCGATAGTGATGTTGAGCATCTTTTTGTGGGCTCAGTGGTTGTTTGTGTATCTTCTTTGGAGAAATGTCTATTCAAGTCCTTTGTCCAGTTTTTTTTTTTTTTAAGATTTTATTTATTTATTTATTTATTTATTTATTTGAGAGAGAGTGAGAGAGGGCATGAGAGGGGAGGAGGTCAGGGGTAGAAGCAAACTCCCGTTACTTCTATCCGGCTGGGAGCCCGATGCGGGACTTGATCACGGGATTCCGGGATCATGACCTGAGCTGAAGGTAGGTGTTTAAACAACTGAGCCACCCAGGCACCCTCCTTTGCCCATTTTAATTTATTTTTTATTTTTATTTTTTTAAAGATTTTATTTATTTGTTTGATAGAGATCACAAGTAGGCAGAGAGGCAGGCAGAGAGAGGGAGAAGCAGACTTCCTGCCGAGCAGAGAGCCCGATGTGGGACTCGATCCCAGAATCCTGGGATCATGACCCGAGCTGAAGGCAGAGGCTTTAACCCACTGAGCCACCCAGGCGCCCCCTTTGCCCGCTTTAAAACTGGACTGTTTGTTTCATTCTTGTTGAGTTGTAGGAATTTTCTTATATATTTTGGATATGAACCCCTCATCGGATATGTGGTTTGCAAATATTTCCTTCCATTCTGTAGGTTGCCTTTTCCTTCTATTGATTATTTGCTTCACTGTGCAGAAATTTTAAAGTTTGAGGTAGTCCCGTTTGTCTATTTCTGTTCTTGTTACCCGTCCTTTTAGTGTCACATTCAAGAAATCATCGCCAGGCCACTGCCAAGGAGTTTTTCCTCATGCTTTCTTCTAGGAGTTTACCATTTCAGGTTTTATATTTAAGTCTTTACTCCATTTTGAGTTAATATTTAGGAGTTAATTTCTTTTTAAGATTTTATTTATTTATTTATTTTACAGAGCGAGAGAGAGCGAGAGAGAGGGAATGCGCCTGCGCATGGGATGGGGGGGAGGAGCAGAGGAAGAGAAACAAGCAGACATCTTGCTGAACACAGAGTTCCATGCGGAGTGTGACCCGCACGACCTTGAGACCATGGCTTGACCTGAAATCAAGAGTCAGACGCTTAACCCACTGAGCCACCCAGGCACTAAGTTAATTTCTGAGTTAATGAGTTAATTTTTAAGAAAGGGCACATGGGTGGCTCAGTCAGTTAAGCATCTGCCTTCAGCTCGGGTCATGATTGGGGTGTGGTGTCCCTGCTCAGGGGGATTCTGCTTCTCCCTCTCTCTCTGCTCCTCCCCGCCCCCCACTCATGCTCACGCGCGCACGCGCGCACGCGCGCACGCGCTCTTTCTCTCTCAAGTAAACAAGTAAAATCTTAAAGAAAAAAAAAAAGATAGGGGCCCATTCTTTTTCTTGTGAATATCCAGTTTTCCCAATACCTTTTATTGAGGAAACTATTTTGTCCCCACTGTGCATTCCTGGTGCCTTCATCAAAGATTAGTTGATCATATATGTGCAGGCTTATTTCTGGGTTCCCTATTCTGTTCCATTGGTCTGTGTGTCTGTTTTCGTGCCAGTACCACATTGTCTATTACTACGGCTCCGTGATATATTTTGGAATCAGGAAGGGCGATGCCTCCAACTTTCTTTTGCTTAAGATTGATTTGAGCGATGTGGTCTTTTGTGGTTCCATGTGAACTTCAGGATTATTTTTCCTATTTCTACCAAGAATGCCATTGAAACTTGGTAGAAATTGCACTGAACCTGTAAATTACCTCGGATAGGACAGACATTTAACAATATCAAGTATTCCCGGCCGTGGGCACAGGATGTTTTTCCATTTCTTTACATCTCTTTATTTCCTGTCATCAAAGTTTAATCATCTCCAGTGTACCGGTCATTTACCTCTTTGGTTAAGTGTACTCCTAAGCATTTAATTCTCTCTGTTGCTATTGTGAATTGTATTGTTTTCTTTCTTTTAAAAGATTTATTTATTTATTTGAGATTGAGAGAGAGAGAGAGAAGGGGGAGGAGTAAAGAGAGAGAGAGAGAGAGGATCCCAAGCTGACTCCCCGCTGAACACTGAGCCTGACCCAGGTCTCAATCTCAGGTCTGTGAGATCACAAAAGGAGAGGAAACCAAGAGTCAGGTGCGACTTGACCATCTGTGCTCAAGAATTTTCTGGAGAGGGTCGCCTGGGTGGCTTAGTCGTTAAGCATCTGCTTTCAGCTCAGGTCATGATCCCAGGGTCCTGGGATGGAGCCCCAAATCAGGCTCTTTGCTCAGTGGGGAGTCTGCTTCTCTCTCTCCCACTCCTCTGCTGTGTTCCCTCCCTTGCTGTGTCTCTCTCTGTCAAATAAATAAATAAATAAAATCTTTAAAAATATATTTTAAGAAAAGCACATACAGGACAAATCTAGGAGAATATAAAATGGGCTTCCTTAAAACTCTCAGAAAGTCTTTTTTCTTGCTTTCTTTCTTTTCTGTTTTCTTTTCTTTTATTTTTTACCCTCACTGTGGGAAGTGTTTCCCAATTTGATGCACAAAGACTGCCAGGCTGCATGTAGCCTCCTCCCTACACTGAAAGCCTCTGGGGTAGAAGCTATAGTTAAAGATACAACGTGGGCTCTGAATGACTACCGAAATAAAAAAAACTTTGTTCTGTGTGCTGGGCAAGGAGTATCCTGAGCTAGCGTGTAAGGCCAAGCAAGGTGGTAACATTAGAGTGATGTCCACCTCTGCCTGAGCTTGGTTTTAACTGTGGTGACTGGCTAAAGGATTTCTGACTTCTGGGACCAGAAATAATAATTGAGTAGTGTGCAACCGCAATTACAAGGATGAGGGCTACATGGCCAGCCCCTTCTCTAAGTTAGGGAGTCCTTGGTGTACCCTAAGAATAAATAATAAATACATAAATTTAAAAAATATTTTAAAAATATTTAAAATTTACTAGCTTTATACATGTAAAATGAACTTTAAAACTTTAAGACGAATCAGGGTTTTAACATCTAACTTGAATAAACTGAATATTTTAACCAAACCCAGTCACTTTCGATTTACCATTTGACGCACAAAGGCCACTCTCAAGGGCACCACCAGATTCTTCAAAGTTATTGTACAGGAATTACCAACAATCTTGTCATCCAACTGGTATACCCGGGGCTGAGCGCTGTTCTGTCCCAAAGATTCCAACCACCTCAGCTGCCCGTGGGTCAAAGCTCTGCATCCGCAGCTCAGCGGGGCTTGATCTCACGGCACCACCTCAGGAGAGAGAGACCAAGCAGTCCAGGGGCTCAATCCCAGATGTTTCCTTACCTCAGTGATTACGCTCTGGCTCTTCCTTTGGTCCAAGGTGTAAAAAGAAGGGTCTCATCCGTGGAGGTCCATTTCTACTGTTGTTTAAGACAGGTCCTATCCCTTGCCCTGTTCCTTCATCGCAGCTGGTAGAGGAATTTGTCCTGTTCCTTCATCACAGCTGGTAGAGGAAGTCCTCTGTGATGTGTGTTTTGTTTGGGGAGCCTCTGTATTGAGGTCGTAAAAAAAGAACCCACTCTTTTTTGTTGCTGCCTTATGATAATGGCTGAAGGAAAGTTAATAAGAGAGTGTCTGTCTATTCATTTGCAGTGAAAGATAAACCTCACCAGACTAAAATCCTTGTGTATTATCTGTGCAGTCTCCCTGAGAAGCAAGGCACAGAGGGAAATAGCCCGAAACTCTTTCAAGGAGGATTTATTAATGAGGAACCATTGTCTCGAGCAGCCAGAATGAGCCTGGATGTAATCATATGTGTTCTTTCCCTGAAGCACAATGGAAGCCAGATGTAATCTGAAAGTTGTCCTGCTACTGGAATCGGTGTGGGAAGGCGTGGGAGATGAATGAATCACAGCCTAATGGCATCAAGCTGAGAGCTTGATGGGGAGCATCTTACTGATGGCATTGGAAATGCATGAGGTCGTGGGGTGCCTGGCTGGCTCAGTCATTGCAGCAAGTGACTCTTGATCTTGGGATTGTAAGTTTGAACCCCACTTTGGGTGTAGAGATTACTTAAACTCTTAAAAAAAAAAAAAGAGGAGATGCACGAGGTCAGCCATACTCCTTATATCCATCTCCACCTAAGAGAAATCCTTTCCTCCGGAACAGGAAATACTCAAAATTTGGTGACTATCACTCAGTCTCTCCTGGGAGAGCCCTGGGAGAAGAAATGCTAGCAGCTGCTGCTCAGACCTTCCTTCTGCGTTGTTTGGGTGACTTTGCATTTCTCTGCTCCAACAAGTATCTTCGAGTTGACCTCACAATCCTGTTTCCTTCGTTTCAAGATCCATAAGGAGCACCTCACCGTAGCTCCAACGATTGAAGGTCTCGTGTGCATTAATTCTTGGCTCCATTCCAAGTCTTCATCTCTTTTACAGACTCTCTTGTGTGGCTCTGGGCTGCCCTACCTCCTTTCTGGTGTTGGCCAAAGGAAATAGTGTATAAGGTGTTCCTACTCGCAATGACTAGTTGGACCACATTCCTCCCAGCTAATGATTCTGAAATGCTAAGTTCTGAAATGCTTTGAACATAGGTCCTGTTCACATTTTGAAATGTCACCATTCGTGGGCCACTTGGGAGAAAAGGCAAGTTAACTTGGTTCTGCAGCATCAAAGTGTATTTGACTGACTGGAAGGGGCTAGGCAAGGAATGCTCTTGGAACCCCGTGTGAGTTTCCTGGGGCTTCCGTAACAAAGTCCCACAAACTGAGTGGCTTCTGTGACCGAAATGTATTGTCTCACCTTTCTAGGGTTAGAGTGCAAGATCAAGGGGTTGGCAGGGCTGGTCCCTCCTGAGAGGGCTTGCAAAGGAGAATCCGAGATGCTCTCCTGAAGCTTCTGGTGGTTGGCCCGTGGTCTTTGGGATACCCTAATCTCTGACTTCATGTTCCGCGGCATTCTCCCGTGCTCTTGCCTTCTTAGGTCACACGACAGTGTCTGAGACATCCTCCCACAACCGAAGTTTCAGGGGAAGGCAAACTGACATGGGGGGCTGCTATCTTTCTTTCGCTGCCACTGGTAATGGCAGTTCTCAGCACGCATGAGGTCTACAGGGAGAGGTGGAGCCCAGGCAGCCGAATGGAGATGGAGTGTGATGCAATGGGACAAAAAACCCTGGGCCCCGCTGAGTGACTTCAAGCCTCAACATTCCCATCGAAGTGAAGGAAGTGAAATAGGTGGCTTCTTCAGGTCCCTGCGGCTTGTAAGGCAAATTCTTGGAGCGTGTGGGGAATCGAGTTGCAATCTCTGAATTTAGAGATGAACGCCGTGCCGGTGTCCACTAGGAGGCAGTAGCTGTCTGCGTGTGGATTCAGGGCTCTTTGAACAGATGCCTCGCCTTAACTTGATGTCCGTTTGTGAAAAAAGAAAAAAGAAGGGGTCAGATAAGGAATCTCTTTTTAGTTTTCCCCTCAATACCAAACTACTCTAGAAGAATGACTTGTAAGTCGCAGCCATGGCAATAAGAAAAATTATGTGTTCTCTCGCTTTCTGCATGAAACTGAATTTCCCCAGAACGGAACCCCTCACCTGGTGCCCGGGTGGCTCAGTCGGTTACGCATCTGACTCTTGATTTCTGCTCAGGTCATGATCTCAGGGTCCTGGGATCAAGCCCCACATCGGGCTTCTTACTTGGCAGGGAGTCTGATTCTCCCCCTCCCTCTGCCTTGGGCTCTCTTACTCTCTCTCTCTCTCTCAAATAAAATCTTAAAAAGAAGAAGAGGAAGAAGAAGAACTGGCCCTTCACCCATAAAGAATCATCTCTTTCTCCTCATATGTTGAACTTGGAGATCACAGACTTGTTAAGAATTTCAGACCTGAAAAGGAAGGGCTCTTTGCAGTTGAGGAAACAGACCAGAGCGGTGAGTGGCTAGTTCAGGGTCACAGAGTGGCAGGGCCAGAACCAGAAACCATCAACGTCAACTTCCTCTGCTGTGTAAGGAGAATCAATCTCTGAGGTTCCTTCAGGCCTGACTGGATTACCTGAACAGTGATCCCTGCTCCCCGTGGTGGTTCTAACTAAGCATTACATTTTGCTTGGTTGGTTGATTTTCTTAAAAAATAGACTTTATTCTTTTAGAGCATTTTTAGGCACGCAGCGAAATTGAGTAGAAGGTACAGAGATTTTCCATATACGCTCTGGCCCCAAGCATGCCTAGCGACCTTCCGTTGTCGATATGCCCCTCTAGAGTGGTATGTTTGCTATAACTGCTGCCCTATAGGGTTCGCTCTTGGTGTTGCACAGTCTATGGATTTAGACAGACTTATAATAATATGTATCTACCGTGAGAGTCTCACACAGAATAGCAGTTTCACTTCCCCCCAAATGCTCTGTGCTTTGCCTGGCGTCCGCCCCTGGCAATCACGGATCCTTCTACCATCTCTAAGCTCTTGCCTTTTCCAGATTGTCATATAGTTGGAATGATACAGTATGTCACCTTTCAGGATGGGCCCCTTTCACCTGACAATATTTATGCCTTGATAGCTCATTTCTTAAAAAAAAAAAAAAGGTTTTATTTATTTTAGAGAAAGAAAGAACACGTGTATGTGAGCAGAGGGAGGGGCAGATGAAGAGGGAGGGAAGCAGACTCCTGGCTCAGCGTGGAGCCCAACATGGGGCTCGTTCCCACACCCCTGAGATCGTGACCTGAGCCGAAATCAAGAGTCAGACGCTTAGCCGACTGAGCCACCCAGGCGCCCAGATAGCTCACTTCTTAGCGCTGAATATTTTCCACAGTCGGGGTATGTCTGTTTATGTGTTCACCTGCTGGAGTACATCTCAGTCGCTTCTTGTAGGTTGACTTTTTGAATGTCCAGAGATGTATTCTTTAAAACCTTCCTCATCAGAATGGGCTTCAGTTATATCCCATTAAATCCATTATCTCAAATTAAAGCTCTGATGAAATCCATGACAACAGTGGTTCCCTGGACCTGGGGATGTCACAAAGCAGTAAAATTAACAAAAATGTTTGGTCATCTACATCGGGTTCATTTTACTGAGTAAATATGCAGGTTTGAATTTTAAACCCACCTTTTACTGTGATCCTGCTACTATAAAAGAAGAGATTTTAACTAAAGTAGAGGGTACACGATCTCCAAATACATCCCATTGAGATAAATACATTCCCGTGTGGAAAACTCTGGCATTGTTCTTATCTGTCTCATTTTGCCCAAGTCAGTAAAATCCTTGTCTCCCACTGAAGCCAGCCTACGGATCAGCCTCGGCAACCACGGCTTCAAGGAATTGGCCAGAGTTGTACAAGTTTCTCTACAAAGAGCCCTTCTGCCTATGAACGGCTCCTTTCAAGAGCCAGGGAAGCTGACAACATATCCTAGTTGGTAAGAGAACGCAGGGAGGGTGGGAAAATATGTCTGTTTAAGCTGAGTTTAGGAAGAACTTTCTGGGAGAAGATTTGGGAATTCTATTCCTATATGATAAAACACTCTTGAGGCCTAAGAACATTTCCTTCTGTGAATGAGAACATTCTGGACCAGGAAGGTGGGGGTTGTACCCTAGAACTAGGCTGGGGACTGCCGCCCTGTGGGCCGCTCACACTCACCTTCAGCAATGAATTGAAAAGCCAGAATTCCTGCTTTTATTTACTCAGTGGCTTTTTGGCAGACTGTCTAATCCCAGTCCAAGGTTTAAAGGGTGCTATAAGGTTGCCAGCAATAGCCACTTGGATAATGCTAGAATTTCTTTTTAAACAATGTGACAGTTTTGCAAATCAGTGTTCCTCACAGCAATTCAGGCACGCCACTTTCTCCATCTCTTACGTTATATTATCTGAGAAAAGATATACTTCAAAAAAACAAAACTTTATGCCCTTGTGGGATTTACTAGGTACATACAAGTCAGGGTATAACTCCCTTTTGGTCATAGACTGTGCCCATATGGCACCTGGTCACTTAGTCAGTTAAGCATCTGCCTTCGATTCATGTCATGATCCCAGGGTCTTGGGATCGAGTCCCGCATCAGTCTCCCTGCTCATCGGGAGTCTGTTTCTCCTTCCATTCCCCCCTTGCTCTTGTGCTCTGCTCTGTCTCTTGCTCTCTCTCTCTCTCAAATAAATAAATAAATAAAAATCTTAAAAAAAAAGACTGTACCCATGTTCTGTTTTATCAATAATGTTGCATTTTGCTATCTCTTAACTATACTCTGCCCCCATCTTCTTCTAAGAGGAGAAAATCAATGCAGAGCTCTTCCTGGATGTAGGGGCATTCAGGGCACGCCCCAGGCACTGCGGGTTCCTGAGAAAACTAGGAACTCTAGAGGCTTTCTGCAGGAAAACAGGAAACCCTAAGCACTTGGAACGTAGAGGGGCTCTTGCCATGACATCGCTCCTGAACTTGAAGTTATGCCCAAGGATCTCCTGTCCTCAGAAAAGCTGAAAGAAAACATTCTAGGTGTGAAACTGGGGGTGCACGCCCCTGCAGACCCCACAATTTAGACATAGGGCTCAGCCTCTAGTCACGGTCCAAGAAACCAGCAAACCAGCCTCAGGAAATAACCCGAAGTTGCCTCCCCAGAGGTCCGTGGGATGCCGTCCTGCCTGAGATAGCAAACGTAATGTGCAGTGTTTGCAAGAAAAATAATAGTAATTTTGTAGCTTAGTAATAGTCCCAGGATGCAGGACTTCTGCCTTTGTACGCTTAGAGATGACGTCACGAATGCAAACAGCCCGGAGGGTTAGCAGTTGCCAGGTCCCTAAGTTGAAAGGCCTCCTCACTGCAATCACACTGAAACCAGCAAGAAGTTGCCAGGCACCAGGGCCTCGAGAAAGGAAATACTACCGCTGACTCAGTCCCTAACCCATCAGCATGATCCAAGACCCTCACCCTGAATTTGCACCCCTGCTTGTAAGCCATCAGGGCCTTTGGGACTTTTGAGCATGAGCTCCCCATTCTCCTGGGTGGTACCACACCAGTAAATAGCCTATTTCGGGGGGCCTGGGTGGCTCAGTCAGTTGAACGTCTACCTTTGCCTCAGCTCATGATCCTGGGGTCCTGGGATCGAGTCCTGTATCGGGCTCTCTGCACTAGTGAAGTCTGCTTCTCCCTCTCACTCTCCTTCTGTGCTCTCTCTCTCGTTCTCTCTCTCTCTCTCTCTCTCTCTCTCAAATAAATAAATAAATAAATAAATCTTTAAAACAACAACAACAGCAGCAACAAAACAGCCTACCTTCCTCACTGCTAAAGCTTGGTGTCAGTTTTTACTGGCTTGCGGTGCATCAGGTAGACGAACTTGGGTTTGGCTGGAGGTGGGCTGAACGAGGGGAAGAAGGTAAAATACAAGAAAAGGTTAAGGACTTTATGTGCTATTAAACTGTGGGTTCGCACAGTTTTCTCCAAAGGTAAGTGTAGATCACTGGCAAAGTCTTTTTCACTAGGGTTCGTATGCTCTGAGGCTCTTAGGGATATTCTAGAATCCTTCAGGAGACTGCTGTGGAGACTTCTACCGTCCCTGCAGTTTAGGCTTTCATCATCGTGAGAGCTGTGACGGTCCCCCTTCTGGATGTTTACATCATAAACATCCAGTTTTCGAAATAAGATAGGGGCTGCTGGCTGGCTCAGTCAGAGGAGTGTGCAACTGCCGATCTCGGGGTCATGAGTTCGAGCCCCGCATGGGGTGTAGAGATCACTTAAAATAAATAAATAAATGAACTTCGAAATAAAAGAAAATGTCAAAACAATATATCCTTATTATAGAAATGAGAAATATAGAACTAGAGGGTGATCACCAGACTCTCACCACCTGATGGCACTGTGGCTATATTTCTTCCTGTGGCTCTGTGTCTTTCTTTCAAGCACAGCCGCAATCAGGGTGTCCCAACAACCTTGTGTTCTTTTGTTACTTTAATGCATGTGTGTCTTATCATGCTACCACTTCACGAGTCTCCCTTTTGTGGGCTACGGAATCCCTTCTTGTGGGTAACATGTTTTACTTAAATATTCCCTTTGATGAGTTTGAGGACAATGAGGTTTTTGTTTTGTCGTTACCGCCTGGAAATCTACAAAACGTGTCCGTTTTGCCAAGGCCTTGCCTATGTTGGCCATCGTTATGTTTCAAAATCCTTATTAATTGAACAGATACAAACAGCAGCTCATCTTTGTATCTATTTCTTTTGTCTACAGTGAAATTAAACACTTCTCCCCAGCCTTTCATTCTACCTTCTGTTTTGGTGACATCCTGGTTAAGTCCTTTGGGCCGAACCAGTTAGAATGATGTTTCCCATCGATGACCATTCAGAGATGAGCAATAACTATTCAAAGGGGGAGCATTCTGCAGAGAATGTGAGAGGGGCAAAACACTCCATTGTGATGATCAAATACTCTACAAAAATATAATTATAAGTAAATGAAATGTCATCTAAAAACAGAAGACTAGAACTTCTCCTTCTTCGTTCTGAGGGTAGTTGTAATTTGGTTCAGTATATGTATTTGACATTCAGTATATCTCCTTGTCTAACTCCTCCTCTAGTAAGTGAAGATCAGAAAGCGGCTGCGTACAACGTGATTAATCAAGGGCCCCTTAGAATAAAGGATTCATATATCCAAAGACTCCAAATGTGTAAGCTTAGGTCCTTTCCTACCATTGTTGAAATGTCCCACCTCCAATTGGAAGGCTGTCTGACCGGTTTTACTGTTTTGCCACATTGTCCCTTTTCTTTGCATCTTTTTAGTTATTGGCACTGTAAATTCTTTTGCAGATCAGTTATGTTTGTTTTATGTCACTAACACCTGTTGGATATGTTATGGGCATTACTCAGTGAAGGTTGGTGCTGTGATACAGTGTTATAAGCACTCTATCTGGAAGTTACTGTACTCCCCATTTTACAAATGTGGATATTGAGTCCCGAAGACAAAAGCCAGCTTGCTCTGGACCCAGAAGAGGCCCCCAGGGAGCAACATGGACGTGAACTCTCATCCTTCTGATTCCAGAGCAACCACAATATGTCTCTACCAACCTGCAGTTTAACCCTAGAGGCTATGAATAAAAGTGCTCTATTCCTAAATCTCAGGCAAGATGGCCTAACATTTGTATACATAGTTGCTTATTAGAAACCCACTGACCAAAAAGGGGGTTACTCATGCAAAAGATTTTATGTCTCCAAATGAGGTCATTTCTCTGCCTCCCTACAAACTATAAGCTCGCTTAGCTGAACATTGGGGTATAGTGGATTAGAGCACTTTAAAAATCTTTGGAATGACCTGAATGACATTAGAATTGCTGCTCTGAAAGACTTTTATTACAGAAAAGCCAATAAGCTGTGGATAAACTATGTAGTGGGAAATGTCCGTCTTGTGGTCTCAGAACTGTTTCCCCATCTGAACTTGACACCTCTGGGTCTTCATGGCCTCCCACGATGTTTCAATACCCTTGACAAAGGAACCACCTTCTCAGGCATGGGCCTTAATATCCCAGTTGCGAGATCCTCACAAAAGGCCTCCACAGTAGGGACACACTCCTTTCACAAAGTACAAATTGTAGTGTTGGTCTTCTCCCAAACACAGGCAACACCTCAGCAACCTACCACCACCCGGAACCACCCAGAACCACTTCATCTATCTCTTCAGGCAAATTAAATATACTTACCGTAAATTCTTTGTCTGATTACTTTATTAGATCCCTTTCACAGGAATTAACTCGAATTCTAATGACTGATTCTGTTGATGGCCTTACTATTGCATTCTGTCAGGGTTTTATTATGTTTATGTTTAGGGACTAGGTTCAGAGTTTATTGTATGTTTGTTTCTTCTCATCTCTCTCTCTCTCGCTCGGTGCTCACCTCTCCCAGTCTTATGGTTTTGCACTTGCCTCGCTCCCAACCTCAAGGGCTCCAGTCCAGAACAGGCTGTCATTAATGCAGTTGGGCAATTCTGCCTGCCCCCCACCGCTCCCCCGCACCGAGACTAAGGATGATGCAGATCCAGGCACTGAGCCAGTGGTCCTCCCACTTCTCTGGACTTGGACCTTGTTATACACCTTAGCCTAGATAGTGTTTAGCAGCAATGAAGTTTTGCTCCTGGCCCGGTCTGGCCTGGCCCACCCCACAACCTCGTGCAGGGATCCAGCTCTGTGTAATTTGAGAACTTCAGTCCCTGTGACCACCCAGGAATGAAAATGTGGGCTTCTGTGGACCCTCTGGGCCTGGAGCTCTGGGATCCCACTTAACCACAGTGCATTTCCATTCTGTTTTTCACTGTGGTTCTGAGGCCACCTGGGGTCAGCAGAATATGGGCCCCTAGAGATGGATGTCCATATTCTAGTTACCTGACTCAGCAAAAGGGAGTTTGCTGATGGGATGGGTTCAGGATTTTGAGATGGGGAGGTTTTCTTGGATTCTCTGGGTGGGCTGATGTGATCACGTGGGGTGGGGGTGGAGATGAGAATCGGAGAAGGAGATGTGACCTTGGAAACAGCAGAGACAGAAATCTGGCTTGGAGAACAGAGGGGCTGTAAGCCAAGGCCGCCAGGCAGCGTCTAGACTAGAGGTTTTAAGGAAGCAGTCTCCCCTCTAGTCTTCAGAATGGTTATGGGCAAGATGGCACCTTGATTATTAGCTCAGTAACACCAATTTTGGGCTTCTGACCTCCAGAACTACAAGATCATAAATTCGTGTCACTCTAAGCCACAAGGTTTTCAGTAATTTGTTAAAGCAGCCATAGGAAACCATCTTTGGAGGGTTTTTTGTTGCTGTTTTATTTTCTCTTCTATTATTTTAAACCCACTCCTCCTTTTCTGTATTTGGAGCTGAGGAGGCCTATCAAACAGGAATTTGCCCACATATTGACCCTTCCTCTAGGAATCAATCTTGACGGTTTATTAAATGGGAAATGGGGGCACCTGAGTGGCTCAGTCGTTAAGCGTCTGCCTTTAGCTCAGGTCATGACCCCAGATACTGGGATCGAGCCTCACATTGGGCTCCCTGCTCAGTGGGGAGCTTGCTTCTCCCTCTCCCTTTGTTTCTTCCCCTGCTTGTGCTCTCTCTCTCTCCCTTTCTCTATCAAATAAATAAAATCTTTTTTTAAAAAAATAAAGCTGGAAACACAGACTGGCAATGATGGGAGTGCATAGAACATGCTAGTGAGTGTACTTCCATTGCTTTAAAATGTTGCAAGGCTTCTTTCTAATTCACACATATGCTCTGTTTGCTCCTCCACCCTAACGCTGTGAAGCCACATACGACTTGCCAGACTGTTTTTTAAATAGTTATAATCTACCCGATAGCACAAGCACAGGACACAATGCATTGAAATCTGGGACATCTTTTTATCTCTGTGACCTAATCCCCATAATACTTAAAGAAATAATTCATTTTCTCTAAGACTTTCATTTCACCCTCTGTCTCTTTCACTGTTTGTAGGAATGATAAAAACATTTAAATGCTTTTCAAGTAATTAGAATTGCTCTCTTGTTTTTAAGTTTTTGAGGTATCTATATGAAAGCCATTGTATTCGTTGTCTCTTGCCACACAACAGATTACACCAGAGCTTAGTGACTTAAAAAAAAAAAAACTTAGGACGCCTGGGTGACTCAGTCAGCTAAGCGCCTGACTCATGATTTCGGCTCAGGTCATGATCTCCTGGGGGGTGGGATCAAGCCCCACATTGGGCTCCACGCTCAATGCAGAGTCTGCTTATCCCTCGCTCTCTGCTCCTCCCCCTGCTCTCTCACTCTCTCCTTCTCTCTCAAATAAACAAATAAAATCTTTTTAAAATTTTTATTATCTTATGTAATTTCTGTAGGTCAGGAATTGGCGAGCTGGTTAGCTGGGTAGATCTGTCCCCAAGTCTCTCATGGGGCTGTGGTCAGATGTCAACCATGGGTGGGGTTCATCGAAGTCTGGATAGGGCTGCGGATCTGCTCCCCAGGTGGTTTGTGCACAAGGTTGGCAAGTTAGTGCTGACGGTTGGCAGGAAGTCTCACTGCTCCCCACAGGGCCCTCCCCATAGGGCTGCTTGAGTGTCCCTACAGCATGGCAGCTGGCTTCCCACAGAGCAGGCAGCTCACAAGAGAGCAAGCAGAAGCCTTGACGTCCTTTATGACCTAAATTCAGAAGTCACATCCCATCTTGTCCACAACATCCAACTGGATACACAGATCAGCCCTATTCGGTGTGGAGCAGACTACACATGGGCATGAATACCAGGGGACAAGGATCACTGGGGACTATTTTGGAGACTGCCTACCACCACCAGAGAGAAGGCTGTGTTTTGCTTTCAGCCACAAAGCCTTCCTTATCTCATAAATCCCTAAAGATGCAGAGTGGGAAACAAAATCCAAGATCAGTTAGTCCAAGCATCTAGCTCATGTGAATCACTTTCTAAAAATCATATCACTTAAAAATCTCTACTGGTAGTTTTATTCAAGTAGGCTCTGTGCCCAGTGCAGATTCCAACTCTGGGCTTGACCTCATCACAACCTTGTGGTCAAGCCCTGAACTGAGATCAAGAGTCAGACGCTTAACCAACTGAGCCAGCCAGGCACCCCCCTACTGATAATTTAGAACAGAGTTCTGTAAACCTTGTCTCATTTACATTAGAGTCTCAGTATCTCCAAAGAGCAGAACGTGCCTCCTACTTCTGAAGCCCTCAGCACATGTTGCCTGCTCCTTGACCCATAGTTAGCAATGGATACATTTTTGTAGACATGACAAATACCTGGCTGTTGACTGCCATTTGAAAATTAACTCGTTGGTCAATAGCCAGCCTCCCCTCATTTGGTGTTTCCATGTGTGTTGAAAGCCTGGGCTTTGGGGAGTGGCTGACCCCAGAATTTAGAGAGAGCTCAGTTGTCTGGTGACTCTCTTCCAGCTGAGGCTGAATTTAGAGTCTGACCAGTTGGGGGTACATGGAACCAAAAATATCACCGGAGTCCCAGTCTAGTGATGCTAGTGAGTGTAGTAAGTTCAACAGGGGTGATGTGGGTAAACAGAAGGGCAGGACAGCAGAGAAGGTGGAGATCATGGGAGCAGTCCACATGAATTCAAGAAAGTCCAGTCGCCTAAATTGTTTTAGCACCGGTTTCCCTATCACTTAATGGGATGGTAATGCCCAGGTATTTTCAAAGATGTCAAGTGCTTGGAACCGTCCTATTGGAAGGACCCTAAATAGTTACTCACGTTACAGAACATTGACAATATCCAGTATAACTAATCATATAATATACACCCCAGCAGTTCTGCTCTTGGTCTGACCTGAGAGCACATGTTCTCAGCCCCAGCTGGACATTAGAACCACCTGGGGGAGTTGATGTTTTTAAAATCCTGGTTCCTCGACAACCCACCAGAAGTTATGACCTCATCAATTTTGGGACGAGGCCCAGAAATTGGTTTTCTAAAAACCTCCGAAGGTTATCTACTGTGCACCCTGCCAGAAATTCATACATACAGACAAAGAGACATCCACCTTGTACCAATCACATAAATAAAACCAAGGGGAATGAAGCATCTAAATGTAAAAAACGAATCTTTATGGTTATCTAAAAATATAGAAAACTACCTTCTAACCTTGGGAGAGAGAAGGGTTTAGAAAGAGTCAAAACTGGATAAACCATAAACAAACAGATTGATACACTTGGTTTTGAAGTGTAAAAATCTTGTGTTTGGAAAGACAACATTCACGAAGAGAAAAGACCAGCCACAGACTGGAAGAAGTAATTTGGTAATCACGTCATCAAAGGATTTACTGTTCAGAATGTAAAAAGAATGCAAACGTCTTAATCAGGAAAAGATGAACTATTTACTTACCATGCCTTCATTATAAGAATAGATAAAATGGGCAGAGTTACACAAGTAACATTTCAGTAGTAAAAAAAAAAAATGGATCAACTATGTATTAACATGTACACATATAAATATGTTGAGACGTGTGTATGTTTTGGTATGAATAATTCGTAAACACAACGTTGATCAATAACAGCAAGATCTTCAGAATTATGTCTTATGACACCAAGTTTTTTAAAAATTGAATACCCACAAATCAGTACTATTTGTGCTCCTGGATACCTGCACAAGTTGTACAAGTATAATAAATACACACGTGGACCTGCAAATTACTATCTTGAGTTTTATTTTACCTCCAAGAAGAAAGGGAAATTGAATTGGGGCTACAAATAAATCTGTAATGTTTTGGGTATTCAGCAAAGTCATCAGTACATGAGTGTTGGGGCGCCTGGGTGGCTCAGTCGTTAAGCGTCTGCCTTCCGGCTCAGGTTATGATTCCAGGGTCCTGGAATCAAGCCCCACATCAAGCTCTCTGCTCAGCGGGGAAGCCTGCCTGCTTCTCCCTCTTCCACTCCTAGGGCTTGCATTTCCTCTGTTGCTGTCTTTCTCTCTTCCATGCGTCAAATAAATATATAAAGGAAATCTTTAAAAAAAAATGAGTGTTGTATCATTATCTATACTTCTTTGGCATGCTTTGAAATATTATAAAAACTATCATAATATCTACAAATTAGATATTTCCTCTGGGGACTAACCCTCCAGAGCCACAGTAGACTCCCTTGTCTGAAACTTTGCTCTGAGTATCCTGGTTTTGTGAACGGTCACTTTAAAGAGAAGGCAGGGGTACCTGGGTGGCTCAGTCATTAGGTGTCTGCCTTCAGCTCAGGTCATGATCCAGAGTCCTGGGATCAAGCCCCCCACCGGGCTCCCTGCTCTGCGTGAAGCCTGCTTCTCCCTCTCCCACTCCCCCTGCTTCTGTTCCCTCTCTTGCTGTGTCTCTTTCTGTCAAATAAATAAATAAAATCTAAAAAAAAATAAAGAGAAGGCAAATGAATTAGTAGAGAAACTGAGGCAGAAAGTCTTTAGTTCATCCAAAGTGTTAAGCGTGGTTTTAACTTCCTATAAGTGATTAACCCTAAATACCCATCTGGTGATGCCAGAGGACAGGACAGGCCCCTGAGCCCTGGTTCTCCCAGGGGAACAGGCTGGGCTAGGTTTACCTGCTCCACACTGGTTAACAAGTAAACCAGTATTGGGTTCTTGCCCCGGGGTGACTTATGAGGACATAGCACATGTTGTCTTTACTGCCCTTGGCTTGATATAGTAATGGTTTGCGGAGCCCCTGAAATGCAGCCTGTTTTCCATCTGAATGCTTAGAGCTTTGAGAACTGAGTCTGGGGTGTAGTGGTTCTCCCCATCCCTGGGGTGATGGAAACCTACTCCCGCTGAGCTGTTGCTCTTTCTGACACCCACGGATCCTCATTAGCATGAAATAAGGCTGTTGATGAACATGGTTGTTTTCATCCGTCATGTGTCCAAAAATAATTTGAAAGAAAAGAAAGGACGATCAAAGTTGTTGCCCAAATATTATAAAGTGAATTAGGGGTAGATGGTTTGATGCACGATGAAGATGGGAGTCAGTGGTTTGCAGAGGTGGGAAAGACTTCTCTAAGAGGAGGGTCTTCTGATCTTCTGAGAGGGCTTGTGAAAAGCCCTTCTGGGTGCACCTGGCTCTGAGGTCCTTCCCTCTCCCTGCATTTGTCTCCGGGGGTTTACCTTTCTAATTATTGTGGGAGATGAGATCCTATGCTGGACATGATGTCTGTGTCTTCATCCGCCTTTCAAAGCAGAAGCTGTCTTCTTTTTTGCGTAAGTCTTTACCAGGAGTAAGCACATGGAGAGTGCTCAGGACAGACATGCCCGAGAATGTACGACGACCCTCACCGAGCTCACAGCGGTGAGAGCAGGAGTTGTAAGGCCCTGGCCTGGCCTCGCTTGCTCTTATAATTGATCTTAAACCTGAATTTCTGTAACTGGTGACCATTGTGAACACGGTATAAATTCTGCTTCTACTTGAAAGGCTAGGTGAAACCTGATAGAGAGATTAAATCATGTCAGTTCCTTAGAGCAATAGGATGGTAAGATGAGTTGGTTTTTCCCCTGTGCCAGTCTCTGAACTAGTTTACCAACGTACCATATGACAGTTCTTCTCCGGGATTATCTACAGGATACCCCACTAAGCATCTTTCCAGATGGCTATCAAAATGCAACCATTTCAAAAATAAGAGATCTGCACTGTCTTAATCCTGAGTTAAACCCTAGAAGAAAATGTTACTGCTTCACACACTTAACTCCATGGAGCTCTGTCCCAAAGATGGGAGTGGGAAGGAAGGGCGCATACAACCTTAGTCCACATTCCCAAGTGAGAGTTCTCCACAGGCTGTCTTTGCTTTTTTTAATAGTTAGAGACTTCTCTAGAGCCAGCTCATAGAGGCCAAGGTGTCTTTGCAAACCAGGCCCTCAGCTCCCCACTCTCCCCACCCTCTCTGCAGGGCTCTGCAGCCCTGTTTTCCCTCCTCTAGAGTTTCAGTTGGAGACATCTGCCCTCTTTGTCCTTCGGCCTACCTTTCTGTATCCGATTCCCTGCTGTGGTCAAGAGAGAGCAAAACTTCAGGTTAATGTCAAAGGGACTTTAACCCCAGCTCTGCTCAGAACACTCCTGTGTGCACATCGTGGGAGGGAGGCAGGGAGGATGAAGTCCCAGGGCTTGGTCTTCAGCAAGGTGAAGAGGAACTCACTGCTCAGCACCATGCTCAGGGTTGTTCCTAGGATTTGCTGAGGCAAAATCAAGAGAAAAATAGAAGATGACATCATGTTCCTGGTGCTCAGGAGCCCACTGGAAACAATCGGAGGAAACATCAGAGACAGGTCCTTGCGTGTAGTAGCAGCAACTGCCAAGAAACTCCCCGGGTCTCTGCTTTCCATGGAATCCAGTGAGTACCAGATCATTCGGTCCACAAAAATAAAACCAGGAAATTCTGGAAGTGGGTAGTGGTGATGGTTTGCACAACATCATGGTAGTACTTAATGCCACTGACTGTACACTTAAAAATGGATTAAGTGGTAACATTTATGTTATACATATTTCACTATAGTTGGGTGGGGGGGAAGGAAACTCAATTGCTTGCTTCTAAAACCCAAGATGTATTCTTGAGTATCTCTTTTTCTAACCCCATAGGACCAATCTGTGGGAAGTCTGCTCACCTGTACCTCCAGGAAGCTTCTGGAATCTTCCCCTTCACCTCCATAGCCAGGCCCTGGTCCAAACTCCTGTCCCCCTGCTCTGGCTGTCGCAGAAGGAACCTCCTAACTTGTAACTTGCCTCTTCTGTAGACCTTCCCCTTCCTCGGTCCATTCCCTACTGAACAGCCAGATCCTAGTTTAGCTCATAGTGTTCCCCTGTTTGAAACCTAACGGATTCCCCTCGCTCTGGGAATAAAAGCCAAGCTTCCTACCTGGCCTCCTGGCCCCTGTGATCTGACTCAGTCTGCTTCTCCAGCCCCATCACGTGTCACTTGCTTTCCTGATCACCGAGCTCCAGCCTCACTGGCTGTCTTTCTGCTTCTCGAAAGTGCTCAGCTCACTCCCACCTCAGGGCCCCTGCTTGTGCGGCTTCTCTGCCAAGTCTTCGCACGGTGGCTCCTTCCTGGCACTGGGACACCAGCTTCACATCACCTCTGCAGCGAAACACCCCCCCCCCCCCCCGCTCTGAGTCTGGAGCAGACCACCCTGCTGCTCCATGACGGGGCCTCGTTGCATTTCCCATAGGGCCCTTGCCATTCCCTAATATTTTTTGTTTATTTATCTAATGAGATATGGCCTGTCGCCTCCCCCTAGGATGGAAGCTCCATGAAGAGCAGGAACCTGCACTCCTGTGTCCCCAGCATCCAGAACGGTGTCGGGCACATAATAGGTGCACAACAAGCATGACAACATGAAGGAGTCAAGGGCATTTCCCAAACCCTGGGAATATCACTGACAGAGGCTTGAGTGGCGGAACCCAAAGAGATATGTCCATGCACTTGGAAACATGGTCTTTGCAGATATAATTAAGTTAAAGATCTCATGGTAAGATCAGCCAGGATTACCCAGGTGGGCCCAATAGCCAATGACGAATGTCCCTAGAAGACACAGACATAGCAGAGATAGCCATGTGAAGATAGCGGCAGAGGCGGAATGATGTTGCCACAATCCAAAGAACATCTGAAGACCCCAGGATCTGGAAGAAACAAAGATCCTCCCCCATTCGAGCCTTAGGAGGGAGGATGGCCTCGCCAACACCTTGATTCCAGACTTCTGGCCTCCAGAACTGGGACACAGTGCATTTCTGTCATTCAGAATCACCCAGTTTGCGGTAATTTGTTACAGCTGCCTTAGGACACGAACGCACTCTCCAAATTTACTTTCTTTTGGATTTTTCTGGCACACCATGTATTCACGTTGAGCCTAAATTACCCATATGAACCAGGATGTGATTACCATCTGCAAACCTGTCAGATTCCACAACCTGCGAACTGAAGGAAGGCTGTTCCTGTCCCAGTCCTCGGTGCCACCCACACAGGGGGCTGGGGTCAGAGCAGGCACCAGCAGTGGGTACTGATCCCCAGTGGGGACTATCCGTATGTCTGCTGCACAGGGAGGGATTACAAAGCCACGGCTCAGGTGTCATCGTGGATCCAGGAAGCTTTGCTGTGTGCAGAACCCTGAGTTGATACAGGTCTGGGTATCATTTGGACCTTGTCCACACCTTGTCTGCAATCCCTCAAACCCCGCCTTTAGATCCTGCTACCTTGGTCCCCCTGAGCCTCACTACAGTGCAAAGACTTATTATTAAGCCTTGTTCTCCGACTGGTACTTCTAGGATTGTCAAAATGACGGAATGCAGGAAGGGGAACCACTAAGATGGTGGAAGGTGAAGGGACTCTGTTCCCAGTCCCTCATTCGCTCCATCTCTTGGCTCACACCCAGTCCAATGGTGTTCACTGGGATCTTTCCAGGCCAAGGAGGACGGGACAGCAGGAGAGAAAACAGAGAGGACAAAATAGCCCATAAGGCAGCAGGGGAAATAACGGACCCAAGGAAAACTCAAGGACCTCAGAGTTAGTTAGCCAGTAAAAACTGGTTCTGGACCAAAAAAAGAAAAGGTGATGGCCCTCTGGACACCAAAGGTAGACAGAATTCCTGTGTGTGTCATTAGCGTCTGGCAGCCATGTTTGGGAAACACAGACATTTGTCCTTTTCTAAGTCCACACCTCTGTTTTCCTTTCCTTTTTGACTATGGGTTTTTCCACTTTATCTTTTCTGCCCAGGCCTCTCTGGGGACCCTTGTGCTCCTCTGTAGGGAGGTTCTTCTCGCCTTGTTGGAGAGAAGAGACAGTACAAATGCCCCATGAGGTACACAGGGCCCCCTCCCCACAGATGGCAGCAGGACACCAGCACCCCAGCACCCGCTCCCACCAGGGCCTGTTTGAGGGATGGAGGCAGGGAGGGGTGACTTCCTTACCCTGGGGCAGTGGAGGGCACGTGTGGCCAAGTGGACAGCATCTGGGACGGAGGCAGTGGAGGTCTGTCTATTTTCCGTTTCTCTTGTTCTTTTTTTTCCTTTTATTTTTTCCCCCAAAAGCAGAAAAAAAAAAAGCAAAAATCAGTGTGAAACCAGAGCGAAGAGAAAGAGAGGAAAAGAGTAGATGCAGATGTGAAGGTGATCTTTCTGTAGTAAAAACAGAAGGCTTGGGGCACCTGAGTGGCTCAGTCGGTTAAGCATCTACCTTACACCCAGGTCAGGATCCCGGGGTCCTGGAACTGAGCCCCAGCTCAGGCTCCCTGCTCAGCAAGGAGTTTGCTTCTCACTCTCCTTTTGCCCTTCCCCCTGCTTGTGCGTGTGTGCCTACAGGTGTGCTCTCTGTCTCTCTCATAAACAAATCTAAAAAAATAAAACACCCCCAAAAAACAGTAAGCCTACCTGGTCGAAGCCAATATGAGCAACTAAGAGAGAAGGTCTCTGCAAGCCATGTCGGGAAGTTCCACTCAGGAAGCAATTTGGGGGCACTAAGGACCTCCCAGAGAGCAGAGACTCCGGTCAGACTCCTCCCCCGGGGGATCTTCTCACGCCTGAGTTGTGAAGATTGAAAGTGGCCACAGAGGCAAATGGACTTGCGAACAGAGACCCTTCCACCTTCCCCAGAAAAGTGTATCTGAGAAGTGAGGTGGGGACATCTGTGATGGTGGAGGGGGACGTGCGCACACACACACACACACACACACACACAAACACACAGATGGGCTTGGAATGAGTCTATCTGGGCCTTGCCTGCCCTAGAAAGTTCTGAATGGATCACGATTATGGCCAAGGCAGGATGGGTGGACAGACACCAGAAGGAGTTAGCCTTCGTTGGGCAACCCTGGGACTAGCCCCGGGGAAAATTTTAAAACTCATTTTGCTGTCAAATAAAACCCAAGTACACACAACAATAAAATGAATTTTAAAATAAAACAAACCACACAAAGCAAACATACAGTTTAACAGATCAGTGGAAGGTGAACACGGGCGGTAGCCGCTACCCAGGTCAAGAGAGCTTTCCCAGCCACTCCCCCAGTCCCTTCTGTGGGCCCCGCGCCAACCACACCCCTCCCCCAACGGGAGCCCTCCTCCTGCCTCGTGGAGCAATCGGGACTTCAGCTTTCGGCAGTTTCATACCCAGGTGTGCCTCGTATATTTTACTTAGGCTTGCGCATCTTTAATGACGTGTCTTTTCAGTCTCTTAAATTTCTTTTTTTTTTTAAGATTTTATTTATTTGACAGAGAGAGATCACAAGTAGAGAGAGAGAGAGAGGAGGAAGCAGGCTCCCTGCCTAGCAGAGAGCCCGATGCGGGACTCGTTCCCAAGACCCTGAGATCATGACCTGAGCTGAAGGCAGAGGCTTTAACCCACTGAGCCACCCAGGCAGCCCCAGTCTCTTAAATTTCTGAACTTCCTGCTGGATCCTTCCCTTCACTACCATTTCTCCGTAGCAGACCTGAAGAGTTTCCCACCTTCCGGATGTTGCCGGCCACACCCCCCATGGGGTCGGAGAGCCCTCGGCTATCATTTGAGAGGACAACGGGTATGATGGGGAGATCCCCGGCCTGAGTGTCATCCCAGCTCTGACCCTAACCAGGAAACCATTTGGTGTAGCCAGGGGACCTCTAGTGCAGCCGTTAAGAGACATGAGCCACAGAGTCAGGGGATCAGGTAACCCCCCATTTCTGGTTCCAGGACTTGGGATTCTCTGTTTCCTCATCTATGTGCAGGGTGAGCAATTCATATGTCAAGGTCATTGTGCGGATTCAATGAGAAAATCTCTTCTTGCCGCTCTTGGTACAAGAGAATCAGGAGATAAGTCTGCCGCTGCTATCATCACCCTCACTCTTACCACTAAAATCACTTTGGACCCATTAGCTCGCCTCGGGATTTCGGGCTGGGCACCGAAATGTTTTGTTGTTGTTGTTGCATAAAAATACATGCCTTTAAAAATACATCCTAGGGCACATGGGTGGCTCAGTCGTTGGGCATCTGCCTTCAGCTCAGGTCATGATCCCAGGGTCCTGGGATGGAGCCCTGCATCAGGCTCCCTACTCCGCAGAGAGCCTGCTTCTCTCTCTCCCACTCCCCCTGCTTGTTTTCCAGCTCTGGCTGGCTGTCTCTGTCAAATAAATAAATAAAATCTCAAAAAAAAAAACCAAAAAATAAAAAATAAATTAAAAAAATAAATACATCCTAGTGAACTGAAATTTGTGTCTGCTTTCCTTTTTCCTACAAGGCTTCTCTTTTCTATTTGCTTTGGCACTGAAACCATGTTTCAGACAAGTCAGTTGAGAGGAGGTCGTTTACTTGCTGGAAGCAGACGTGTGTCAGCCTTCCTCTAGGGGGAGACGTGCATTTCATGCCTTACCGAGAACGCGCAGAGGGAAAGAACCAAAAACATGCCCTGACTTCCCCATGGGTCTGTTTTGAGGTTCAAACAAGATGGTTATAGTCTTCAGAGCCCTTTGAAAGCGAAAGCACTGGCGAGGATTGGTGGCATGTTTATGCCTGTCATTCTGAAGGACCTGGAGCACAGGTATGGCTCCTCTTTACACCTTGAGGCCACGGGACTGGGACCAGAGCTGGGGCCCCGAGCCCCGGTCCCCGGGGGAACTCGTGCCTGGCAGAGGGCTTAACCTTGCCCTACATCTCACAGCAACTTGAGTTGAAAATAGTTTAAATCATTGTGTAGAAGGAGGGGACCCCTACCGCCATGTACATTCAGTATGGAGGGAAGAACATTGGTCATTCAAAGGTTGGCTGGTAGGGGGAGACGGAGGCTGGAGGCTGAGCAAGGCAAGGGCGGGAGGCACCGAGACAGTAAAGACACAGGGAGCTTCTGGGTTCTAAACAGAGCCAATGGGACCAACTTGAGAAATTTTATTTATCTTTTGTTAAATTTAACACTCTGGAGACATCCAGACTCGCACACAAGGAGAGCCACCATAACCAGCACCTGAGTGTATGTGAGATGGAGAGTGTGAGATGAGTTAGATGATGAGGGAGAGAGGAGGGTGATGAGGGGAAGGAGTGCAAAAGAGAAGGAAGAATCTAGATGATCCTAGGCCTCTGACCACGTTGGGTAGGAAGAACTCAGGAGCTGAGCCAGTGTGGAGGAACATGATGAGCTCGGAGAGCAGAGGCTCTCTGGGCTGTGGGGGCTGTGCTGTTTGCTCCCTACCTCTCAGTTCCCTACACTGGTATCTACTAAATGAATAGGCAAAGGATCCTGGATAGTGGGGTCCAGCAAGGGCTCACAAGCCTCCTGCAGGACTGGCCCACTCTGAGGGCTAAGCAAGAGAGAGCTGGCAGACCATCTGTTCTATTTCCCCTCTGGTCCTTAAATGTTGGTTTTGTTTCTTAAGGATTTCTGAAAGTGAAAAATAACCACCTCACCTTTTTCCCAGAAAGAGAGAGGTTTAACTTATGAACTGAAGGATACGAGAGAATGTTCTGGAAAGAGACCAGGTGGTGTAACATGGCTGATGGTCCCACCTTGCCAGAAGCTACCCAGGCTGTGTCCCAGGGGCCTCTCCACTGGGCAAAGAATTCAGCTCAACCTTGCTGCCCCCCACCCTCTCTCTGCGTCATGTGTCTGGGAACATACCTAGAGCACAAGGTTCAGGACGGGAGAGGTACCCACAGATCACGCTGACTATAGAGGGGCTGGGATGGGGACAGGCCCTTCTGCATATTCCAGACAGGCACGCTCACATTCATTTTATGTTTAGATGACACTGACCGTTCTCCTTGGAAATGCTGGGCTTCCTGCTTCTCCTCCACTATTTATGACCAGAGATGTCATCACCCTGGTTGGCCAATCCTAATTCCAGAGTACCTCTTCCTTATCACAATTCATGCAATTATAGGCAACACCACAAGCGCTCTCTGAGTCTGGTTTTATAACTCCTTGGCATGCAGATAAGCCCGAGATACAGATCTGAGTCACTTGCAGGTGACCTCCGGCCAGCATGACTCTACTTCCATTCTCTCCTTCACCTTCTAGCCAAAAAGCAAAACAACAAATCGCTCCCTCTCCGTTAAACTTCTACCAGCCTTTTAGACCCAGCTCACTGTCTTCAAAGAAGCTTCTCTTCAACAGTAATTTCTCTCATTAATTTGAACTCCACATGCATACGTGCTGCTTTGACAAATGTATTGTACCATATTTGTACCCATCGCCACGTTGTCATTTGGCACATTCAGTGCTGTGTCATCTTCCCAGCTGGATTCAGAGTTCCTTGAAGACTTGCTTCTTGGCCTCCCTGACAGAAGTAGATGTGTGGACTTTATGGATTCCTTCAGGAGTGCTTCTTTTGGGATGCCTGGGTGGCTCAGTTGGTTAAGTGTCTGCCTTTAGATCAGGTCATGATCCTGGAGTCCCGGGATCAAGTCCCACATCAGGCTCCCTGCCCAGCGGGGAGTCTGCTTCTCCCGCTGACCTTCCCCGCTCTTGTGCTCCCTCTCATTCTCTCTCAAATAAATAAAATATTTAAAAACAATACTAAATGTCTGCTATATGCAAGACATTGTACTTAATATTTAAAAAAAAGAAGAAGAAGAAGTGCTTCTTTTGAGTTTTGGTTTGCAGCCTCCTGCCTCAAATGTTGAGATAGAAGCTTAAGCATTTCTCAGCAGGATCCAGGACATTCTGAACTGCCTTCAACAGCTCTGACACCCGTGGAGATCTTGATAGTCACCTGGAGGGCAGATGTGGTCCCGGGGAAAACCCGTTCAGAGAGCTGCATTTTGGTTCCTAAGACTTTTAATATTTCTTATCATCCAGGGCAGGAACTTGAAGTTGAGAAAGTTCTGTACGAACAGACATTATTAAAATAATTATCTTCCCTTAGCCTCCCCTATGTTTTAGTGACTTATCTACAGTTGTCTCTCTTTGTTCAACCTAGTGTCAAAACATGTAGGTTTTGTCACTTCTCTGGGTTTTCATTATTATGGAACCCTTATCAGGGTTCCCATGTTGCAGAAAACTTATATTAAATAAATGTGCATGCTTTCCTCCTGTTAATCCGTATTAAACCAATGTAATCCACAGGATAGCTGAAAAACCTAGGAGGGTAGAGATAGAATTTGTTTGCCCTGCATTAAGAAAATGAAATTTTAAAAAGAACAAAACATAAAGTCTGTTGTCATTATTAGACTCAACAGTGAGAAAATAACTCTCCAGAACATCCAGTTGGGTCAGTTGGTAAAGCATGCAATTCTTGATCTCGGGGTTGTGAATTTGAGGCCTGTGTTGAGGGTAAAGATTATTTAAAAATAAAAAATCTTTTAAAAAGGATGAAGAAAGAGAAAGAAAGAAAGAGAGAGAGAGAGAAAGAAAGAAAGAAAGAAAGAAAGAAAGAAAGAGAAAAGAATGGAGAAGGAGGGAGGGAGGAAGGAAGGAAAATTATTCTTTCAGATTGCTATGAAACATTCTGGAAAATTTCTCCTCACTCCTAAACTTACTTCTTCTTGAACTGGTAACACATGGATCAGTCCCTGTTCCTGAAAGTTTGGGAAACAATGGTCGACCCCATCTTGAAATAATTTTCCGTGTTTCAGTAAAACACATTCTTTGTTATACTATTATAAGTAATATAAAAGTTTATTTAACAAAACAATAAAAAAAAAAACGTACTTATCCTTCCCCAGTATTCTCTGTCCCTCCCCTTGGCTCACCCTCCCCACCTCCTTCCTCTCTTCCTCCCTCTGTCCTTCCTTTTCTTTATCTAGAAGCTCAATAGCCAACTAACTAGAGGGTTTGACTTTCCTTTTTTTTTTTTATGCACTAATTTAGCCCTGTGTTGCAACTTCTCTGGAGAACAGGTGGGAACAGAGCCAGGAACTCCCACGGAACAGGAGCCGTGCCTGTGGTCACATCTTACAACAGAGGCGGCTGTAAACCACTTGCTAACTGGCAAGACAAGAGATAAGAGAGATGTATCTGTTAAGCCGCAATTAGGTATGCTCCTAGCTTCCATTTAGGGAAGTTCCAGCCCTGGGCACCTCTAGCTTCACTCTTTCCAGCATCATGTGGGGGCTCACTGCTCTGGAAGCCAAGCTTAGACATCCCTACCTTCCTCAATTCTTTCAAGAAGTTCACATACCCTGTGAGTTCCAGTGGTTTGACCCCTTTATCAAACTGTCTCTTCCCTTGTGACCCAGCCTCTTGGCTCATTGCATGGCCCTGTTTCCTAATCGCCATAGTCAGCCTTGTATCTCCCCTGCTGATCTCCAAGCAGGTTGCCAGATAATGGATGAGCTCCATGTTCCTGCCTACAGTGCCTACTCAATGGCCTGTGGTAGGCATAATTATAAAGATAAAACCCAAAGATAAGAGCTGTCTAAAGTTCAGTGAGGAAACAGATTTAGGGTCTGTATCACATTTATCATTACATCTTATGGTGTGAGATGACCTCACTGGCTACTGGAGGAGTCTAGTGGGATAGGGATCCGCCCTGGAAGGATCCACAGGCTATCTGAACAGTGTTTGTTGGGTTAGCAGAGAGGGGTTGCAGAAATGGCGTGTGGGGAGTTGAGGGAAGAGAGCAGGCTGACCCAGACACTGGCTCAGGTCAGGGTGGCTGGAGCTGTGGGCGCCTAAGGGGGAGAAGCAGATGATGATGCTGGAGAAGGAGGTGGAGGCCTGGCAACTTAGGCAGCTTGGCCCGAGCTCCTACCTCTGTTGTGAGACCCCAACAGTAACCTTCTGTCATGTCTGCCCACCTCCTTTCTTGTCCTCCCCAAATCCACAAAGTGATCCTTTTAAAGCAGAGCTCAGCCCTGTCACTGCCCTGCTTCACCTCCTCCACTGGTTTTCTTACATCCAGACCTCACCTTTTCAATGTAATTTAAGACAAAGATGAACATGCAACAGAGACCATATGTGGCCACAATGCCTCTAATGTTTACTATCTGGTCCTTTACAGAAAAAGTTTGCCAACCCCTGATCCATAGGAACGCTCCCACAGGATTACTTGTAATAACAAAACAGGAAACATCTGAACTATTCATCAACAGTAGAATAAATAAAGTATAGCTCGTTCCCATAACGAACATCACACAGTGATGGAAATGAACACACCATAGCTCTATGTAGCAATAAGGGTGATTATGATGAAGCGTATTGAGCCAATAAAATGGGGACAGAATGCACAAACCAGAAGATTTCTCTCATATCAAGAACAAAGACAATCAAAAACCAACTATCTAAGTGAGGGAGGCATATCTCGACCCTAAGGTATGAAGAAAAGGAAAAAATTATATTTTTTAAGAAGTCAAAACTGTGATCCCCTCCAGGGCTGAGGGAGGGATGGGGGCTGGTGATCAGGGAGAGGCACATGGAGGTGCGATGAGCCATGTTTCACTTCCTGACCTTTGTGGCAGTGACGTGGGTTTTCCCTGCGAAACTAACCTTAATTTGTGTGCCTCTATTTTATACGTTCACCTGTATGGAAGACTGTATGGGTCAGCTATTGCTACAAAAATGCTGTGTAACAAACCAGCCCAATATTCAGGGGCTTAAAACCAGGGTCCTTTGTTCTCACAGCTCTGGGGGTCAGCAGGGCCCCTGGCTCTGGTCTGTCTGCTCCTCACACGAGGTTTGAACATCGGCCTCCAAAGCCCTGTCAGGTGTGTTCATTCTGAGCCTGACTCAGGAGGCAGGAGCTACCCAGAGGAAGCTCCTCTCACAGCAGTTGTGAGAAGCTCCTCCGGGGCAGTGTTTTGCCCTTGACTGAAAGATGTCATATGGCCAAGCCCAAAATCAAGGGGTGGGGGAATCTACTCTGCCTGCGTGGTGGCAGAGGGATAAGGAATTGGGGCCAATAATATAAGTTTACGCCTCCCAGTAAGAGCCTCAGTGAGTTAGGAGGGACATCGTGGCTGTTTGGGATGCCCAGTTGGGATGACTCAGTTAGGAGTCAGAAATCCTGATCCGGAGCTCAGAAAGATCTCTGATGTAGACCAAGGCCTAGTTCTTCTGCATTATTGTAGCAAACAACCTCCTGTGAGGGGCCGAGGGGTCTGGGGACAGCACACCTAGATGAAGATAGAGCATCGATGACGTGAGTTGATCCCAAGAGGACAATCCAGTTTGGGGAATTTAGGCAAAGACCAGCCTGAGGACGAGAGGAGAGGGCTAAGGAAGGAGCCTGATGCTGAATGAGGCAAATGCTACTGGAGGCCTAGAGTAGAATGTGCTGGGCTTTTGCTCCAGGGGATCTGCTTAGAGAAAGGAATTTTGGTGACTCCGTGGGGACCACATTCCATCTGCAATGGGTCGAGGCAACAGGAGACAAAACAGGGCTGTTCTTTTATGCAACTGCCTGTTTGAGTGGTCCTCCTTTCGAGACTCTGTCCTGCCCTAGGTCATCAGTGCCTTGGACTCTAGGCAGGAACAGTGTTCACCATAACCGCTTTTCAACACTCATCACCTTCCTCTAAATCCATTTTAAGGAATGCTGCAACACAAAAAAGGACAGAAAGATGGTGGCTGGGAAAGGATGCTGTACCCAGAGAGGATATCACATTGCCGAGAACTAGCAGAGTTCGGGTTTCTGCCCTCACAAAGGTGAGTTCATGGTCAATGCCCTCAAGGAACTTACTGTGTTTATGGGGAAATGCTTGCAAACACCTTACGGGAAGGCAAGACAGGACCCCACGAGGGCTGAGTAGACCCACCTGCTATTTGCAGTGATGGCATTGAGGAAGGAGCGGGAGGGGCAGGTCTGCAGAGGAGGAGGCACCGAGGGTGTGGGATGAGCAGGAAAAGGCATCCAGGGGAGGTATGGCAGCTCACAGAGCGTCTTAGAGTGTATGCATGGGGAGGAAGTAAGTTGCAGATGAGGCTGGGGAGGAAGTCTGGGGCTCAGGAATGGAGGACATCCTAAACCGGGTGGGGTCACGCTCATAATACTTTGCAGGCAATGGGGAGCCACTGTGGGTTTCTGAGGAGGACAGTAACCTCACATCTTAGAAGATCTATGTGGTAGCAATGTGAAAATGAGTTGCTCATTAGGACCCGAGGTGGGGATTACCAGGGGGCTATTGCAAACCGTGAACATGATGAAATCTGAAGGTGGAAAGTGTGACTCAGGAGTCCTTGGAAACAGAGTCTCCTTGTCCTCTCCGGCCCAAGACCCTGCTGTGCATCCTTCCCATGGACTAACTTCTTCTGTCCTCCCTCGTCTCCCTGTAAGACTCCGTGTCCTGTGAGCCAGGCTGTGACCAGGCGGGATTAAACCCCGGGCTGTGTTGTGCAGGAGCAGAAATCAGCTCTTCCTGATATGACCCACGTCCACCAGAGGAGTCACACTCAGGGCTCCCTCAGCCACGTCTGGCGATCTCTAAATGAAGACGGAACTCAGACTGCAGTGGGAGGTGACTAAGTCCTCAAGAACAGCACTGATCCAGAATGCTCTGCCTAGGTGAGCCCATTAAAAATCTTCAAGATGATTCAGCACCACTGATAGTTTAGGGTTCATTCAAATTACAAGTCCCACCTCCCTTGACTTTTTTTTTTTTTTTAACCAAGATGTATTAAAAATATCAAACCCAGGGTGCCTGGGTGACTCAGTCATTACGTGTCTGCCTTTGGCTCAGGTCATGATCCCAGGGTCCTGGGATCGAGCCCCACATCGGGCTCCCTGCTCAGCACAAAGCCTCCTTCTCCCTCACCACTCCCCCGCTTGTGTTTCTTCTCTTGCTGTGTCTCTCTCTGTCAAATAAGTAAGTAAAATCTTAAAAAAAAAAAAAAATGAAACCATGCATCCTGGTGTGTGGGTTCAGATAATATGGTCACCATAGCTATAGGACAAGTCACTTCACACCTTACATCCTCAGTTTTCCTACCTGTCAAATAATTTGAACACATGGTGGCCACAGTGCCCTCCTGTTGTCGTATCCCAGACAACTGGCCCAGACAGGCGACCCAGCGAAGCCTGCTGCCCTCACAAGCCGGGCTGGAGTCCTGACTTGCTTGGCTACCCAGACAAGCTACTTTATGTCTCTGTGTCTTAGTTCCCTCGTCTGAACCATGGCAAAGATAATAGAACCTAACTCACACGTTGTCGGGAGGATTACACAGGTGAATGTGAAAATGAGCACACAACTTCACAGAGCGCTTGGCACATGGAGAGTGCTCAGAAAGTGTTAGTTATCGTGTAACCCGAAGGTAGAAGAAATCCATGCATCCATCTGGAATGGACAAAATGTGGTCTATCCAGACAGGGGAGTATCACTCAGCTTTGAAGCGGAAGGAGAGTCTGACTGGCGCCACAGCATGGAGGAACCTCCAGGATGTGATGTTAAGGAAAATAAATCAGTCACAAAAGGATGAATACTCTAGGATTCCGCATCTATGAGGTACATAGCGTTGTCAGATTCACAGATGGAAAACAAAATGGTGGTTGCCAGGGGCTGGGGAGAGGGGGAAGTAGGGATTTTTGTTGAATGGGGACAGAGTTTGTCCGTGTGATGCTGGCACATCAGTGTGATTACTTAATGCCACTGAACTGTGCACTTAAAAATGGTGAAAACTGTAAATTTTGGGCCACGTGTATTTTACCACCACTTAAAAAGAAAGTGTTGGGGTGCCTGGGTGGCTCTCGGTTGGGTGTCCAACTCTTGGCTCACGTTGCGATCTCATGGGTTGTGGGATCAAGTCCCACAGCAGGCTCCATGATCAGCGGGGAGTCTGCTTCTCTCCCTCTCCCTCCACCCCTCCCCTCTGCTCTCACACACGCCCTCTCTCTCCCTCTTTCTCTCAAATAATAAGAAGGAAGGAAGGGAGAGAAGGAGAAAAGGAGGGAGGGAAGGGAGGGAGAAAGAAAGGAAGGAAGGAAAGTATTAGCTATTGTCATTTCTAGTCTTAGCTCTCTGGAGAGTTTCTCTTAGGAGAACCCAAATGGTTGTCAGGATCAGTGCCGACCCTAACTCTGGCAGACAGGGTCAAATCTTCTCACACCCTCTCAGTTACATCCGTTATCTTGTCCACTTAAATCTAGTCCCACCCTTCCATGCCAGGAGAACTATGGAACAGACCATCTTGAGGCAGAGGTGAGGAGAGCTGGAGGGAAAAGTGTGGGTCCCAGAATCCCCTCCAATGAGCACCAGGCAAATGGCAGATCTGGGAGGAGAGATACTGAGGTGCTGATGGCTGGTGGGGCTTGAAGGCCTTTGGTCACACTTGTGCCCTCAGCAAAGCCACATCCCCTGGGACCCACAGAGGGAGGGCCAGCAGACTATGCTTTGGACAGAGGATTCTTACTTACAGTCTGGCCCAGGAAATGCCCAGGACGAAAGCAGGGGCACCAGCCTTCACTGATGGAATCATTCTTCACACTTCAACGAATCTTTACAACAATGGTGCTGCTCAGCCTTGGCAGCACACTGGGACCACCGTGGGGAGTTTAGGGAGCACTGATGCCCACCCCTGACTCCCACAGGTTCTAGTTTAATTAATCTGGGTGCAGCCTGGGTCCTGGGATTTTAGAAAGCTCTCTGCCTCATTCTAGCATGCAACCAACATTCGACACTGCTGCCCTGAAGTTCCTAGGGGAAGCCATGGCCTCCATGAGCAAAATGGGAGCTGAAGCAAATGTCCCTTAAAAGCTGCTAAGGAGGGGTGCCTGGGTGGCTCAGTCGGTGAAGGGTCTGCCTTCCACCCAGGTCGTGATCCCGGCCCTGCCTCAGGTTCCCTACTCCACAGGAAGCCTGCTTCTCCCTCTCCCACTCCCCCTGCTTGTGTTCCCTCTCTTGCTATGTCTCTCTTTGTCAAATAAATAAATAAAATCTTAAAAAAAAAAAAAAAAAGTTGCTAAGGAAGCCCAGCCACCAGGAGGTGATGGTGTCAAGTGTGAGGGTCATAGAACAGGTGTTTTCATGGTCAGGAGCCACTCTCCTGAAGCCGTTTGGTCTGCACACACACAGTAACATGAAAAAGGCCCTGCCTTATCTGTTGAAGACGTGGTTTTGTAAAATAGCAAACAGGTGCCCGAATGGCCACTTTTCTGCCAGTCATGCTGCCTGGGCTTTCCCCTTTGGCTTGTCCTGTAAGTGCTGGGAGGGGTGCAGTCAGAACAGACCCTGTCACATCCTGTTGGTGTCTGCTGACCGCAGAGTGCTCCTGCTGACTCCAGCTTTGTTGATGTAATAACAAAGTTGTCAGATGTGTTTCTTCATGCCCTGAAGTCTGCTGTCCTTTCCGTCTGGATCCACATGCGGCAAGAGGCTGACTCACTTCCCTGAGCCAACCAAATGCTAGTGCTTCCTGGATGTACAGACCCAGGGGATGGCTCCTCCAGCAGGGTTCATGGAAAGGTGTGAAAGCCTCCAGAGCTCCCAGCAAGGGTCTTGAGGTCTAATTCAAGGGAGGTGGCACTGTAGGGACAGTTGGCTGGCAGGTACGGGCTTTGAGATCTTGGTGGACGAGATGTATAAATACAAAAACATGGTCAGTTCTAACTCAGCCTTTTGAGGACAGGGCCAGAATGTTCCTCCGGGTGGTGTAGAAGACTCGAGCGTTCTGCTGAGACACTCACCAGCTTCTGTTCCAACATTCAAGACATATTCATTGCCAGACACTGTTCAAGGCCCCTGAAAAATGGTGGACACAAGACAGGTGTGGACCGCATTGCCTCTTTTTTCTTTTTTTTTAAGACCTCATTTTTGCAAGAGCAGTTTTAAGTTTACAACAAGACTGAGAGGAAGGTATGGAGATGTCCCCTCACACTCCAGGCCCTGCCCCCATGCACAGCCTTCCCCATTACCCATATCACTCACCAGAATGGTACTGTTAAAAAAACAAAAACAAGGAGGAACCTTAATTGACATATCGCGATCATCCAACATCCACAGTTTACTATGGGGGTCACCCTTGATGTTGTACATTCTATGGGTTTGGACAAATGTATATGGTCATGCATCCATCATTATAATATCATACGGAGTATCTTCCCTGCCCTCATAACCCTCTGAGCCCTGTAGGTTTACGCCGCCTCTTCAACGCCTGGCAACCGCTGTCTTTTCTACTATCTCCACAGCTTTGCCTTTTCCAGAATGTCACCTCGTTGAAATTATTACAGTATGCGGCCTTTCCAGGTGGGTTTCTCTCACTTAGTATCATGCTCTGAAGTTTCTTCCACTTCCTTCCATGGCTCGAGAGCACCAGCAATATCCTGTTGTCCAGGCGGACCAGGTCATCCATCTGGTCACCTGCGGACCGACATCCAGACTGCTCCCAAGTTGGGGTCGTTATGAATCAGAGGGCTAGAAACATCGTGTGCAGGGCTTTTAGGAACGTGTTTTCATCTCCCCTGGGTCAGTGCCAAGGAGCATACTGCTGGATCGTACGGTAAGAGGATGTTTAGCTGTGTGACAAACTTCCAAACTGTCTTCCAAAGCGCCTGCACCATTTTTGAAGTTGTGCATTTTAATCGAACCCTGTCTCCTCCTAGAGCTTATTACCAAAATGTGAGCTTGGGGTCTGGACTTTTCCTTGACTTCCCTCCAGTTTTATTAAGATACGGTCGACACACTGCACTGTTCTTTTTTGGTGAACCAATAATCATGAACCCTCCGGGAGCGCCAGTTTCTGGGCTAAACCCTCTTTCTAAATAGCGTCTTCCTTTTAGCGTAATTCCCATTCTCCCTTCCCCGACAAACAACCACCCTGACACGTTTCCTGTTTGCCCCTCTTTGTGTTGTTGGAATCTGTTTGTTTTCTACGCATATATTTGCATTTTTAGTCCTGCTGGCTATGTCCCTGTAAATCAGGACGCATGCGCGCTTTCTTCCCGTGCCGCTGTGTTGGTGTGACCCATCTACCCTCCCACCTTGCTGCTGTGTGATGATCCCTGGAATGTCACCGCCAGGTCTACATCTGTCCATGCCCGCCCCGAAGCAGCCTGGACTGTACCCAGTTCTCTGCCCCCACAAGAGCCCTCGGCTATGATGAGCATCACATGCACGTGTCCCCTGCACGAGAGGGTTCAGGGTACACAGGCACAGTCCCAGGAGCGGATTACGGGTTATCACTTGGTAGGTGGAGATAGTCTGGCTAAATAGGGCAGACTGCTCTGCGCAGAAGCTACACCCCTTACACCTCACTCCCGGTCATGTAGGGAACTTAGGGCTCCACATCCCTGACCCGGGAAGTGTCGCTCAGCTTTAAATTTTGCCCAGCAGGTGGAAAGGGAGATCTCCTTAGTTCAATCTGTCATTACGTTGTACCCAGTTAACTTCTCTCCATGTGTTCGTTCAGATCTTTAGTCTCTTATCCTGAAAATTACCCATTATGCTTTGCCGGCGTTTCCATTCAGTTCTTCTGTCTTGTGGATGAGCCGGAGGTCCTGTTTGTTCTAGATCCGAGTCTCCTCTTGGTTTAGAGATGGTGTCCCTGCGCTCTCCTGCCCCAGTCTGTTATCTGTTCGTTATCTTTGGCCGTTGTGTCTTTCGTTTTACAGAAATCCTTTATTTAAAGGGATCACTGAATGTTGAGTCCTTTGTGCTTTTGAAGTTTTGGAAACAAGTCCTTCCCCACCTCCAGTCTGTAAAGATATTATCTTACAGAGTCTCTATCAATTTCATAGTTTCTATTTTGGTTAGGGCTCCAGTCTATCCGCACACGAGCTTTGTCAACAGTGCTCAAGAGGGACCTGGTTTTGTTTGCCTCTGCTGACTTCACTCTTTAGAGATCTTTACAACGGTTCTCTGGGGTAGAGGAGGAAACCCAAGGCAAAGAAGGTCAAAATGCTAGCAAGTGGCAGAAGCCCAATCTCTGATTTTGTTTCTTCAGGTGTCAAATAGCTGGACCATGTTATGGGTCTCCAGGGCCCGGAGCAATAAAGCCCAGGGTTCCGCACACAACTCGGCCAGGGCGAGCACTATGGGTCACCTGGAGAACAGATGAAGCCTTTGGGTGTGTCTCTTAGATTTGGTTCAACAGGAAATGCCAGTGAACCCAGGACAGGTCACACCCAGACCCCCAGTAGGAAGCCCCTTCCCATTTCTCTGGCCCTCCCCCCACTAGGTAAGCCACAGCTGCAGTCTACCCAAAAGCAGCTTCTCCTCCCTCATTTTAGGGCCTCCTCAACTTATTGACCCTTTTTTTTTTTAAGATTTTATTTATTTATTTGACAAGTAGGCAGAGAGGCAGGCAGAGAGGGGTGGGGAAGCAGGCTCCCCGCTGAGCAGAGAGCCCGATGTAGGGCTCAATCCCAGGACCCTGAGATCATGACCTGAGTCTAAGACAGAGGCTTAACCCACTGAGCCACCCAGGTGCCCCATGTTTGTAAGTAGGATTTATTAGAGCCCACAAGCCCAAAATACTGTACTTCAATCACTGTGTCATTCTGTCCCTCATGAGGTACCCTACCCTTCCCATCCAGATCACAGAGAACTATCAGAAACAATTAAAATGCTCGCCACCGAGCTACGCTCTAATTTTTTTTTTATTTTTAGCGTCGTCGTAGCAACGCTGCCGTAGACCATTCCAGCGCCCCGAATGGCCTGGATGAGGACTTATAGTCATTCTGCTGAATTGCAAGACCCGGCATGTCTCACTCCACAAAGAAAGCCCATCCGATCCACAAGGCTCACTGCATGTCCACACTTTCCATGGAGCCCGGCTTCCCAGCCCAGCCAGACAGCGGGGCGCTTGTCACTGTGTCTGGCAGAGGCTTTTAGTCCCCTTTGTGTAACCGAATCCTGGGGACTACAGCAGGACTGCTCTGGGGTCTTTGTTCTTCTTTCCCATGACCTATTGTTCTCAGAGCCTTTGCCTTCTGCGTAATCATCTTGTTTTTACCCCATTTGGCTACCGTGTGTTATCCTCATGGCTCCCCCAACCTCCCTGGCCTGTGGCTCTCATCTCTTCTCTCTACCCCATTCCCTCTCACGTTCCAGTGGCATCGTATCCGCAGGTCCTTTCTTCCCCCTTGTTTTTTCCTCTAACACCTCATATTAAGCCCGATCAGAGCTGGCTCTGTGCAATGTCACATCACCTCCCTCCCTCCTGGTCCCCACCGGCTCCCATCCCCCATGTGGACTCAGCCACTTGCGGGGAGCCCCTCTGCTTTACCTTCTTTCTACCGACTGTCCGGTCTGGCTGAGCAGCAGTGGCTTTCCGTCGCTCTTCGGCCAGATCTGCATGTGAGCTACAGAACAGCCCATGGGCTTCCTGCTGAACTTCTGATTGATTTCCAGGGAAGGTGACTGGCCATGAACCCTAATCGGTGTCTCTCATTATTCCCGGGAATAATCTCCTTTACTGAATTCTTCCCGTTAACCCTTATCACTTCAACACATTACCCCACACCCTGTCTTTGAGCACCTTGAGTTACAAGACTGTCCCTCCCTCTCAGAGATTTCCTCCTTCTCCTGTTTGCTCTGGCCAAAGCTCAGGAATACCTGGGTTCCCTCCACGCTCGGCGACAGATTCACCAGGGAAGGTACTAGGGAGGCACTGATGGCGTCACTAAAGGCGCACTTGGGTTTGACGTGGGGTTCATTGAATGAGCATAGATTATACCCCCCTCCCTCCCCAAAACCCAACCTTCCCAGCAGCTGACGCCAGCCCTTCCTGTCCAACTCACAACTGGGAACTTTTGATGTCAGCACCTTCACATCTTCACTCATTCTGTCCCTTTCCCTTCAGAGTCCTTTTTTTTTTTTTTTCAATTTATTTGTCAGAGAGAGAAAGAGAAAGCCCACAAGCAAGGGGAATGGCAGGCAGAGGGAGAAGCAGGCTTCCTGCTGAGCAAGGAACCTGATGTGGGACTCCATTCCAGGACACTGGGGTCATGACATGCACTGAAGATGTTCAACCAACATGCCACCCACCCAGGTTTCCCTCCCTTCAAATTTTTTTTTTAAGATTTTATTTATTTATTTGAGAGAGAGACAGTGAGAGAGAGCATGAGCGAGGAGAAGGTCAGAGGGAGAAGCAGACTCCCCATGGAGCTGGGAGCCCGATGCGGGACTCAATCCCGGGACTCCGGGATCATGACCTGAGCCGAAGGCAGTCGTCCAACCAACTGAGCCACCCAGGCGTCCCTCCCTTCAAATTTTTAACCGCACCCCCCAACAGCTGCGAATGCCTCCTTGCCTTTCCCACCACAAGTTCTGAGGGCCTTTAGGACCCAACTGGAATCCCACCTCGCTCGAAAAGCCTTCGCTACTCCTTTCAGAGTCCCCAGAGCTGTCCTGACGCTAAGAGGGCACTCACGTCCTTACCAATACTATTGGGTACTGCGAGTGATTTTTTTTTTATTTCTCTGTGTTTTTGTCTCTCTAGTAAGATTTTGTGCCCCTTCAGGACAACGGACCCCATTTGCAGAGTTTCAAGTCTGGGAGGGCGATGGGCAATGAGTTTGGAGTCCTAACCATTAGGTCAGTCAGGACATGGGGGATCTCGGAGACCTCCCTCCTACCAGTCACATGTGCCTTGTTCTGCGACTATCCAGGTATGTGTCACAGTTTCCCCTAAAAGACTGTGAACGACTAAGGTCAGTGGGGCAGGGCATCTCCAAAAGGATCCCTTCCCTTCCACCCCCAGAACTCAACACCATTGCAGACGGGGTGCTCACAAATTACTGAATTGGCTTGGAGGTCAGAAGCCACCTGCCCAGTGACCTCCAGAGCAGCCGCAGAACAAGGAAGTTGAGGGCATGGGGTGAGAGACTAGAAGCACTTGGGTATCCACCTGCTGGAAATTCAGTCTTTTTTTTTTTTTTTTTTTTTTTTTGTAAGACCCAGAAGAGAAGCCCTAGGCAGTTAAACTTTGGACCAAGCATTTTGTAACTTGGCACTGGAACCTTAGGAGGAACTGGGTATTTGAGGCCATCATAAGAGTGTTGATGTTCAAAAAAAAAAAAAAGAGTGTTGATGTTCGTTCCACAAACCATTGGCATCCTTGCTCTTCTGCTGAAGTTAGAGTTGACGGGACTCTAGCGAAAGCACAGGGCTGGGGACTCAGGACTCAGGAATCCCAGCAGTGCCATCCTGGGTGGGAGGCATGCCTCTCCCGGCTGTCTTGTTCCCACTTCGAGAAATCCCACCACCACCCACTGGTGGGATTGTTGACCATCCAAGTGCATGTTGTTGTGACAAACTGCCATAAACTCAGTGGCTTCGAGCAACACAAGTTTGTTATCTCACAGCTCTGGAGGTCAAGTCTAAAAAGAGTTTTGCAGGAGCTAGAAAGATGTCAATAGGGCCATGTTCCTTCTGGAAATCCCCAGGGAAAATCAGCTCCTTGACTTTTCTAGTTTGTAGGGTTTGCCCACGTTCCTGGACCTGTAGCCACATCCCTCCGATTTATGCTTCTGTCTTTACATCTCCAGACTCTTGGTCTCCTACAACTGGCCCTCTCTTCTAATGACCTTTGTGACTACATCGGACCCACCCAGATAACCCTCTGTCTCAAACTCCTCAACGTAATCATACCTGCAAGGTCCCTTTTGCTGGGTAAGCTAACAGACCCCCAGGTCCTGGGATAAGGATCTGAATATCTCTGGGCGCCCTTATTCCCCCTACCCCAATGTCCAACAGAAGGACAAACATGTGTTAATTGTGAAATATTTCAAGCTTACGGAAAAGGATAGGTAATGATGTGCTAGAAACTGGTGGACCTACCACCAGCCTCATCGTCATACCATATGTGGCTCTCATTTTTCAAGTACCATATCAGAACAAAAACTTGCACATTCAGTAGAAGCCCCAGTGTCGCTCTGCCCCACGCATCTCCTCTCTTCAAGAGAATTCAAGCGTTTTCCTAAATTTGGCCTGAGCATCTGCATTCATAGCTTTCTCTTTTTAGTGTCTTTTTTGCTGAGCTCGAATCACTGAAATCAAAACAGTTGCATGCCCAGACGGTGTGACACCACGGGAACAGCTGCAGGATGCTTCTGTGACCCCACGCCTCCAACACAGGCCACCATCCTGCTCAGACAGCACCAGGGCCAGTGGGGGGCGGAGGTAGCTGATGGCCCCCTAAATATCCGGAACCCCCTTGCTTGATGCTCAATAGAGAGAGGGCACTTGGTTGCAATGCTGGAGGGAGCGCGGGCTGAGCGGGCTTCTGGAGGGCTGGTAGGATGGCCTCTTTGCTCCTGTTTCCTAATCTGCAAGACCAACAGAACACTTGTCAGACTTGTTGGGAGAACTGGATGAGATAAGATATGAAGAAATTGCCCAGAGCATGAAAACACTCCCACAGGCCACGATGGTACTTCTGTTATTATTATCGTTGAGGGCGTTCCCCCAGAGAGCTAGAACAGCCTTCCCTGGGCGCAGGGAGGAGAGGATCTGTAGCTCCAGGGCCCTATGGGCAGAACCCTTTCTTGGCTGGCTTTCCAGAAGGTTCCAGGAAAACCAGAGGAACAGCCTACGGTGGGAACTTCCCAGCAGCTCAACCTCCCAGGGAACCAGGGGGGAAAAAACCCAAACTTTCCAGAGGCCAGACTCTCAGGTTTCTGGGATCTCCCGTACCACTGCGTAGCTTGGCACCCACCCATCTCTCTGTCCCTGCAGCAGGAAGCAAGCCTGAAGGGGTGATGGCAGATCAGGGAGCTTAGGAACTTGGATCCTTTCCCTATTCTGCATTGCTCAGGTGAGATCTCCACCTCCCTCCTGCCCACTGCTCCCCACCGCACCTGGTGCTGGGGAAACCTCAGGACTCTGAGCTGCTCTCAACCCTCATGGGTCTCAGGTTCCCCATCCAAGGACCCATGAAGATGGAGGCTCCGGGAATGGCATTGCTAACAACTAGCCGTGGGCCTCTCACTGCCCAGGATGACCTGTTTCTGGGAAGAGGTTCAGAGACCAGGGACCTGAAGCTCGCCAGTTCCCTGTGAGCACAGAGTACCCTATTCACGGATGAAGGCTTAGAGCACTTGCCCTTAAGGAGTTGGGTGAGATACAGGGACACACAGACGGTTAGTGGCAGAGCTGGGACAGCAGCCCAGTCCCTTTATTTGATCCACTCTCCATGGCTGCGTCCAGAGCCTGCCCCCACCCCAGCCCATCACCAGGATCGGGGGGAGCTTCCTGGTGCTCAGGTCGGGGGGTGGCATCTTTGATTCCTCCAATACCCAGGACTTGAGGCTGAAGCTAGGGAAGGTCCCTAGGCTCTAGAGTGGGGAGATCATGCAACTGTACCCCAAGACTTCACTGCCAGAAACTTCCCCACCAATCCCCAGCTCAAGCCCCAGGTAAAGGGACCTTCCTTCTCCCTCCATTTGAGTGTCTGGATGCTGGAGACCAAGATTTGGCTCATTGTGAAAGACTGGAAAGACAGACCCTCTTTATAGGGAAGAATGAATGAGACCTTTTGTCTCTAGAGTAGACATGATTTTTTCCCCAAGATTTTATTTATTTATTAGAGAGAGAGAGCACAAAGCAGGGGGAGCAGCAGGTAGAGGAAGAAGCAGGCTCCCTGCTGAGCAAGGAGCCCAAAGTGGGATTTGATCCCAGGACCCTGGGATCATGACCTGAGCTGAAGGCAGACACTTAACAACTGAGCCACCCAAGTGTCCCTAAAGTGGACGTGATTTATGCCACAGTTAGAAAAGTATTCAGGCACAAATAATAATAATAATAAACCCTGACCAACAATGTCTTATAGAAATAGTTGTTTATTTTTCTCAGATAATATGACAGGGCTCTGGGCTGTGGTCTTTCTGGTTCTCTTAGCTTTCTCCTCATGGTGTCAAGATGGTTGCAGCAGCTCCATATACCACATTTTTACACACTATGCTCAGAAGCAGGAAACGGGAGGTGATACCAGGCAGTTTTTCCTTACCAGCAAGCAGACTATTTTTTTGTGTGTGTGTTCACTAGCTTTATTCTTTTTTTTTTTTTTTTTTTTTTTAAGTTATTTGACAGATAGAGATCACAAGTAGGCAGAGAGGCAGGCAGAGAGAGAGAGGAAGGGAAGCAGGCTCTCCGCTGAGCAGAGAGCCCGATGCGGGGCTCGATCCCAGGACCCTGAGACCATGACCTGAGCCGAAGGCAGAGGCCCAACTCACTGAGCCACCCAGGCGCCCCCTTTTTTTTTTTTCACTAGCTTTATTCTTGAACCTGAAAAACCCTTGTCTAAAAAGGACAGTTATTATTTTGATTTCTTTTAGAAAGCACCAGGCAGTTGAGAATACAGTGCTCAGGATCTTTATGTTTTTATATATTCTTTCTCTCAATTTATCCCCTTTCTTTAGGCTTAGCAATAACATCGTTCGTCCTGTAACGACTACTTGCCAAGTACTTCCTGCATGCCCAGTCCACCTCAGGGGAAGTGCTACACAGGGAGGATGGAGAAGGTGACCTTCCTCGGTACTGCCCCAAAGTCTCCCATCCTGATGGAAACTTCTTTTTTTTTTATTAATTTTTTATTTTTTCAGCATAACAGTATTCATTATTTTTGCACCACACCCAGTGCTCCATGCAATCCGTGCCCTCTACAATACCCACCACCTGGTGCCCCCAACCTCCCACCCCCCACCCCTTCAAAATTCTCAGATCGTTTTTCAGAGTCCATAGTCTCTCATGGTTCACCTCCCCTTCCAATTTCCCTCAACTCCCTTCTCCTCTCCATCTCCCCTTGTCCTCCATGCTATTTGTTATGCTCCACAAATAAGTGAAACCATATGATAATTGACTCTCTCTGCTTGACTTATTTCACTCAGCATAATCTCTTCCAGTCCTGTCCATGTTGCTACAAAACTTGGGTATTCATCCTTTCTTTTTTCTTTTTCTTTTTTTTTTTTACAGCTTTATAAACATATATTTTTAATCCCCAGGGGTACAGGTCACAAGCAGACTATTTTTAAGAACCCAACAGCTGAACTTTCTTCACAACATTGGCCATAGGGTTTATAAAGCCTTCTGCAGGAAAGCCAGAAAGTGTGTGTCTGGCCATCCCAGGCTTTGCAGTGAGAGGAAGACAGGAAGAAAGGATTGGGGTATGACTCAGTCAGCTCACCAAAAATACCTGTCCCAACTGACCAGCTCCTGTTGCTCAAGAGTGAGCAACTTCACTTGGGTGCAAAATTTATACGACTTTCTGATGAGGGCACCAGACACTCCGACTTGCAAAGCTGAGGAAAATTCTTCTGGTTTGGACTGGAGAAGAGAGTTTAAATCTTGTGCCTCAGTGTGACAGAAAACTTCCTGGATGAGACTTCACTTTCCGGTGGTGTCCCAGAAGTTTATTGCTGTGTAAAAAACCCACCCCCAAATGTAGTAGCTTAAAAAGGATAATTTGTTATCTCTCAGAGACTAGGAGTCAACTGGGCTCGGTGGGACAGCTCTTACTTGGGGTCTCATGAGGTTAACTGCAGGCTGGAGCCCATCTGCACATTTTTCTGCTTAAACATCTGGCTCCTGAGCTGGGACAGCTGGAGAGCCAAGCATCCCTCTTTCCCAGAGTTCTCTCTGCATGACTCGCTTGGGCGTCCTTACAACATGGTGGTCTTAGGATCGTCGAGCTTCTCTCAAGGCAGCTGGCATCCCCCTAAACAAATGTCCAAATACAGTTTCCAGGAGAATGTGCTGAGCTTCTTAGGGCCTTCCCTGATAGACCTAGACCATGACTTCCGTATCAGAAGGGAGACCCAAGGTAGGGGAGGGGTCACTGAACTTTTTCTCTTCTTTGAGGAAGGGAAGGACTTGCTGGCAGCCACGGTGATCAGAGGTCATTGGAGGTGACCTCAAGGTGGCTAATCTTCAGTGAGGGAGGGAAGAACAGTGAGGCCTCCATTGGAGGTGCAGAGAGGCCCTGAAGGGAAGTAAGCAAGCAGTGACCTCAGAAGAGGGATGTGTTGGTGCTAAAATGCTGACCGAGCCCCAGAGTGGCTTCTGAAGGAGGAGTCCTGAGAGTCTCCGGTCCTGTGCAACCATCAGCAAAGGAGGGAGTGGCCACATCTCCCACTAGACTCATGGGGGATAAGGAATTACCCTGTATGGGAGCCTAAAAAAAGGAGGCCAAGAAGAGTCATGCATGGCCGGGGCCGCGACTCTGATTCGTGGTCAGGAGTTGAGTGTCCCTTGTAGCACCCTGTCTCTTTTGGGGGTCTGTCCTTCTTCTCTCCATCCTTTAAATCAGGGGGTGGCAAACCACAGCCCACGGGCCAAACCCAGCCCTGGGCCTGTCTTACCCAGCCTGTGCTAAGAACGGTTGGGAAGGATTGCAAGCAAAGGCTGGGAAGGGGAGCGGCTATGGGCAGGGATGTAAGTGCCCCTCCGAGTCCTAAATATGGACTCTTTGGTCCTTTACAGAACAAGGTGGAGGGCCCCTCCCTGAACAAAGGGCGTGCCTCCCGCTGGGGTCACAAGAGCTGATAGCAGTGAACTTTTACCGCTAAGAAAGTTATTTCCTTTTCTGAGTCTCTCCCAATCCTGGTTTCTTCCAGGGACCATGTCTCAGTTGGGGGCAGCTGGGTCTCGAACACAGGATGAACATTTCCATATTTCCTCTCTCTAGCTAGCATCCTGAAGCATTGCTCTGTTTCCATTGTATTTTATTTATCATCAATGTTATTCATGGTTACGATGTTGATTTTTCACCCATTATATGAATTTTCCTTTGAGATAAATCCATGACGTTGAAAATGAGAGAAGTAAAGAACTTTAAGACAATAGAAGTGTGCGGACAGGGCCCATACAGTGAGGGTGATACGTCAATGAGTTTGGATGTGGGGCCCCCCTGGGGTTCTGCCTTGGTCCTCCTTCTTGTCTCTCTTCCCAGTTTTTCCTGGTCAGGCTGTGTACTTTGAAGCCTTCCTAGACCCCTTCATATGCTGGTGGGCCCCAAGCCCACACTGCAGCTCCGGAATGTCGCAATTAACCACCAACGAGACACCTTGGCTCCAACCACCCAGGAGCTCCTGAAATAGAAAGTTTCCACAAGCAAACTCATGCTCACAGCCCCACCTCTTCCTGCATCCCCGTCTCAAGAAAAAGCATCCTTATTGAGTCGGACCTCTGTGAGTTCTCCCTTCCTCCCCCGTCTTCCTCCCCCTTCCCATGTGATTTGCCTCCAAGCCCCATCCGTCCCTGCTAAATACTTTCCAAACCTATCCACCGGCAGACTCCAGGCCACTCAGTTGCACACCTAGATCGCACCTGGATGGAAGCCATGCCGTCTGCCAGTCTCCAGTAAGCTTCTTCTAAGGGTCTCCAGCCCCACCCCTGCCTGCCCACTGCCCTCAGCTCAGCATCCCGGTGTGCTCTGGCCCCCTCCACCAGGCTCAGCTCCCACATGCTGTTCCTAGAGCTTAACGCTCAGCCATCCAGGACATCTTCAGTTTGCTGAATAGGTGCTGCTCCTCCCCAGCCTCGGGCTTTGGCTTCTGGTGTCTCTGGGTCCAGCCTGCCCTGAGTCACCCCCGCTCACCCCGCAGGATGGAGGGCTCAGTAGGTCCACTGACTTCGGTGGGACCTCAGTGATCTGATGGCAGGCTCTGAGTCGTCCCTCCCTTCCTGCACCAACCACCAGATGAAAGATTCCTTAGCAAAACAGGAAAAGATGTTAATTTATGGGACATATAAATAGGGGGGAAAATTGGACAAGGACCCCCTATCTCCCAATCGCCATGTTTCCACCCCTGGCCCTGGGCAGAAGGCTCTAATCAGTCCTGCCACTTTTCCCTTCAGTGCGAGGGAGGCTTCAAGGGCACTGTGGTTCCACTTAGCTACCTGGCCCCCGACACTGGGGATACCTGGAAAAATGGGGTGGGCTCCCAAAGAGTTATCTTAAGCAGCTAGGTGTAAAATCAACCCTGGGGCTCCTTCCCTAACCAGGACCAGCCCTCCCCCACCTCCCTGTTTCCATCATTAGAAGAGAACCCTCTCCAAGCCCAGTCTTCACCCCTGTCTGACTCTGTGATCATTTCCCACTGCTGCCCTCCCGCTCAAATGAGGCACAATGGTTATGACACAGGAGAGCAAGGTTCTTGTCTCACCGAGTTGAAGAATCTTGCAGACCAAGGAGAGGGTAAAGCGAGAGAGTTTTTGTTACGCAGGGATACAGATAAAGCTCTCAGGAGTGAGAGGGGTCCTGACCAGGTCGCCTCCGGTCTTTTATTCAGGATAGACCACAGAGCCTGTGACCTTAACATGATGTCTTGGTTTGAGGAAGGACTGGTGAAAACATCTTTACTGGCTTATTTCTTTGGGTCCTGGTCACAATGTGACTGCCGTGACTACCGTTAAAAAAAACCCCACCTCTACTACCCAGGGCAGGATGGTCTGTTTTGTTCCCTTATCTCTGGTTTCCTGCTGCCTCAGCATTTCTGGGATTTCTGTGAGCTGGATCCCAAAGCCTCCTACCTATCCCTCCCTACCTAGCCCTTACCTGACTCAATGAGACCCTTTAGAATTATATCAACAGGTCATATCCTTGGGGGATGATTGCCAAGTATTTGCAGGGTGGGAGGGGTAGAGATAAAGGAAGTTTCCAAAGGAATTTTTTTTTTAAGATTTTTTATTTATTTATTTATTTGACAGAGAGAAATCACAAGTAAGCAGAGAGGCAGGCAGAGAGAGAGGAGGAAGCAGGCTCCCTGATGAGCAGAAAGCCCGATGTGGGGCTCGAACCTGGGATCATGACCCGAGCCGAAGGCAGCGGCCCAACCCACTGAGCCACCCAGGCGCCCCTCCAAAGGAATTTTTATGTTGTTAAAGTAGACTTACAGGATCTTGGGGGTGGGCGAAGAAGATTGCCTTTTGCCCTTACGAAAGTGTCAACATCCCGGCAGCTGAGACCCAAGAAGAATGTCATTCTGCCCGCCTCAAGGACTCATCAATGGGCTGCAGGTAGTAAGGACATTTAATAATGTTTCTTCTGCCTTTGTTTCGCACATCAATTAGAGCTCATGTTCTTGAGTCAGACAGACATGGGTTCAAGTTTCTGCTCTGCCACACGTACTACATGACCTCGAGTAAGTTGTGCCACCTAAGCACCAAATGGGCTCCTCGAGAGGAATCAGTGAGGGAGGGGAGGTACCACACTTAGCTCAGAGCTGGGGCCATAGGAAGCCAACATCAGGAATTATTAGCACCGTTAACTTTTTCTAATTTGAAAAAATGTTACTGCAGTAAAATTGACTTTTTTTAAAAAAAGATTTTATTTATTTATTTGAGAAAGCGAAAGTGAGAGAGATCGCAGAGGGTGAGGGAGAAGCAGACTCGCCACTGAGAGGAAAGCCTGAAGTGGGGAATCGATCCCAGCCAGGACCCTGGGGTCATGACTTGAGCTGAAGGCAGGCACTTAACGGACTGAGCCACCCCGGCGCCCCTTAAAATTGACTTTTTCTCTGGGTGTACTGTTTAAATTTTAGCACATGGACAGATTCATGTAACTGTCCCCAAAAGCAGATTACACAACAATTCCATCATGCCTCCCCTGCAAAACTCCTTCCTGCCAAGCCTTTGCCTTCCCCACTTATGACCTCTGACAACCACTGGCTTTCCCCTCAAGAATACATATAAGGGTGTGTGGCAGCTCAGTCAGTTAAGTGTCCGACTCTTGATATCAGCTCAGGTCATGATCCCAGGGTCATGAGATCGAGTCCTGCATCAGGCTCCGCGCTGGCTGCGGAGCCTTAAGATTCTTGCTCTCCCTCTGCCCCTCCCCCACCTCTAAGAAAAACAGCGTCAGTGAAATGGGATCAGATGGTATGTAAGCTCTGGAGACGGGCTGTTTTCACTCAGTGTGAGGCCTCTGTGATTTATCCAATAGCTCCTTCCTTCTGTCACCCAGGAGTAGACACGTGCTCAAAACTGTGTCCTTGTTTTTCACCCCAACCACTGTCCACACCAGGCAGATGCAAATGGACACTACAAAGTGTTGGCCTAGAAGTCACTCTCCCTGGGGAAGCTGGTGGCCCCCATACTCTGCGTCAGCGGCCCTTCCCATCAGACCTCCCATAAGCCCTCCTGAACGTAAAGGCTCTGAGTCCAACTGTAGAGTTTGAGGAAGAGAAGATTCCTTTGGTCCCCTTGGTGGCTGCAAATGGAAGACACCAAGGGGCTGGCAGCTGGTGTCCGAGGTGTGGCACTGAGCCCGGATCCCTGTGTGCTCCAGGACCTGCGGTGTCCACCATCTGACCTGCAGAGTTTGGCCCCCCCGTTCTCCTGTCTCCCCCGCACCCCAAGCACCAGTCACAGGACAGAATAGGCTGGAGCCCGTGAGTAGGAAGAAAAATTTCAGAGGGCGAGGCAGACATTGAGCAGGAGAGACAGACCGTTTGTGGCCTGAATAACATCTTTTTTGTACTATTTTCTTCCTCCAGATGGGTTTGCAAGCCCGGCCCAGCTGCTGCCTTGGCTTGCGTTCAGACTTGGCATCTACGGGCACGTCCTTTCTTGGTACTGTTAGAGGACGGCAGAGATGCCGGCCTCCCAGTTGTCCTAGGAATGTCTTTTTTCCCTTTTGTCTGTCCTTCTGTCCACTCCTGGGTATCCTAGGGCTGGGTTCTCAGGCAGTGGCTCATTAGAGAAAGATAGGGAGGGAGAGAAGGAGAGAGTCGGACCCTCCTTGCTTTGTAAGTGCGAAGTCTGTGGCCGGGGCTTTCCAACACTTCTCGGGCCCTGAGGGGACACATGGTGGCAGTGGCACTAATAAGGGGCTTAGCTTTGCTCTCCGCTGTGGGGCTTGTGAGCGCTGGCTCAGGGCAAAGAGGCTCGCTCTGGGTCCCAGGGCAAAGCAAGTGGCGGGGGTGGGCTCTGGCCAGCGGGCGCGGGTGGCTGGCTTTCACTTCCTCGGGAAGTCCCACGCACCTGACCTCTGAGGCTGCTGCCATGGATGTATGTGTTTCCCCAGGGAGTTTCGGTTCATGGGTTTTCTGAGCAGCGGGTCAACATCAGTAAGACGACAAAGTGAGAGCTTTCCGACCACGGAGAGCAACAAGGCTAACTAACCCACAGAAACACAAAAGCACAGACTCCGGGCGAGCACATTAGACAATGCACACCCTCTCCTGTGCCTGCACTTGGCAAGGGGGGGATTCGAGGGGTGTCATGGGTTCTAATCCCAGCCGTGAACGCTGTCGGCTGCTGCCCCATAGCCATAGCCTTCTCCAGACAGTTGCCACGGTGGACAGGAGCCACCTAGTCATGACACCCCACTGGGGGCCGCCTGCAGCGAGGACGGTGTGGCACAGGACTATGAGGCCCGTCTCCTTGTCGCCTTGTGTCAAGGTGGGCCAGCTCTGTGGTGCCGCTCCCAGCCCAGAACTCAGGAGGATCAAGCGGCCGTCAGACTTGAGTTGAAAACAGCCTTGCTTGGTTTCTTCACCTGCCTCATCCCGCTTCCCTCCCGCACCAGCGGTCATCCCCAGGGTTCCCCCTCATTGCAGAACCCTCCACTTGGATTCCGGATTCTGGATTCCACCTCTAAGGAACTCAACCCAAGCAGCAGGTGGGGCCAGCATGAGGCAGGCTTAAGGGGACCCCGCTCTTGCTGGAAGAGCTTGGAGCCTGTGGAAACCTGGTTCTTTCCACCCATTCCCATCTGTGTCACTTTACTTCTAAAGTTCAGCAGGTCAGAGGGGCGCACTCCGTTTCTTCCAGCACGGGGCTCCCAGTTCCAGTGTCACATAGAGAAAAAATTTCCAGTGGCTTTGCTCCCACGGCTACATGTGTTTTTGTTTAGACAGAGAGCAGTAGCAGGTACAGATCCTGCTCCACCAGACACGCCTCTGTCGGGAGACAGTCCCTCGGCCTGTCCCCAGCCTCCCCGTTGGTGAGGGCATGCAAAGGGACAAGTGCCCATGGGATGCCTCTTTCTTCAAATGATCAGCCCCTTAAGAGGCACACGAAGAAGAAAGCCGATGGAAAGCAAAAGGCATCTCCTCTCTGCATTTCCTTTCTCCCTCAACCCAAGTACCACCCACCGCTTCTGTAGCTCCGGAGTGAGCACCGCCGGGTGCCAGGTGCTGTTCCAGGCACTGGTCCAGGCGCTGTTCCAGGCACCAGGATATGGCAGTGATGGCCATGGAGCAGCCTGGCTCTCACGTTCCTGTGAGTGGACGCTGGAGAAGGGAGTCAGCATATTAAACAGAAATGATACTAACAACTATAAAGAAGAAACAGTAGTGGCATAGGGAGAGATGGAGTCCCAGGTGGCTGGGCCACTTTGGATAGGGGTCAGGGAAGGTGTCTAGGAGCTGATCTTGATCAGCACCAAGAGGCCAGCCCAGCGAGATCGGGGGCGAAAGCATGCAGGCGGAGGGCACAGCATATGCGCGAGGGCTCGGGGGCACGGAATACACCCAGGCTGGGAGATCCAGGGAGATCTGGGGGGAGGCTCTTGAGGGTTGTTTTTCCTTCCATCTGGTTCCTCGCAGGGATCACGATGGAAGCAAGAAATCTTCTGTATCTGCATGAGATTTGTACACATTTACATTGAGGGCTAGCCTGACACGGCAGAGCTCCTGCTGGGCTAGCTTCTCCTCCAGACGGCGGGCTGTTTCAACAGTCACCTGAAGCTTTCAGAAGGACAGAGGACAGCCTTGTGTTCTCATGTTAGGGCCTCGTGGAGCACGGGTACCGACTGCCAACTCCCACAGGCCAGGGGTGAGGTGGACCAAACTTCCTGTCCGCGTGCACACGCTTCTACTTACCGCTCTCTGGATACAAATGCCTCGGAAACTTATAAACCAAAACAATCCTTTTGGCAAGGTAGGCCCCCGAGCGCCTTGATCGCTTCTCCCAGGAGCTAATGAGCCAGGCAAGGTGAGGGTTAACCTTCCAGCAGGCTCCCTGCCAAGGCCTTCTCCCAAGGGCCTCCTCCCCTGAGGGCTCAGCTCAGCCCCAGTGCTGGCCTCCTTCCTCCCGCCTCTGAGCTGCCAGGACGCTGGTATGGTTCACAATGGTCTATTTCATTTACTTGGGCAAAAAGATGCCCGAGGGCCTCAGGGGTAGGTCAGACGCGTTTAGGAACGTTGAGCCCCAGTGTCGCCCTACCATTCCTCCAGGTGATACACCCAGTTAATTCCAGATTCCAGACACCGAGACTATGAGATCCAATCCCACAGACTTGGTTTTCTCTATGAAAATAATCATTGTGCTTACATGGGGAGGCGGGTAGAAGCCTTTAGCCCCCTCCCAAGTCACAGGGTGGTGTCTACTTGGTTTTATCATTTCAGGGAGATTCTTGATAGTGTCTCTCTCTCAGAGGACTTGGGTGTGACTCCCCCAGGGTCGAGGAGTGGGCAGAGGTCACTTTGTTCTAAGAACAGCTTAATTCCCCTGCAGCCCAGCAGAGAAAGGGGCTAAGGTGGTGAGCAGCTGACCCCACCCACGCTGAGCTCAGTCCAGAAGAGCCGGTCATGGATCTGGAAGAGGCCTGTGCTGGGGGAAGGCTATGAGAACCCGACAACCTGGGTGCCTCCTCCCTCTGCACACAGCTGGGGGGCAGGACGCACTCCCTTAGGATCCCCGGCTTCCCGGGAAAGGAAGTCTTCATGGTGCTGGGGTTCCACACCCACCATGTTCTTTACCTGAACCAACAGTGCCAACACCGAGAGGGACACCACGGCTTCTAGGGTCCCTTTAACTCAAACAATGTCCGATTCTAGGAGACTGGGACATCAAGATCTCCTCAGAGTACTAAGGGGGAGGTGGGGTCAGAGCTGCTAAGCCGTGAATGGCTGTTGGGGGGTAGGGCAATGGGTACAAAATCCAGGCTATATGAACAATAATATCGTGAGGTCCTTGACTTTAAGTCAAATTCTACAGTGTTGGTCAACATAGTGACACCATGAGGTGAGTAGAGCAGGTCTGACATCACACAGGTGTCCCTCTGGAAAGACGAGTGAGAGGGGCTCTCCACTTCCGGTGGCACTACCCGTCTCTGGACCTTCAGGGTCTGCCTTCCAGGTGCTGGAGGGAAGTGAGAGCACCCACCCTCCCAAAGGACCCTCCCATTCTCACAGCACATGCAGGAGGCCCACCAAGTCCTTGAAAACCAACTCACCAAAAATCAACTCGCAGATGGATTGGCAAATTGAATTGATTTGTCACCCCCCATCAATATTTACTTCTGCTAGGGGCGTCTGGGTGGCTTAATGGGTTAAGCCTCTGCCTTCGGCTCGGGTCATGATCTCAGGGTCCTGGGATCGAGCCCCTCATCGGGCTCTCTGCTCGACGGGGAGCCTGTGTCCCCCTCTCTCTGCCTTGTTCTCTGACTGCTTGTGATCTCTCTCTCTGTCAAATAAATAAAATCTTTTTAAAAAAATACTTCTGCTTCATAGAAAAATCAATTCAACACATTGCCCCAAGGCCCCCCCCCCCACTCTAGAGATGATCTCTCCCCTCAAAATGTCAAGCCTGTCTTTTAAGAAGCATTTTTGTTGTTGTTGTTGCTTCACTTGGATTTTTTTTTTAAATTTTACTCATTTGAGAGAGAGACAGAGAGCATAAGAGAGATCACGAGCAGAGGGGAGGGGTAGAGGGAGAAGCAGACTCCCCGCTGAGCCGGAAGCCTGACAGGCGGCTCGATCCCAGCACCTGAGATCACGACAGGAGCTGAAGGCAGGCGCCTAACCAACTGAGCCACCCAGGTGCCCCTCCATTTGGATACTTAAAGACTGATAGCTTCCCCTGTCATTAAAGGTTTGTCCCCACCATTCCACTCCCCAACCTGCTCCTCCTCCCAGAGCGTGTATCTCTCGCCTGTAGAGCTCCGACAAGAGACCTGATTCCCTGAAGCGGATGTGTTGCTTTTTTTTAACGAGCTTTCAGCCTTCCTCAGCCGTTGCCTCAGTAGAGGGGGTCCTGAGCTGTGGTGAATGAGATGAAGTGATTTCTCTGGAGAACAGAACACGCAATCCAGAAACAGACCTGCGCCCCCCTCCCCCGCCACCATTGCCTATGGAGAGCTTGTGTTTGATAAAGGCGGCCTCGCAGATCGTGGTGGAAGAATGGGTGTGATTCCACAGTCAGTGTTCCAGTAACCAGAGAGCCCTGCGCAATCAGGATCGACTGGAGGCGCGCCTCTCAGGTTTCTTTCGTTCCTCTCCTAAAGCAGGGTACATGCCAAAGGCACTGGCTATTTAAGGGCAAACATGAAACCATGCAAGTACTATAGGAAAGGGGGGCGGCTGGGGAGTTCTTCTATAATTTGGGAGTGGGGAAAGTTTTCTCAACTCTGACCCTACACCCAAAGGCAGTAAGAGGAAAGATTAGCATAAGTTTCAAGGAATCGAAGTTTTGTAAGGCAAAAAAAAAAAAAAAAAAAAAATTAAATTAAATTACTTTTAAATAAGTAAAAAGAAATGTTTTTAAAAGATTTTATTTATTTATTTGACAGACAGATTAGAGTGCACAAGTAGGCAGAGCAGCAGGCAGAGGGAGAGGGAGAAACAGACTTCCCGACAAGCAGGGAGCCGGATGTGGGACTCGATCCCAGGACTCAGGGACCATGACCTGAGCCAAAGGCAGACGCTTAACCAACTGAGCGACCCAGGTACCCCAAGAAATTTTAAATAAGTAAAATTAAAAAGACAAGCGATAGAAGGTTAAACATTTTTTTTAAAGATTTACAACTTACATCAAAGACAAAGCGCTAGTATTCTGAGTATAAAAAGATCTGCTGATGTAAATTAAAAGACCAACACCCGGTGAGAAACGTGCACCAAAAATAGGAACAGTTTACAGAAAAAGCAAGGCTAATGTTTCCAAAATATACGAAAAGAGGCTCAACCTCACTTACAGTTAAAGAAAGCAAATTGCCCCGGAGAGCTATTTCTTGCTGATCAGAATGGCCAAAATCCAAAATTTAACAAAATACTCTCTTGTCCGGGCTGTGAGAAAACAAACATTCTCACACTTCGCTGTTGGGAATGCAAAATGGGGCAGTCCGCCTTGAAGGGAATTCGGCAATACATAAAGAAACTGCGCGAGTGTGCCCTTTGATCCTGCCATCCTGCTTCTAAGAATCTACCTAAAGATATGTGGCAAATGATACAAAAAGATGGAGGGATAAGGCTATTCATTGCAGCTCTGTTTTTTAAATAACCGTCGCCTGGAAAACAACAAATGTCCATAAATAAGGCCTGGCAGAACAAACATAATACGTCCCCACAAGGAGTACTTTGTAGCCATAAAAAGAATGAGGAAGTTTCTTCAAAAGATTAACGACAGAATTGTCGTTTGACCCAGCAATTCCCCTTCTGAGTATTTACTAAAAAGAATCAGAAGCAGGTTCTCGAAGATATATGTACGCCCATGTTTATAGCTGCGTTATAAACATGGTAGCAATCTGTGCCGTTTGTCTGTGGATGAATGGATACACCAAATGTGGTCTATACACACGATCAACATTATTCAGCTTTAAAAAGGAAGGAAAATCTATAGTTTGCTACTATAGGAATGAATCACAAAGACATTACACTAAGTGAAGTAAGCCACTTACACTAAGTGAAGTGAAGTAATATTTCTCAAGAAAGAGAAATATTGGGTACCCTGGTGGCTCAGTCAGTTGGGTGTCCGATTCCTGATTTCGGCTCAGGTCATGATCTCAGGGTCCTGGGATTGAGCCCTGTGTCCGGCTCCCTGCTCAGCAGGGAGTCTACTTAGGGGCTCTCTCTCTCTCTCCCTCTCTCTCAGCTCCTGCCCTGCTCTCTCTCTCTCACACAAATAAATCTTTAAAAAAACAAAATAAAATAAAAAATTTAAAAACTAAAACGTGTTAATGTGACTATATAGTCCTAGTGGGGTTTACTCTAAGAAGAAAACTGAAAAAAACAAGACAAAATACTGAGCTATTTTCAATAATGATTGTTTGGTGGTAGTGTTGAGATCTTTAAGATTGTTGTATATGTGGTGGGAAAGTGTAACTAAATTTATGTCAGCGTCCTTGAGGTCTGAGATTTGAAGAGTGGAGAAAGGCAATTCAGATATAAAAACTATCAGATGAAGCAAAAACCTTGGAATTCTGAATTTGAATGGAAAGTATCAGTATGAACTCATACCTTTTTTTTTTTTTTAGAAAGAGTGCATACAAGCGGGGGTGGGCGGGGGGTGCCGGAGGGAGAGGGAGGGAGGGAGAGAATTTTAAGCAGTCTCCGTGCTGAGTACAGAGCCTGCCACAGAGCTGGATCTCATGACCCTGAGATCATGACCTGAACGGAACTCAAGAGCCAGATGCCCAACCAACTGAGCCACCTGGCACCCCAAACTCATAGCTTTTCTTAAAATTAAAAAAAAAAAAAATCCTGTGTCTGATCTCTGAAAAGACCTAGCATTATTAGAAAACCCAAGCACATCCAGTACCCAGGTGGTGGTCCCTAATACAATGTTCAAAGGAAAGGAACCAAGGAGCCATGGGGATATGGCAGATTGCAAAACTGGGAACTGGGTGAGCAAAAGTACAGTGTGAGCTTGAACTTGGAACAGCTCATTATGCCCGAAAACAGTAAATGTATCCAAGACCTCTGAAACAGAAGCTGTCTGTGGGGTTTGAGGGTGAGAGAGACAGGCTATCCCTGCCCCCAAAGAGCCCATTTGAAAGTTTATAAACATAAGAATTGCAGTTCATTGAAATATGTCAAACACATTTAAATCCACAAGTTCATAATGATTTTTTTTTTTTAAAGACTCATTGAGGGGCGCCTGGGTGGCTCAGTGGGTTAAAGCCTCTGCCTTCGGCTCAGGTCATGATCTCAGGATCCTGGGATTGAGCCCCGCATCGGGCTCTCTTCTCAGTGGGGAGCCTGCTCCCCCCTCTCCCTCTGCCTGCCTCTCTGCCTACTTGTGATCTCTGTCTAATAAATAAATAATTTTTTTAAAATCTTAAAAAAAAAAAAAGGGATGGGGGAGAGAACCAAGCATTTATTCTGTCTTCTCTTTAAGTACTATACCTCAGGGTAGCCAAATAGTTGATAAGGGAAAGTTGCTCTCTATAGAAACAGTCCACATAAGTCCAAAGAAGGAATGATAAATTTGAATATCACCATTTCGCAAATCCTAATAAATGAATAAATCAACAGCTGGTAACAACCAGGAAAACAGCTCTTATGTGCCTGCTGATGGAAGAACAAAATACCACCCATAAAGCAGTTTTGCCAGAAGATATGTCCCCAAAAATCTGATTAAGCCTCTGGATTTAACTTTCAGTTTACAGGAAATGTAGGCGATAAGGGAACATGTTAAATAACCCCACAAAGACACTGTCAGTGAGACCCAGCCTGTGGCGGCATTGGAGTTGGGGGAAGGAAATGGAGGGAAAAGCAATGAAAAGAGTCTGAAGAGACATACCAACCAGTCACATTTCTTGTTTGGATTCTGAGTTAAATAAACAAATCAGGGGTTTTTACTTTTTTTTTTTAAATAGGGTCCACGCCCAGCATGGATCCCAGTGTGGGGCCCAACGTGGGGCTTGAACTCACAACCCTGAGATCAAGACCTGAGCTGAGATCAAGAGTCAGATGCTTAACGGACTGAGCCCCCCAGGTGCCCCACAAGTTAGTTGTTGTTGTTGTTGTTTTAAGGGCGTTTGTAGGACCATAGGGAAACATGAAGACAGACTGGAGAGCTGATGATATTAAGGAATGACAGTTTTCTGGGGTTGTGTTTCACAAGTGCAACCATTTCCTCTTAGAGACACATTCTGGAATATTAAGAAATGAAATCATATCATGTCTAGGTCAAAGGGAGGGAAGGAGGTGGACATAGAGACGGAACAAGGGGTAGTCGTGGGCTATGGGCTAATTGTTGGAACCGAGCAATAGGTACATGGAAATTCACTAGACTACTCTATAGTTTGGTAAGTGTTGAGCAGACCCCAAAGGAACCGGGTTTACTTGGCTCTACAGCAACACTCTGCTTACCCCCTCTGCTCCTCCAGCTGGAAGAGCCGTTCTTGGGGCACTACCCAGGGAAGAAATGTCAACAGACGATTATTCTCAACAAATGGACAATTGACCACACAGAGGCCAAGAGAGGTTGGCAGCTTGCCCAAGGTCACTCGCGTACAAATCCTTAACCGGCCCGATCCTCCATTAGGCACAACTGGCCTCGGCCTCTGACCCACGAGCTTTGCAAAGGCCCAAGAAAACGTGTTTGCTCCTAAATGTAAAAAAACTTAACAGCAAAATCAATAAAAGTGAATGTTTACAAGTTCTAGCACTGTCGCCTACTCAACCGCAAAGGAATTCAACTCTTTGGAGATCATCTTTCGATGTTGTTGACTATGGGATATAAGCGTGCTTCCATGTTTGCCACAATGTGCCAGGGAGCCTCCCGGATGCGAGCGCTGGGCCCCTCGTGGGTCTTCAGCAGACCCACCTACAGCATGGAATGCTGAAGGGCACGGGCCGGGTGCCCCAGTTCCACTGTCCTGCCGCCGAGATAACGGTAGTATTTGGTCAAATCAGACCCCAGCAAGTCAGACCAGAGGGTGCTTGGCAGAAATTCCTCTTGTCTCCAGGGAGCCCTGGGGCCCAAATGCCACTTAAAAACACCCTTTGACTCCATCTTTTTGGTTTGCTTAAGCAGCCGTGCAGAATCAGACCCTGAGAGAGGCAGTTCTGGGTCAAGCGAGACTCCTTCAGAGAATGCTTGTGAGTGGGGGTGGGGCAGTGTCTCTCATTCCTTCCCCTCTCCCCCCATTCCCAGGAAGAAGGAGGCCTGAAGCCCTCGATGATGCTGGAAGAGAGCCTGAGGATGAGGATCCACGGGGGAGGGGACCGGATCAGCGAGGGAATTGCAGAGAAATGGGGCCAGAGCCCTGATGAAACCATGCCTGAAGTTCACTTCTGGATGTCCCAGCTACATGAGCCAATAAATCTCCTTCGTTGCTAAGCTAGTGTGGGTGGGGATTTGTTGCTTGAAATCAAAGTCATCCTGACGGATGCAGACCTCTCAGCTCTGTGATCCATCTACTTGGAGCACAAACTCAGAAGCCATTGCCCTCCCCAGTAGTTTTCCCTGGGGTGCTCTCACTCTCGCAGGGTCTGGTCCAGAGGCAACCACACGCCTGCCCTCCGATCTTACATGGACAGCCAAGAGAGGCAGTCAGAAATCTGGGACCTTTCCAGAAACATCCCTTCCCTAGATGTGGTAGACAGTGACAGAGTGTCCTAGAAGCTGGGCTTTCAGCATTTTTGCTGTTCCTCTCATGCCTTCCATGCCCTCCTAGGGATAACCTGGTAAGCAGAATTCTCGGATTCCACTCAGCTGTTGCATAAGCATAACTTCTGTGTGGGCTGCCTCAGGAGGGGATCTGGGTGAACAGAGTTGGGGGAGGAGCCGAGCACGAGCTGGAGCCGGGCGGGGGCTGAGGAATGGTTAGGACCGTGGGCTCTGAATTCAAACCATGGGTGTCCTTGGGCAGGTTATTATGTGATCCCGTGCCTCAGAGTCCTCATCTGTCAAGTGGCATGTTGGGTATATATTTAGCAAAGGCTCAAAAAAGCATTAGCTTTCATTATTAAGCATTCATTTCTATTTCTACTGGGTTCTTTTTTAAGGAAAGGACTAATATAACCCACTCAGCTGAATGGAGCTTGGGCCTGGGGACCCCTTCCCTTGGGATGCAGAAGTTCAGGGCTGAAGGGGTGACTAGGCTCACTGGGCATAAGGCAGATTCTTTTCTTTTTTTCTTTTCTTTTTTTCCAATTCTTTTCTTTTTTAAAAATTTTTAAAAATATTTTATTTATTCGACAGAGAGAGAAATCACAAGTAGGCAGAGAGGCAGGCAGAGAGAGAGGAGGAAGCAGGCTCCCTGCCGAGCAAAGAGCCCGATGCGGGGCTCAATCCCAGGACCCTGAGATCATGACCTGAGGTGAAGGCAGAGGCTTAACCCACTGAGCCATCCAGGCACCCCTTTAAATTTTTTTTTAAATTTTATTTATTTGAGAGACAGTGCAAGCAAGAGAGAGAGAGAGCACAAGCACAGGGAAAGGCAGAGGAAGAAGCAGACTCCCCACTGAGCAGGGAGCCCAACGTGGGACTCAGTCCAGGACCCCGGGATCATGACCTGAGCTGAAGGCAGACACTTAACTGACTGAGCCACCCAGGCTCCCCTCCAGAGACCAATTCTGACTCCTGAGGCTCCCATTCAGGGCTCCTAGGAAGAAGCTGGAGGAAGGGCCCTTCCCTACCCTTAGTTAAGTGGAAGGAAGACCCTTTGGGGGCAAGGAGTCCTCCTCTCCACAACTCAGTTCAGCCACCCAGAGTTTGCTTGGTGGCCCTGTCACAGGCCAGGACCTGGGCCTGCGTACTGGGAGCAGAGATGACAATGAGGTTCGAATGTCCTCTGAGCCGTCAGTCTCCCCGTGGCAGTGGAGGAATGATGACACAGGAGTGCCCACCGTCACTCAGTAAAGGCTGAAGGGACCACTCTGAGAGGAGGAAAGAGATTAGTTCCAATCCTGGAAGACTCCTGGCACAGGCAGAATTTGGACTGGAGTTTGCATGAAGGGTAGGTCTTTGATATGTGGCAGGGGACAGCTCTGGGGACGAAAGACTTATGCAAGGGGACGGGGCTGGGACCCTCACAGGACACAGTGCTAATGGACCCGCACGAGCGACAACAGGAGGGAGTGAGACCTCACGCAGCCCCAGCCCACTCCACCACCTGTCAGGAGCAGCTGCTGGTGGCACTGGCCCTCAAGGCGGATGTCGCTCAGGAAGACAACGGAGAGCCGGTAGAAGGGTGAGGAACCTGGATGGCCCCTCGACAGGTTTCCTCATTGGTTTGATTCCAACTCTGGCTTCCTTCTGTCTGACTCCTCGTTAGAAACGTAAGGTGCTTGGAATGTGTCCTGACCAGTTACGAACAAAGCTTTGTTAGCTGAGTGACTGAATGAAAGTATTAGATGAGATAGTCTCAAGGGCACACATGGCGGGCGTGAAAACGCTGCAACCCGTGAAGGAATCTGTTCCCATTCAGAAGATGGTAAAGGCAAACTGATTGGAAAATGTATTGCAATTTCCAGAAAACATGTCTACTTCTGAATCTGGGGCTAGAGGCCTTTCTAATCATGGCACGGAAGCAGGGGCAGGAAAGGAAGAAACGGCTCCCCAGAGGAGAATCTGGATGTAGTCTATCCAGAAGGGGGCTGGTGGATGTCAGGAAGTAGGTGGAATCTTGGAAGAGTCACCAATTCCAGAGGAAAGCAGAGAATCTGGATTCCTGCCACTGGTACCACGTAGATACCCACAGGATGGAAAGAACAACTAGACCCGTAGGCAGGTAGGAAGCAAATTAGATACTTAATTCCAGCCAATCATTCCAGAGAACTATAAAAGGCAGGGATGTTTGACAGGGCATTGAAATATCAGCTATGCAGTTAGAACCAAAGACGTAGGGAAGGACAAGGGGCAGGTGAGCTGCCTTCCTTTGGGAGGGCTCTCCTGGGTCTAAGCACCTGGCCCAGAGCTCACAAGCTCTGTTAGAAAGGTGGGCAAGTCCTCCACTGAGAAAGCTAAGGGTGGGCTCAGGGACCTGGGGAGGTTGGAGGATTGCCCAGATTGGGACAGGGGGGCATTTTATGTGCCCTAATGAGTGGTCAGCTTTAGCTCCAGGCACCCAGAGGCTCTTTTAGGAAAGTTAGCCTGATGCTCACATCATACATTGGAATAAGGAGTGATGAGCCTTTGAACGAGACATTACCCACAAATCCCAATCCCAGTGTGTCCACCAGTGCTAAGCAGAGTTCTTCAGGCCCATGGGGAGCATTATAGGTCTGAGGACCCAGCCTTGGTCCCTATTAATAGTACGCTCTAGAAGTACCCTCAGGTCTCAGGAGTAGGTCTGGACCCAGCTGCCCTGCTCAGGGATTCCACTGAATAGCCAAGGGTCTCCAGGCTTCACGTCTCCTATGCCTGGAAGCCACTATCGCCAAGCTCAGGAGAGAACTCAAGACCAAGTCCACAGCCTGACCCCTGTCACAGGATCCCCACTTGTGCCTTCTAAGGAATCACAAACACCCGGGGCACCAGGGTGGCTCAGTGGGTTGAGCGTCTGACTCTTGATTTCGGCTCAGGTCTTGATCTCAGGGTTGTGAGTTCAGAGCATGTGTTGGACACCATGCTAGGGGTGTTGCCTACTTAAAAAAAAAAAAACAACCACAAACCCCCACCAAGCAAACAGACTCCAGGTATGAAACAAACTGTTGATTTTGAAAATCACCAGTTTGTTGCTGGTGAAATCATAGGAACTCCCTTGAAAGTGCCAACCGTCAATGTGGAAGCGTTGAAGCTGGTTACAGGTGGGGGCCGCCTCACCTTAGCCTGGGATCTGGGGCTGCGGGAGCTGTTCTCCCCCTCCAGGAGTATCTCAGGCCCCAGACCACGGCAATTTAATGGATCTTCTTCCTCCACGCCCTGGGACTAAGGGTCACGGACTGATGTTCAGAATTTCAAGGGATGCATCAGGGCCCCAGATTTGGAAAACCATCCCACAGTTAGACTCCGGGTTCCAGCCCCAGCCCTGTCTCTGACCAGCTGTGCTACCTTTGGCGAGCAGCCCTGACCGTCCCTGCCCTGCCCTATGCGTCTCTGCTTCTAGCCAGGCCGTCTCCCCTTCCTCCTCCTCTGAGGTGTTGCCGTTTCGGCCACAATAAGGTGTCCACTTAGTCTCTGTAAGCTCTCTGGCATGTTCTGGTCACAGGATGACAACGCCAAGAATGCTCTAGACCCATTTCCAGGAAGCACAAGCACATTTTCTAGCAGAGAGAACCGATCCTTCCGCCTGTCTGCCTGGGCCCCTTGTGACCTCCAGCAGCCAGTGCTCGGAGGAGGGGGGGGTTGTCTGCGAGCCTGGCACTTTGCCAGGTACCGAGGTGGGCAAGGGAGAAGCATCACCAGGAGGAACAGGGCAGGGGCTCCCCTTCAGGTGCGAGAGGCAGGGACAGAGCGGGTCGCTGCCGTGCCGCATGGTCCTGGGGGAACGTTCAGCCGCCGGAGGGCACAAGTCTGGGGCAGAGGTCTTCAGGCCCGTGGGGAGCACTATAGAGCAAGGGAAGCACTAAGGGTGAGGGAAGACTCTTAGAGCGTATGTGAGCTGGCTTTTGGACACTGGATTGTTTTTCAGGCAGAAATGCCAAGTCCTCCAGGTGTGAGGGCACTGCTGTGGGGCTGTGGGGAAAGGCTGGAGAGGACCTCCCAGAGGAGGACAGTGTCAGGCAGTGGGAGGGCCTCGGGTCACACAGAAGAGTCTCCTGTTTCTTTCTTTTTTTTTTTAATTGAAGTATAGTTGTTGTATTAGTTTTAGGTGGAAGGGTCATACTTTTATCCCTAGGGCAGTAGAGAGCCCTTGGAGAGGTAAGGGGAGGAGAGAGTGGCTTCCCTGCACCTTTCATAAAGCTGGGAATGGCAGACAAGAGACAGGGCGAGGCCACAGGTGGGATCTCAGGCAGGAAATATGGAGCCTCAGACTCTGGGAGCAGCACCCCGCCCCCAACAAGACTGAGGTCTCAACTCCTCAATGGTCATTGCAAGACAGCCTCCTCCTGGGGTCAGCAAAATGCGGACACCATGAAAGGCCAAGGCCAATGCCAAGGCCAACGCAAGTGTCCACTTCCGCGAGGCTGCTTGGCTCCTACCAAAGCAAGGGCCTCCCCCTTCTCTGTGCCTCTTCCTGAGGCTGCTGGTGTTGCTCCCCTCCTACCCCTGCTCAGCAGGGCCTCTCCTGGCTTGACGGGGGTATGCGTGGCTGGACCAGGACCAGGTAACAGGGGCGCCCATGTGGCTAGATACCAGGTCATGGGGTGCAACATGAATTGTGGTGATAAGGGGAGGGACAGTCAGGGTGGTATGTAGGAGGGCTGGCTCCAGATACTGTCAATAAATACAGGCAGTAAATTTCAGAAAGGCCAGGTGACCTCCCCAAAGTGCCTAGATTGGGGGCAGATACCCAGGGGACCATGTAGAAAGACATCATTGAAGGCCAGATCCTTGATCTCCAAGGGCCTCTAGTCCAAAGGCAGAGGCCAGCTATCCGCTGGTCATGATGATTCCAGAAGAAAGCTCCAGGGCTGCAAGCTGCTAGAACCGGAAGGGCCCCTGGGCTGTACTGGGGTCTGGGGACACCGTGTAACACAGAGCTCAAAGTCCGTTGGGAAAGCAGACAAGCAAACAAGAGCCAGGGCCCGAGGGATAAGAGGAGTAGCGTGTTGGGCTCTCCCAGCCAGAACTCCCACAGAAACGGGAGGGCCTGTGTTGCCTTAAACATGGGGGTTTTCCGCTGTCAATCATCCTCAATATCCCGGGTCATGGCTCTTGACCTTAATCTCCTGGGAAGGGGGGTTCCTGAGTCCCTACCTTTGAGTGTACATTGCCTCCTGGGTTTTCAAAAAGCGGCTTAAGGACAGGTTCTCTGAATCACGGCTGTATCATCTAAATATGGACCTGAATCTGTTTCAGGGTCGTTTTTTCCAGTTTAGAAATTTCTGAACTCTAACTTCCTGCAAGCTTCACGTTCCCAAACCTCAGGGCGAATCCCAGACACTTAGAACATGAGCTGTTCAGTTAAAACACCAACGCAGCCTCTCCCAGACCTTTGATGTTTCTAGCCCTGGACTGTGTCTTCACTGTCCTCAGCTTCGCACGAACTTGTTTCAAGCTCTGCTTTTTCACATAACATCATTTGATATCCTCGTTCTAGCAACAACTTTGTCGTTGTTTCTAACAACCATGCTGTATTCCAGCCAGCGCCTTGTTCAACATTTTCAGCCTGCGTCTCTGCCCGTGACGATGGCCTTGGGCCAGCCTGGCCTTCTACGGGTCTCTCACCTCTCTATTTGTAAAACATAGTGACGTGGAAACTCATTTCCAAGCCTTAGCGCTGCAAGTGTCTATGATTTTCCAGCTGTGGAATCCTACACTGTAACCTTGGGGTAACAGTCCCTGGGAGGGAGAGACCTCACCATGAGGCGGGAAGACACTGAGGAAGAAACAGGTAGGAGAAGTGATGACCACTCGCCCCCTTCCAGCAAAAATGTGATGTGAGGCCTGGCTGGGTGATCCGGACCCCCTGTCTCAGTCTAATCTAGGCAGCCAGACACATTAGGAAATGGGGGTGCTGGCCCACTCGCCCTTCACAGTGAAGCCACAGCCCTCCAAGACTTGCAGTCTTTCCCGCCCCTCGATGACAAAGCACTTTTGGAGTCTAAGCTCAAAACCCTGTAGACCAGAAGAGTGCTGAGTCATGGTGGCTGCCTACCACAACCTCCCTCCCACCCCCACCCCGCCTCTTCCCCCTTCAGCTCTAAGAGCCAGTGTCCTCCAGAAAGAAAAAAAAAGGGGGGGGGGACACCTAGCCTGGCTCTTCTCTGGCCTGCCGTCCCTCCCGCGGCACTGCTCCCAGCCCCAGGAGGTGGCTTTTCCCGGGAGGCCAGCCAAACTCCCCGCCTCCTCTAAGTCACGAGGAGCTGGGGCTGGAGAGGAAGGAGGCCAAATACTGGTCAGCAAAGGTCCAAAGAGCAGGTCACAGCTTTGGAAGAGTCTAGAAGCTTGGAAATGGCAGTTCTAACACCCAGGGGTCCAGGGGTCCCAGAGAGTGGGGAATGGCTCAATCAAACAGACACACACACACACACACACACACACACACACACACACATCCCAGCACAAGATTTCTCTTTCATTCTTCCCAGTCAGCCTCCTCCAACGGCCTACTACAGCCAGAGCTGCCCCTCAGTGTTGCCTTGAGGGTCACTGCCACTGTATATGTTCTATCCTAGCACAGAGCCAATACTGATTCATGAAACCGACTTTCTGCAACTACCACCTTGGGATGGGTCCAACTCCCTGCAGGCTCTGTCCACCTGGATGTTCTGGAGGCTCTGAAACTCAGCACATCTAGTGCAAAAGCAAGCTCACCTCCCCCCCCAACCTGCATTTCGTCCGGCATTTCTCAGTGAATGGCAGCAGCTATCCAGTTCCCAGGCCAGAAACCCAGGGGCTCTCTCACCTGCCTCCCACCCCTCACTTCCATCCTTCATGTTAGCCCATCTGCCACTGCATCCTGTCTGTGCTGTCTCTTCTGTGGAGAACCAGGGCTGCTGCCTCCCAACAGGTACCCAGCCTTTGGCCTGACTGTAATCCATTCTTCACATTCAATTCTGAAGCCATCTGTTGGCGCAGCAAATATGGAGCCCCAGTAACAAGCGTCTTGAGAAATGCAGAAAGTGAAAGATAATGAACATGGAAACACGCCTGCCCTCCGGGAGCTTATGGTATCTGGTAGCAGGAAGGACAATCAAAGACTGACCTGTGTGTATAGAATATATAATTACCCATAGAAATAAATATTATCTAGCGTAGTTACACATCTTCACTACTTACGGAGCCACAAATACCAACTCTGTTTGTCATCTGTATTTTAACTTGCTTTATGGTATCTTTGTCCTATAGCTTGTTGTTGTAGGATTCCGTTTATATGAAATTCTAGAACACACAAAGTTAATCAATAGCGAAAAATATCAGAAGAGTGGTTGTCTTGGGTGGGGGTACGGGGGAAACCTCCTAAAAAGGGATACCAAAGAGCTTTCTAGGATAATGGAAATGTTCTGTATCTTATTTCAGCTGTATTCAAGGGTCAAAACCCATCTAAGATTCTGTGCATTTTGTTGTAATTCATTTTGAAAAAATCATGCATTTTTGCAAAGAAAACAATTTTTTTTGGCTTTTAACCTACTTCATTCAAGTTTGCTCCATATTCCTATAGTTATATTTACAATTTTTCTTCTAGGTATGCTTCCCTCAAAGATTTAACTACATGTATCTGGGGCTTATCAAGTTTTTGTAGAACCACACCCCCTGTTCATTTGTCTAAGCGCTTTGTCCAACTGAAAGGACTTACTAGGAACAATTTAATTCATTTTCACAAACTGTGTGATAGCCATATCCTTCATTTTGTCATTGTCTTGAGGATTCACGGTAATCAGCCTTTGTTACTCAAAGTATTATTCGATTTTATTTTTTACCAGTTGAAAAAGACAAACAGTTCTAACTTCAATACCAGAAATTCTGGATTCTCTATTTTCCTCTTGCCAACAGCCCGATTCTGTTCTAAATTAACCTCCTTCCCGTAATCAAGTACAGCCAGTCATCAAGGTGGTCTGGTAACATTCAGTTCTGCAAACTTGTTACGGTTCGGAACTCTTTCAGAAATTGTAGTGTCATTGATTTTCTCTTATTTGGCAGATTCTCTCTCTTCTGAAGACTCTGGCTTTTTTCTTTGGCACAATCCTACAGTTGGTCATCCTCTGCCATCATCCCAGGGTGGCCAGGTACCACTCAGGCTCCTGTGTGGCCCACAGTCTCTCACCCATCATCTGTGTCACTGACCCTCCTGGTCATCCAACTTTTCATTTTTTGTAAGTAGTCAAATCTGCCAACCGCCCAATTATGCCTTTTGACAACCTCAAAAGAACACTCCCTACCCCAGAATTCTAAAAGATAATCTTCTACACATTCTTCTAGTAAATTCATAGGTGTTTTGCTTTGTTTTTTTAAGGCTTGAATCTTTAAACTGTCTGGAATATGTTTTGAAATTCAGTGAGTCATTTTTTGCCCACATGACTATCAATTGTTTCAACATCGTGTTGAATCCACTTTTTCTCCCCCAAATTCAAAATGTCACTATAGCATCCACCAAGTTCCTGTAAGTTTGTGGGTAGGACTGTTAACACTTCCCGTGCTGGTACCAACTGCCTAGAGTACTTTATGCTACTTTTTTTTAATATCAGGGAAGGTAGATCTAACCTCATAACCTTCCACCCCCCCAGATGCTTGTCAGCTATTCCACACACGCACTCGTCCAACAAAAATTCAGGAACATTTTGTCAAGTTCCAAAAAACACCATGAAGTTTTACAGACATTGCATTGAATGTATGGGTTTCTTTGACATCTTTACAAAACTGAGGTTGGCTATCTAGAAACCTGGCATTTCTTCCTTTATGCAAGTCTTTTCTGTCCAGCAGCAAACATTTATAGTTCTCGTATTCATCTATTTCTTGTTCACTTCATTCTTAGGTATTTGAAGCTTTTGTTGCCAGTGTAAATTAAAAATATTTTTCTTTCATTACATTTTCTAACTGGTGTTTACGGTTATATAGAAGAGCCCTGCATTGGATAACTCTGTACTCTTACTTTAAGGGTGCACGGTTTCTAAAAATAAAATAAATGTGGTATCTCCCTGGTTAGAAATCCTAGTGTCTCCAGATTCCCCAGAATAAAATGTAAACCCTTTTTATGGCACACAATCCTGTATCCTGTACCATCTTTCCAGCATTTGCCAGGCCAACACATTTTCTTAAAGGTACCTTGGACAGGCCATGCATTTCCATGCTTTACACCTTTGTACATGCTGTTCTCTCTACTTAGAATTCCCCTCCCTATCTCCCTCCTCCACTCTACCTCCCTTCCAGCTTTTTCTTCAAACTTGGCTCAACTGTCACTTTCCTAGGGAAGCCTTCCTGACGTTCTATCCCAGACTAAGGTACCCCTTGTCTACACTCTCCCAGCAGTCTTCTGCTTATTTTTTTGTAGCTCTAGCCCCACTAAAATTTTTTTCCTGAGAGCAACATATGTTCATTTTGAAATGATACAGTAAAGACCCAAGAAAGAGAAATCACCACTATTCCATCAGCAACTTTTAGTATTTTAGTAGTGTTCCTTCCTTTTTTAAGGTTGGGAAGTTCAGCTTCCAGTTTCATGATTGTGAACACCGTGGAAAGGGTCTTGGATAGGTCGCCCCCCTGTGTGGAAGGGCCTGGTAATGAGGGAGCCTGGAAGCCAGACGACTGGGGGGACTGGCAGAAAGAAGCCTGGGCCTAGCTGCCATTCTGCCACCCTCGAACTCACACCCACTCCGTGCCTGGGACCCAGCTGCAAGCCAGACTCGGTGGCTTTAGCCTTCCTGGGTTTCTTGCACCTGGGACGCCTGTGGCACATTCAGCCCCATCAGCTTCTCTCCAAGGGTAACCCTAGGAGGGGGCTCCCTCCAAGGCCCCTCAGCTGAGTCTCCCGTGACTGGGGGCGGTAACGGCGGCCGTTGCAGAAAGGCCTCATGACTTCGTCTCCAGATCCAAGTGGCTTCTTCTTTCGTTTCTAACCCCCGCTCTCCCGATTTTCTCAGAAGCCCAGGGGCTCACCCCCACGGCTCCCTCCGGGAAGGCGCTCTTCATGTCTCCGGGAAACACGCCCGGCCAGCCTTTGTTGTATAAGCTGCACAAGGAGCCATATTTGCTTTCAGCCGAAGGCGGACAGGGTCGCGGGAATCGGAGGGGCGGGGGACAGTCCGCCCGCGTTTTGCTCCCAGCTAGACCTTGAGGAAGAGAAAGCGAACCCTTTCCCAGCTCCACCTCTGACTCACACGACCTCGCAGGGCCCAGGTTCCCACTTTGTAATTTACAAGACGAGGAAATCACCTCGGGTGCGGTAACTGCTGCCCTACAGCTCGGATTCCTAACATGCCCTTGGCCAAGAGTCTCGGGGAGCCGGCCCGCGGGCTCAGACTCGCCCCAACGCCCCCAGGGCCAAGGCCACTTTCCGTCGGTTCCGAGACCCAGGACGCCCTGGGCCCAGGGCTCGGGGCTGGGCTTCGCGTTGGTCCCCACGTCTTCCCTGCGGCCCCACAGACGAGGTCAGGGCTCGAAAGGACGCCCGCCGAGCCCCACGCGCGGCGGGACACGCAAAGCCTCGCGCGGCGGGACACGCAAAGCCTCCCGCAGCGGGGCCGCCCCTCCCCCATGGCTCTGGGGCGGGGCCGCGTGCCCACCGGAAGAGGCGGGGCTCCGCCCGGCGGGCGGGCAGCTTGATTGGCCGGATGAGCCTGACGCCCGATCCCGCTATAAGTAGGGGCCGCCGCCGACTGCGCCACATCTCCGCCGAGAGTCGCCGCGGGTTCCTGCTTCAACAGTGCTTGGACGGAACCCGGCGCTCGTCCCCTCGCCCCGGCCGGCCGCTCAGAGCCAGCCCTCCGCCATCTCCTCACAGCGTCCTCGGACCGCTCCAAGGCCCCCCGTCGCCGCTCCAGCGCCGCGCAGCCGCTGCCCGCCGCCGCCTCTCCTCAGCCGCCGCCATGACGACCGCGTCCCCTTCGCAGGTGCGCCAGAACTACCACCAGGACTCGGAGGCCGCCATCAACCGCCAGATCAACCTGGAGCTCTACGCCTCTTACGTCTACCTGTCCATGGTGAGCGCCCTCCCGTGGGCGGGGGCGGCCTCACCGGGCGGCGGGGGGGCGGGGCGGGGCGGGGGTGTGGCCAAGGCGCTGGCTGTCCCGCCTCCGCGCGTCCTGCTGCAAAATGGACGGTGCTCGAGGCCTCCCAGCACTTGGCGGAAATTCTGGCCAGCCCGCCCTTTCCCACTGTCCCGTGGGAGGGCTCCCTCTCTGGCGAGCTCTATACTTAAAAGAGCCTGGTTTCCTGGAATCCCAGAGTTGGAGCGGTTGCAACCTGTACAATCCTGCAGTTAGGGAAGTGGTTTTTTGTGTTTTCATCCCGCCTGCATCGGTCACGTGATCCGGGGCCATCCATTTGCCTGGGTAATGGGGGCAAGTGGTCCGTCTCCCCCTCCCGCCCCCTATGGCGGAGCCTGCTGGGAAATGGTATCGAATGGCAACCAAGGTGGCTGTGGGGGGTGGGGAGCTGGTGCTAAGTGGCTTATCTTTCGTGGGCCGACCATTCTCCGAGCAGCCGTCGCCACCACTCTGTTGTGCTTATCTCTGAGTCCCACTTGAATTGAAGAGTGGAAATCTTTCTGCGGACACCGTTGTCTTAGTCATCTGTCCTTTGGCCCGGGCATGCACGCACTTGGTCCTTTTTGTGCCTGAGAGTTATCGCCTGCTAATGGAACCCTTGGTTTTTATTTTTTTTATTTTTTTTTTAAAGATTTTATTTATTTATTTGACAGACAGAGATCACAAGTAGGCAGAGAGGAAGGCAGAGAGAGAGGAGGAAGCAGGCTCCCCGCTGAGCAGAGAGCCCGATGCGGGGCTCGATCCCAGGACCGTGGGATCATGACCTGAGCCGAAGGCAGAGGCTTTAACCCACTGAGCCACCCAGGCGCCCCAGAACCCTTGGTTTTTAGATAAACTACACCAAAGAATTTTTCCACCCACTGATCAGTGGGATCCGTTTTCCAAAATTCTGTTTTTAGGCGCGGTGGTGGGAGTTTTACTTAGAATTGTCTTATGATTGTGCAAATTATCCGAGAATAGACAAGTTTTAGATGGGTTTGAAAACAGGCCTGGATTTCCCCGACTGCCCTTCCATTTCGGGAACAGGTGAATAGAGCAAGTATCTAAAACTGAAGCAAATTTTTTGCTTTCTGCTGGCGATTATTTTTGGTAGATAACTAGCATTGCCAACAGTTGTCACCTTGACTAATAGGTTAATTTTAGAAATCCATGGTCTGCTCAAAGCTGGCAAGCTGTTGTTCTGATACAGGTTAATCAGGGAGTGGGGAGAGAAGGCACTATTTGTGCAGGGTAAATAGCACCCACACACTCTCCAATCAAATTTGACACTGGCTAGAAGAACGCACTAATAACAGAGCCTTAAGAAATTCCATGCTGGGGACAATTCCCTATGATACTCTAAAGGTTCCTTGTAGTAAACTTCCTTTCAAGGACACAAGTTTTATTTTTGTCAGACTAACTTTAGTGTTGTGTTCAATTCAGGAACACCGCCAGCCGCCCCCTTTCCCCAACCCCCGTCTGGTCTCCTTCAGTGCAGCCCCCTTTCTTGCTGAGCTTTGAGAAAGAAAGGCTAGGTGGCAGAGTGACTTTCTTGAGCGTTCCTAACAGAAACATGTTCATGAACCCCTTTCAGTCTTACTACTTTGACCGCGATGATGTGGCTTTGAAGAACTTCGCCAAATACTTTCTCCACCAATCTCATGAGGAGAGGGAACATGCTGAGAAATTGATGAAGCTGCAGAACCAACGAGGTGGCCGAATCTTCCTTCAGGATATCAAGGTAAACAAAAGCTCCTAGAAATACCCTGCTTCGTGATTTATCTAGCAGTCCTCAGATGTCAGAAAACACCAGGTCAGCAGTTGGCATTACAAAATGGGGTCACTTTTGGGTTCTGTGCTTTCTTTAAGCTTATCATTTCAGTTAAATGAGGTGAATGGTAATGGGCAAGGATGTTAAGTTGGAAACTGTTGGAGAAACTTGGATGTCCCTTTTGCTGAAGCACAGGTTACATGTTAGGTGCTTGCTGACTAGTGGATTAATTGGTAGAAGCTACAGATACATTGATGTGACCTCTTTCAGAAACCAGACCGTGATGATTGGGAGAATGGGCTGAATGCAATGGAGTGTGCATTACACTTGGAAAAGAGTGTGAATCAGTCACTACTGGAACTGCACAAACTGGCCACTGATAAAAATGACCCCCATGTGAGTATAAGCAATTGGAAATGGACTGGAAGGAGTCATTTGCCTCTTGGGGGCTGGAGAAACTTAACCATTAACTTTCTTCCCCATTCTGTTTTCTAGTTGTGTGACTTCATTGAGACTCATTACCTGAATGAGCAGGTGAAATCCATCAAAGAATTGGGTGACCATGTAACCAACCTGCGCAAGATGGGGGCCCCCGAATCTGGCATGGCAGAGTATCTCTTTGACAAGCACACCTTGGGAAACAGTGATAATGAGAGCTAAGCCTTAGGCTGTCTTCCCAGAGCCACCTGGTCCCTGAGGCCATGCATGCATGTTGGGGTTACCTTTCCCTTTTCTATAAGTTGTACCAAAACATCTACTTAACTTCTTTCATTTGTACCATTCCTTCAAATAAAGTAATTTGGTACCCAGTTATTGTCCTTTGAGTTCTTTCTTGGGCTGGAAATGTATCTAGATCGTCCTTGCAAAGAAATCTGTTCAAGTGCTGGAAGTTGAATCACAGTGACCAACATGAAATGCTTGGGAGGAAAGTTCTTAGTTTGGAAAAGATACCAAGGCTGAGTGTGTTAAATTCAGACAGGACTTAAGGACTCCTGATTATGTGTACAGTGGTTCAGTGGTTCATTCCAGGTTTTCATGATTTTTATGTACAAAAGGCATTTAAAAGCATAAGTCCTGAAACTGGATTTTGTTACCCATTAAGCTAACCGTTTAATTCAGGCTGTCCTATGAACACATTCTTCAGTGTGGACGGCTGTATGGCTGTGACTGGATCAGTGTCCCGCTGGTGTACGTGCAGGTAGGACCAGGCCAGTGAAGCATCCCCCCTTGGGAAGCCGGCTAAGAGTGTGCTTCATCCCTAGAGAGAATGGGAGAAAGTTACAATGTGAGTCTGGAAGATAATGCTAAGTGGAGAGTTACAGCAAAGGTTAGGACCCCTAAAATAAAGAAGTGTCCGGGACCTGCAGAGCCAACTCTCCCTGCTAACACTATGTTAATGTCCTTTCCCAAACTGCAGTGATGGGTAGAAATTTGTTTAGCTAGATCTACGACTAGCTCTTTCAGGTTTTTTGTAACTACTTCAACCACAAGAGTGACTGGAAATCTAGAAAACAGGATGTTCAGTTCTCACATGATAGCTGTAATGGGTAGAGTGAATCTAACTGAGATCCGGAATGTGGGGAAATAGATGGTTTTGTGACCCCAGTGGGTTAATCCCAAGGAGGCACAAAGCACATGTATGTTCAGAAGTCTTAGGTACCCCAAAGCAGTGAGGTATCCCAAGGGATCTGGATACCCTTACCTTAACCATCTGCCAGTTTCCAGGGGTGTAACACTTTCTGGAAGTACTTCAGGATCACTAAGGTTATGGGGGAGTCTTCATATACGATCCCTGGGCAGTGAGTGGAGTCCTTGGGCTACAGCCCAGAGCCCCCCCCCCCCCCCCCCCCCCCCCCCCCCCCCGCTCTGCCTCATGGTTTTGCATCTGCTACTCAAAGTGAGCTGGGTCCAGGCATAACATCTGAGCGCTTAAGCCTGGCTTGCTGGCCACCAGCCATCCTTCCTGTCCATGCAACCTCACCTTCCCTTCACCCAGGACCCAGGGAGCTCTTCCCTAGTGATGTCAAAAGTGCTCAAACTTCCTAGGGCTCTTGCTGAAGTGGCCAGGTGTGTGCCCTAAGCCAGTGCTGGTAAGTACAGCATGCTCTGGTGGTGAGGGAACCATAGAAAAATGGGCTCCCAGGAAGGTAGAAGGGTGCAATCACAGCAAGGGAAGGTCAGGTGGGCCTTCCCACCCATGGGGGTGGGGGGAGGTGAAGTGACCCTTAAAGGTAGAGAGGACAGACCTGTTTTCCAAGGCCCAATAGGGATCTTCATGACCTTTCAGTATAGTGTGTAGGTTAGTTGATTGGTCCAAATGTGATTCTTTGAAATGATGTTCAGGGGTCTCCGACATGTCTGTCAGGTTAAACTCGACAGTTTTCCTCTTCATGTGACCTGATTCTGGGGGCTCTGCTGAGGACCCAGCACTATCTGGAAGCAGTTCGAAACTGGTCTTTGTCCCAAGAGTCAGGGATTGTAGGCTTTGGTCTTTGACAGCGCCGTCTGTACCTGAGACTCTGCGAAGGCTTGAGGGTGCTGACTGTCCAGGTGGGAAGACCATAGGTGTGTGGCTGAGGGGTGTCTGTGGGGCACTGTGGTAGCCTGACCTCCCGTACAGTGCTGCAGTCTCGAAAGCATCCTCCTCCTTAATCCTCCAGGCCTTGCTGTTTTCCTGGTCTCTAGAGTTCTGCCTGGTACCCCCGAGTTTCTTGAGCTGGCCCTCATGGAGAAGGGCTTCTTTTTTGGGCCACAGTAGTTTGGTCTTTGAGTTTGTCCTGGGGGGATGGTAGTCGTGGGACTGTAGCCCTAGGAAGCGGCCAATGATACCAGTGTGTGTGCCCTCCTCCTCCTCTTCCTGTGGGTTTGACCAAAACTCCACGTCCTCCTTATGCAGACTGGAAAGAAGTGTGAGACTCGGGGTTGAGTAGGGCACAAAGGACCAACGCCAGACCCGACTTCTTTTCCCTCCTTTTGACCCAAAGCCAAGAACACACAGTGTTCGTCACAATGCCTGGACTCACCTCTCTCCTGACCCGTCCTGTACTGCACTGCCCTCTTACTCCTTCCCAGCCCAGCTCACCTCACTGTTCTGTGGCCCCCTCTTGCCCACGATCACGAAACTCCCTAGCCTGGCTCGTGAAGGGCTCTCTCCTCGTCTCCATCTTCTCCGACATCCCTCCCTCCAAGCGACTCGAACTACTGGACCCCGGGTGTGGTGGGTGAGATCAGGCCCATGAATGACTCTGGGTAGCCTGGGGAACAGCATCCACAAAGAGAAGTGTGGCCCCCTGGGAGCCCAAAGCCTTTACTCTGCAGGAGAAAGCCCACTATCCCAGAATGTGGCCTGTCGCCGGTGTCCACATTCTCCCCATGCTTCAAGGCCCAGCTCCAGGTCCAGCTGGAGGCCCCCTCCCAGGACAAAGGTGGTCTCTCTTCTATGTCCTGTCTCTCCCAGGCATCTAGTACCGTGTACCTTGTGTCCAGAGTTTAGGCTTTGGGTGTGAGCCTCCTCACTAAATTGTGCGTTCCTTGGAGACAAAGTCTATGTATAATATTCTCTGTTCCCCACCCAACCCTCAGCCATTAGAGCACAGATCATATGGAATTCAAAAGCAACTTCCAGAAATGTTTCTGACCTAAGCATGTCTCCATCCTTCATTTGATCACTTTTTTTAACCTTCCTCACACCCACGAAGAACTCTAGCTAATTCAAATTATGGTTTAGTAGGGCATTTGGTTTTTAAAAGATAATATACTTAATACTGTGGAAGAAAACCTGGATGGTAAGGACCCTGACACACAGAGGACTCTCCAAACAAAGTCCTCTCCACTGTCCTACAGCAGAGAGAGGACAGTCTGGGAGGGCCTATCAGGCCAGTGTGGCCCAGCTGCAGCTCACAAGGGAATCAGACCGAATCAGAGAAATGGGACCCAGGTGCAGGAAAGTTCGGCTGCTGTGGGTGACCCAAGGCCTGTACTGTAGCACAGAGACTACCCAGAAGGTACCTGTGATGAATCAGCCTCTTGCTGGTACATGCTTGCCCCACCCCCATCCCTGGGGACCCCCCCCGCCCCTTTCACTACCCATCTAAACATCCTGGCTTATCAGAAAGTGTAGCTCTGGACCAGAGTCAGGAACCAGGCTCTGCCATTCCAACTGCATCACTGATCACTGTCAGGCCTTGAGTAACTCCCTTCTTTCTCTGGGCCTCAATTTCCAAATCTGGGCGTGGGAGGCTTAGGCTGGAGGCATCTGAAAGCCCTTATAGGTTTAGGAGTTACTAAGCAGTACAAGGTAAGGATTGCAGGTGTGGAGGTAGAAGCAGACATACCTGGTCCCAGTGCTCCACTTGCTAACTATGTGACCTTGGGATGGGCAACCTATTTAACCTCTCTGAACTTGGACTTAATCATCTGAAAACTCGAGATATCAAACCAGGGTTATTGGGAAGAAAAAAATAGTTTATATAAAGAGCTTAGCGGAGTTCCCAGCACTCAGCATGCATCCAATACATATTAACTAGAGCTTTTCCAAGTTCTCGTGCGTGGGCTTTCCCACCCACCAACGTGGTTCCCTGGCACTGCTCACCTGATGTTGAAGGTGGAGCCTAAAAAAGAGGCTCGACGAGACTGGGCAGAAGCAGCTGTGTAGGGGGGTTGTGGTTCCGGCTCATTCCAGTACATATCCCGCTCCATCAGGGGCAGGTCCTGGTGCATCTCATCCACAGCCAACAGGGACACCTAGTTCCCAGGCACAGAAGAAGAAGCCCAAAAAGCAAGGTCAGCCCAAGCTGGACCGTGGTCTTCCTGGATGACCTGGAAAGGTCACTTCCCTCTCTCTGGGCCTCAGTTTCCTCACTTGTGAAATGGACAGACTGATGTCTTTATGCAGCCTCAAAAGCTGGGGTGAGAACCCTGTGAGTGAATGGTTGGCTGGTGGGGAGAGAGCAATTCACCAGGAGGCCTCCCTACAGAACCGTGGGGCCCCCTCCTTGGGTTCAGTTCAGGGAAGGTCCACAGGACAGGCTCCCTCTCTCCCCGAAAACCTGCAAGCTCCTGTCGACAATCCAGTTGGTCTCAAAGTCATCATCATCCTCTCCAAATGGGTTGATGAGCTGCTCTGCCACCTTGGAGAGAGGGGAGGGGGCTCTGGAAGTCCTCAGGCAGACTCCCTGCAGCCTTGCTCCGCGCCCTTAAACTTCGGCTCTTGCCCTTTCCACACCACCCGCCACGATGCCCCTCCTGCCTGACCACCATCTTCAAAGCCAGTATGTGAGGGCTCCAGCCACCCATGCTCATAGGGCCCCACACACGGTCCCCCTCCCTTCAGGTCATCTAGCCTGAGCCCCTCTCCTATGCCTGCTGCTCCCTCAACACCCAGAGCTGTCCTTGAGCCTGTCACTTAGTAGAGTCACCCCCGTCCCTCCCCTCCCTGTATCTTCCCTGGAGCTCCGCAAATCCCTGCTTTAGGCTGCCCGGACAAATCTCCACAGCAGATTTGCTGTGAGGGGCTGCACTAAGGGTTCAAGAGACATCCTCTAAGCCACTAGGGAATTTCGAGCAGAAAAATGGTGTGATCTGGTTTGTGCTTTAGAAACCAAAGATGACTGCAGGGATGAGGATGCGGATAGGGATGAGGGAATATCTGTGTGTGTGTGTGTGTGTGTGTTTCACACACATGTGAAATGTGGATGAGAGGGAGGGAGGGGGCCACCTACCATCACCACCACTACCAAAAAGTAAAGGAAAAAAGGAAGAGACGGAGAGTGTGGGAGAAACAGAGGAAAAATAGGAGTGCAGAGAAAACTGTTCTTCAGAACTCCTGTTAGGAGGAGCCCTGGATGAAGTGGGAGGAATACTTGGAAAAGCCACTTGGGACAGGGATGGGAGCCCCCCCCCTACCCGCCACCACCCCCATCACAGATGGATATCTTGAGGGAGAAGAGGTGGTGTTAATCTGCCTTGGAAGGGTGGGGGCTGGAGTAGTCAGCATCAGGACTTCTGTTTTACTAAGCAGAGGGGACAAATTTGGAACCAGAGCCTCATCGCCGGGCACAGTAAGGGGCTACCTCGCCAACAGGGCCTGCCACTGCTGTTCTTATTCTGTGCATTTCCCTTGTTCCGGACAAACATCTGGGGAACATTCTCTCGAGGGGACATAGCACATGGTTTGACAAGTGAGCTTTCCCTGTGTCTGTCCAGCCTGCTAAGTTCAAGGCCTCAGGTGAAGCCCTGGGATCAGACACTGGCCTCAAGCAGGTCCCACTCCTCTCTGGGTCTCAGGGTCTTCATATGTAAAGACACAGGGAAGGAGTAGACCAGAGGGCTGTGGTGGAGGCCCAGCACTCTACTTTCCACATTTGAAACTCTCCTTTCCTGGCTGGCCATGACCCTTCCAGCCACGACCACAGACACCTCTCTCTCTCATCGCAGACTCTCACCTTCAGCCAGCCGGCATAAAAGAAGAACTGCAGGAACGTGAAGACAGGTACAACGAGGTCCAGCTCATGGCCAGGGTAGGCCTTGGCTGGGTTCAGGAACTGCCGCCCAATCAGGCAAGCCAGGAAGAAGCTGTACACAGCCACGGTCACCACCTGGGTGGGTGGAGGCGGGGGTGCGGGGGGAGGTGGCAGCAGAAATGGGCTGGCTGGGGACCTGGAGTCAGGAAGCTCCCCAGCCTGGGACGATAAGGCCTTGCTCTGATTCGCACAGTCCTGTGAGTTTGGGTCTCCGAGATCACTTTAAAATGGGGATAATCGCATTCCCTCCACTGGGCTGAACCAGACAGGAGTCTGGACTCTTCAAACTTGTCAGAAGCTGCAAAGTCCAGACCTAACTCCCAGGATGAGCCTCTTAACCCTTAAGTGAGCCCTTCTCATCACAGGCTGTTTCCTGAGTCCTCCCAGTCCCTGTTTCCCTAAGGGACAGCTTCACTGGCCTAGTCCTCACCTGCGTGTACACCAGTGGGATACTGATCCAGTCGTAGGCGAACAGGTGTCCACACTGAGTACGCAAGATGTTCATTTCCTGGGAAGCAGGAGGGAGGGTTGGGGTTCTGACTGCTATTTGCTTTCCCAGGCTCAACCCCAGCTCTTCCCCAGGGGCGGGGGCTGGCATTCATGGCCCAGCCCTGGCTATATGGTCATGGGCCACTCACTTAACCTCTCTGTGCCTCAGCTTCCACATCTATCAAAAAGGAGCCTCTGAGAAGAGGCTCACTTTAGAGACGAAGTGGGAGGGGAACTGGGGAGAGGGGCTACCATGGGTTGTGGAATCCCTGTTGGTCAAAGTCCTACAATCCCAAGGCAGGTTCTAGAAAGAGCCTCAAGCCTTGTCTTCGAAGGAAACTGTTCCACCTGGGGTACAACCACCCCCACTCCGCATCAGCCCCATCAGTGTGGTGAGCTCACGTCCAGCAGGCTCTGGAGCAGGATAGGATCCCGGATTCGACCTGCAATCCACGCCTTCATCGACAGGTTGGCAAACCACACCCAGGGCACCCAGAACGTGTTGTGCGGCAAGCTCAGCTTTTCCAAGTGCTTGCGTTCCGCGGGGGTCATAAAGCCTGCGGGGTGGAGTGAAGAAGGCAGTGAGTGGGAGAAGCCGCAGATCAGATGGCGGGAGGTGGGGTGGGGGGGTTGGCCAGGCCTTGCCGAGGCCTAGGATTTAGGCCCAAGTTCATTGGGACCACGGAGCTCCTTTGCCATCTTCTTTCAACAAATAATTACTGAGTGCCCACTACGTGCTGTTCTGGCCTCAGCACGTGAGAAGGGTCTGTCTCACGGACGGAGGTCACAGAAATGCAGACTGAAAACCGCGGGAACTGGGCAGGAAAGGGCAGAGGGAGGCCGACCGGTACTTTCTCACCAGTTCCAACGCCCCTTCCCTGGCCTCAGTCCCCACTCTTCCCTCATCCCTAAAGGGTCCTTAACCCTATCTCAAACCCGGTCCTCACAAGCGGTTCCCGGCCCGGCTCCCACCCATCTTCACGCGCCCGACTCCGCCCCGCCCAATTAGACGAGGCCTCGATCCCACCCCGCTCCTGGCCCCACCCAATCTTCGGTCCGGAGGCACTGGCTCCACCCATCTGCTCCGGCCCCGCCCCTGTCCCCACCCCGGGCCCCGCCCCGGGGTCCGCCCACCTGCTTTCACCAGGTGCTGGGAGCTGGGAAAGCGCTTGTAGACCGCGGCGCTGACGCTGCGCAGGATGAGCACGTTGCCCAGGTTGGCGTAGCGGATGAGCGTGCGCCGCAGCAGCCGCCCTTGCTCGTCCTTGCCTTCCACCAAGCCCGACACCAGGTTCATAAGGCGGTCGGGCCACGGCAGGTTCTCGTACTGGTTCCACCAGCGGGTCACGACCAGCGTCACGTAGAAGCCTGGGCAGGAGAGGCGGGGGGAGGGGGCGGGGGGCGAGGGCCCAGGCTGCGGCCAGAGCCAAGCGAGGGCGATGCCTCGGTTTCTCCATCTTTCTGATGGGAGCGGGCCCAGCCCCGATCCTCCTGAAAGACGCTCAGGAGGGGAAGACCATCGGAGCCCCGCATGAAGGCGCAGGAGCCTCCAGTTCTCTCTCCTAGGGGCTCCCTGCCAATCCCAAGAACCTGCCAGATCCCCTCCTCCCCCCACTCCTGCTCAGAGGCTCCAGGGACTATGTCAGCAGTGCCCTCAGAAACTGGGATCTTGAGGGCTAACGTCCTTCCTAATGTCTAACTTAAGTCCGTCTGGCTGCAGTCTCCTCATTTCCCTGAACAGCCGAAAGGCACTGTCGCGCCCCTGGCCTTCCCCCTGCTAGTTCCTTGTAGTCCAGCTGTGTGGAGCCTGGAGCAGCCACTGGGATCCCGACACGCCAGAGGGGGAGCTCACCCAGCACGAAGGAAATGGGGATGAGCTGGATGTAGCTGTCGCAATACAGGGTCAGTTTCTCAAACATCACCTGCTGTTCCTCCGTGAGGGCCATCCTGGGGCGGGGCGGAGGGGGTGGTGTGGGATGTGTAGACCCTGGGAAGACACGCTGAGACCCGTACTGGCTCCAGCCAGGCCAAGGTAGGAGTGTGGCTGCCTCTTTTCTACCCCACCACTTCCCAGTCCCTTTCACAGGCCCTGCCTGGGGCCCCTCCTCTGGCCTGAGCCAGGTCCCACTCCTCTGGTGTCCCAAACCCCAAGGAGACCTGGGCTCCATGGCTGGAAGAGGCACCCTCAGGAGGTTTTCTGTGATCTATAGGAAGGAAGGTCCTGCCGAAGGAGTCACTTTTAGGCACCACTGACCCTTTTAAGGGATCCAAAGGATAGCTTGAAAGCAGGTTCAAACAAAGAGGGTATGGTCTTTTAAAAAACACAATGAGGTGAGATGAATGAGTAGGTAAGCGCAGAGGGTTTTTAGGACCGTGAACCTACTCTGGATGACACTGTCATGATAGATAAATGTCATTTGTCCAAACCCATAGAATGTACAACAAGAGTGGACCCTAATGTAAACTGTGGGCTTTGGGTGATGATGGAGTGTCCATGTGGGTTCATCTAGTGTAACAAATGTGCCACTTGGCTGTGGCATGTTGGTAGTGGGGGCGACTGTGTGTGCTTGAGGGGATATACGGACACTCTCTACCTTCTGCTTAATTCTGCTATCAACTTAAAACTCTAAAAAATAAAGTCTATTTTTTTTTTTAAATCAACATATGTTGGTGCCTGCACAACAACCAAAGAAAACCAATGTGCTTTGTTACTGGTATTGTAATTATGAAATTAAGAATTTTCTGTATTTGATAGTTTTTCAGTCCATTTCAGTCATTAATGCTTTTTCCATTCAGAATGCTTTCATATATTCTGTGATCATATCTGCCCTCTATTTTATTTAAGTAAACATTTTTATGGCAGAGGGGGAATACAGTTTGGGCCTGTGAGCTTGTGGAACTCAGGAAAATAGGCTGGCTGGCTGGGACCAGCTAAGGCCTGGGTTTCAGAAGCCTCTCCCTGGGTTGGAGGAAAGACACTCCCAGCCTGCACAGAGCTGCCTCCCAGGCTGCCTCCTTTTACCTCCTCTCCAGACCCCAACCCTCAGCCCCCAATCCCCTTACCCCCTACCCAGGCTTGGCCAGGAGCTCAGGTCAGCCTTCAAGGTCTCTGGTATATTAGCCCACTGACTGGCTGGCTGGTTGTCCCAAGCCCCACTGTGGCCCTCCTGGGCCTCAGCCCTCCCAGGTCCCGGCCCCAGCCTGTCCCTCTGCACCTGTAAATGAAACGAATGGCGTAGTAGCTGAGCAGGAAGATGAGGAACTCGCCATAGAGCAGCTTGTAGATGCTGCCTCGCCAGCACAGAAGCAGGCGGGAGAAGGAGCCTAAGCGGGCATTAGCCACTTGGCTTGAGTAGGTGACGGTCATGGCCGGGCACTGGGCTGCAGCAAGTGGGTTTGGATCCTAGTAGGCAGACAGGGAGGGACACTGACTGGGGTGGGGTGGTGGCTTGGATGGGGCTTGTCTTAGCCTAGACTCTTCCCTGCTCTGGGCCTCACTTTTCCTGTCTGCACACTGGGAGGGGAATGAGGTGGCCTCAAAGGCCCGTTTGGCTCTTCCTGCCTGTGGGACATGGGAAACCAGGGAAGTAAGCCCAGAGCTGCCCACAGACTTGGCAGGGAAGACAGCTCTGTGCCCTCAAGTTGTATCACAGATGCAATGACAGCAGCAATAGCAAAGTCCACATACTGGCCTTGGTCCCCTGAGCCAGGTGGCGTCCTGACCCCACCTTGTTCCTCAGTTCCCCCAAGCACCCGCAATCACCAATCAGAGCAAGACTGGTAAGGGGCCTGGTCGGTCTTGTCCACTGCCCTGTCCCCAGTGCCCAGGACACTGGCTGGTAGGGATGCTCAAATAACGTTTATTGAACAGTGACCCCAAGGCCTTTCCACTTGCTACTCCTTCTGTCTGGAGGATGCTCTTTCTCATCTAACTGTAGGGCTCATCCCCACCTTAGGTCACCTGCCCAGAAAGGGTGTTCCCAACCACTGTCCCCGTAAATAGCATCCCAGTGCCCCTGGTACTCTCTGTCCCCTCATCTTGTCGATTTCTCTACACAGTGTTTATCTTGTCCTACTTGAAATTCTATTTTGCAGGATGTCTGCTTGTTTACTGACCATTCCCTGCTGAGAATGGAGGCTCCTGCTGTGCTCTCATAGGAAGTGCTCAAGTAAAACTTCTGGAAGCAATGTACTGACACTGCTTGTCAATTGCATTGACACCCAGCCTCTCTCCGCTTGCTCTGGCTGTCTGTGTGCCCCCGGCACACCAAGCTCACGCCCACCTCAGAGACTTGGCACACACGCACAGGTGCCCCCACACATGCACACATGCGGCCCATGGGTGTACATCTTACGCACCAGTGCAGGGACTGCCGTTCACCCCATAGGCCCTCCAAGCCCCCCAGCCAGCCTGACTGAGCAGACCCCTACTCACGGGAGGGGGTCCAGTCTTCTCAGACTATCTCACAACAGTTCTGGCCACTGTACCGGTGGGACTCCTGGGGGTCTTATGGCCAGTGCCCCAGCCCACACCTCGGGGCTGGCTCTGCCCATGCGTGAATTAAGCGGTCACTTGACTCCCTAAGGCAGGGCTTCCACAAAGGAGCCTTGTTTGGGTCCCTTTCCATAATCCACACATTAGCCGGATCCCGTACGGCCTGGCCGGGGCCCCTCTAATTCCTGCCAGGGCAGGGGGCTGGGCACTGAGACAAGGGCTAGAATTTGGGGCAGCTCCCCTCTACCATGGGCCCAATCCTGCCATTTTCTCCAGGCCCTTAAATACAGAGATCGAAGGATCTCCTCTGACCACTGAGGTCTTGCAGGGAGAGCTGTGGGGAGACTGGGGTCGCCTCCTGTGCCGGGAAGCTACACGGAGAGAGGAAGCCAAGGGCCAGGCCCTATGGGGCGTTGGTAGCACGAGGGCAGTGGGAAGAACACTGGGAGTCCTGGCTTCTAATCTTGGCTCTGTCACCTGTGTGCGGTGACCCTAGTGGGCCTCTGCTCCTTCCTAGGCCTCAGCGTCCCTTTTCCTAAAGGATGGTATTGCTTTACACCTCATCACCTTTCTAAGAGTGAAGGCGGTCCGCCTATGCTGCCTATGCTGGTGAGGAGCTCTGATTGGCTGATGATGACATCATAAGTGATTCAGGCTGTGATTGGCTGGCAGAATCCAGTTAGTAGGTTGGTTCACTGCGATGGAAGAAGGGGGTGGGGTGCGGGGGCAGGAGGCTGCGGTGTGGGGGCTGGGCCTGGTGCGGGATGACACAGCAACCCGGGTGTTGATGCTGCTGGCGTGTAGCCAGCCCATGCAAAATGGGAGTATGTACCCAGGTCCCCAAGGGCAGCCGGGATCCAAATATTTTAAGACATCAGTCTACACACGAGGGCCTCCTAAGCCACTGGAAGCGATGGGTGTCTAGGACGGGCTCCTCTTGGGGAAGCTCGAAGCCGCAGTGGCTGTTGGTCTTCAGTGAGTGGCCATGAGAATGGTCTGGAATATATATGAAGCGTGCAGCTTGGGATCTTTCTCCAGAGTCTGATTCTGCCACCCGGGGGGAGGGTGAGGGAGGGGTAGTGCATGTCTAATGAGCAGGGCGGGCATTGGGATGCCAGTGGTCTTCAGATCCGACATTCTGAAGCCCTGGTTTACAATATGACCTCGAGCCTTAAAATAAATCCCTTCCTCCTCCTCCCTCCTCTCTCCAATTCCTCCTCCCTTCCTCTTTCTTCCTCTCCCTGGCATACTCTGAAGTGTTAACAATGCTGAGATTGCAGGTGACTATTTTTTTTAAAGATTTTTCACCTATTTATTTGACAGAGAGAGAGAGCACAAGGAGGGGGAGCTGCAGGCTGAGGGAGAGGGAGAAGCAAGCCGCCGGCTGAGCAGGGAACCCAATGAGGGGCTCCATCGCAGGACCCTGGGATCATGACCCGGGTCAAAGGCAGACTCCTGACCTGCTGAGCCACTCAGGCACCCCTGCAGGTGACTTTTGTGCACTCCACTTCTGCCGTTATAATTCACTGCCTGGGGGAAAAGATTATTTCACAACAACCTTGACTACTTTTCTAATCACAGCTAAAATAATGCCATCCCAGTTATGGGGGAATCTTTTCAGAGATCAGCAACAGCCTTTTAGGAGTGTTTGCTACACCCTTGCTGCCTGTGCTGTGGGAAACATCTTTCCCATCGCTTGTCCTTACCTTGAGCCTCAGTCTCCTCATCCAGAGAATGGGACAATAACAAGTACCTCAGTAATGAGGATGGTGGGTAACAATTTAGTCAACTTTCCATACCAGTGGTTCTCATGCCTGGCTGTCTGCCCCTGGCGCCTCTGCCCCACCCCTCCAGATTCCGTTGGGCTAGCCGGTCCCAGAAGTAGATGTTTTCTCAAATTCCCCAGGGAAAGGACAGCCAGCGTGGGTGGATTATCACTGTTGTGAGGGATAATTCCCAACCTTGTATTCCCTTGCCCGCCCCCACCAAATCATAGCAACACTCAAGAGAGAGATTCCCACTTAGCAGATGATCAATATGTTTTTTTTTTAAAGATTTTATTTATTTATTTGAGAGAGAGACAGTGAGAGAGAGCATGAGTGAGGAGAAGGTCAGAGAGAGAAGCAGACTCCCCATGGAGCTGGGAGCCCGATGCGGGACTCGATCCCAGGACTCCGGAATCATGACCTGAGCCGAAGGCAGTCGTCCAACCAACTGAGCCACCCAGGCGTCCCGATCAATATGTTTTTAATTAAAAATGTAACATGTGCCTGGCACCACGCCTGGCACGGGGATGCTGACTCCATGTTAGTTGAAGGAATAGATGAGACGCCCCTTTTGCGCGATCAGGTTCCTGCCTCCCCGATGGTGACCACTGGAGGGCGCCCTTGACTAGCCGGCTCTGGACCTGGAAGTCCTGTTAGCTGGTCCGAATCTGTAGGGACCCCGGAGCGGACACTGGATGTCTCCTTCATCTCCTTGACCCTGACCAGCAGCTGTAGAACCATGAGAGGGAGTTGGAAGACACAGTGGCAACTGAAGTCCTCCCTCTCTTTCCTGAACTGCAGGTTTCTTGTCAATATCCCTAAAGTCCCAGCTGATGGTGCTGTACCAGCCCCCTTCCCCTCCCAGATGCCCCAGGGCACCCCATAAGCAGCTGTTCCTGGCCGCACCCAAGTGCTAAGACTGGTAGACCCCAGGTATAAGCCAGGGTCTCTTCCATTTGGTCCCGGCCATGCACATGTCCCCAGCCAGCCAGGTGCGTCTCAGGCACACAGAAGGGCCGCAGCAGGCACTGACTGACCCGAGCCATGCTTGGACAAAGAGCCCCAGGATTGATCCCTGCAAGGATGGGGTCCAACCCTCCAACCCAGTCAGGGTCACCCTCTTCTGCTTTCCGTTCCACGAAGCAGTCATCCAATAAACCATTTCTGATGCCAGAACTAAGCCTAATCTGATTCCTGTGTCCAAAAATTCCTAGTCAAATAAAAATGAAGGAAACAAACAACTTTAACACAAAATGGCAAGTGTGTGTCAAGGCCACAGAACTCAGAGAAACATTTATAGAGGAGGGAGCATTTGAGCTGGGTCTTGAGGCATGTGTAGGAGTTTGCCTGTGCTGAGAAGGATGGAAGGGTGTTACTTAGAAGGGAAAGCCCACGCAAAGTCACAGAGGCATTCCTGAGGCTCAGCTGAGTAGGGTTTTCTCATCTATATTTCACAGAGGAGGACGCTGAAGCTCAAGGCCTCTCTTGTCCAAGGTCACAGAGCTCTAAAAGGCCAGGCTGGGACTAAAACCTGGGTCTTCTCATTTTAATTCCTGTGACTTTTCCACAACTCACACTATTACCTCTCCGGTGAAGGTCAGTTTCTGGGGGCTGGAGGCTTACCAGTCAGGACAGTGGTTTCTGTTGGGGTTAAAGGGAGGTCCAAGGAATAGGGGGTGCACAGAAGACACATTGCTCTTGAGGCCACCAGTGGAGAGCCATCTCTAGAGACAGGGAAAACAGAGCCGGGAAGACGGGTGGAGGTTCCAGGGACAGAATGCTACGGCCTTCTCATCTGGGATCACCGTGGAAACAGGAGCATCACAGAGGGTGCTACTGTGCCCTTCCAGGTCCTGCCTCAGCTGGGCAGAAAGAAGAGGAGCTGGCTTGGCTGGGGAAGGTGGGCAGGGAGCCCTCTGGTGGGACAACGAGCCCTGGATGTTGTCTCCAGGCTCTGTGTAGGGTACCTGCCAGCCTACAGCCCCCTCTTGGGCCAATCACAGAAAGAACAGGGCAGAAGCCAAGAGAGAAAAGGCAGGGGCTTGGCATATCTGGTCAAGGGAGGGGACACTGCCAGCCGGGGACCTGGAAGCCACACAGACAACAGCACCTCTCCACTGGGGCCAGCGGCCCTGATCCCTAAAAGGCTGGATAGACTCAACATCCCAAGAGATGAACGCATAAACTTTGGCTCCTGCAGAAAGACAACAGGGACTGGGAGGGGCTGGGACACACCGGGTCCAGCTTCACCACGCCCAGTCCTGCCGCTGACAATGGAATAGCATGGACTAAGCCAGAGCCAGCCCAACCAGAGACAGTAGGCAAGAAGATTCACCATAGCCTTGGGGAGGACACTGGCATCTCCGAGCTGCCCTGTCCCCATGGACTCTGCCCTCCCGAGCCCAGCCAGGTGAGGCGCAGACCCTGTCCACAAGCCCCCTACCCCACCAGCTCAGAACTGGGGCTAACGGGCAGGCAAGGAGGGGGAGGAGCTGATCACAGGCCAGACTTCTCCAGGAGAATTGCATTGGGTTTAAGAAGGCCTAAGTGCTGACATACCTTCACTACAAGTTAGAAGCCTAGGGCTTCCTCATCTATGGAATGGGTAGGTTAACAGCCTGACACACTGTGATAGACGATCCAGATGGTTGTTCTCCTCGATGCTTATCTTGCAGACAAAGATATCAGGGCCTAGAGAAAGAAACGGACTTAACCTCAAGTCACAAAGAATTAAGAGCCAGAGGTGGAAGGTGTAAGTAGGTCCCCTATCTCGGTCAGAGCATGTGAGTCTTCACTATTCCAGAATGTTCCTGCTGTTCAACTCCACAAGCACGTGCAGATGTCAGTTGTGCTTAGCACCATGGGAGGGAAAGATAAGGAGCAATGGTTTCCCCAATATCCTGAGCATTTCCTGGGTGCCAAGCAGGGCTCTGAGCACTTTCTTGATAGGATTTCATCTCATCATCAGAACTGAGGAATAGGGGGGCACCTGGGTGGTTCAGTGGGTTAAAGCCTCTGCCTTTGGCTCAGGTCATGATCCCAGCGTCCTGGGATCGAGCCCCGCATCCGGCTCTCTGCTCAGCGGGGAGCCTGCTTCCTCCTCTCTCTCTCTGCCTGCCTCTCTGCCTACTTGTGATCTCTGTCAAATAAATGAATAAAACCTTCAAAAAAGAAAAGAAAAAAAAAAAAGAACTGGGGAATAGGAAGGGTTAGCTACCTGTGACAAGTAGGTTTCTGGGCCCGGAAAGAAGCTAAGTAAACTCACCCAAGCCTCCACTCAAATCTACATCTGCCTGGTGTAAATTCCTTGCAGTCGAGACTTTGCACACTGGCCCCTGGCCCTTAGTTCCTGACCATGGATTGGTCGGCTGGGAAGGCTGCCCGGCAGCCATGTCCTGGAGGGGATTTTTCTGCTCGGTGGGTGAGAGTCACCTTCCCCAGGAGGTGGCCAGGTCAGCGACACAGACCCAAGGGCATTGGGGGAAGCCAGCTGAGGAGTAGGCTGTGTTGGTGACTCTCCTTTAGGTCCACAGGACCACCAAGCCAGCTGCCCTGAGTTGAACCCCTTGGGCACAGGTTGCCGGAACAACCACAGTTCCAACCCTTCCCCACGCCAGGCTGGGGTTTCAGAGTTAGCAAACAGAAATAGAGGGCAGCTTTAAAAAAAAAGGGGGGGGGCTGCCTGGGGGGCTCAGTTGGTTAAAAGACTGCCTTTGGCTCAGGTCATGATCCCGGACTCCTGGGATCGAGTCCCGCATCGGGCTCCCAGCTCCATAGGGAGTCTGCTTCTCCCTCTCTCATGCTCTCTCTCTCTCTCTCTCAAATAAATAAAATCTTTAAAAAAAAAAAATAGCGGGCAGTTAGGGAAATCTGAATTTCAGATAATAAATACTTATTCTAGGGTAAGTCTGCCCTACACTACATAGGTCCCCGGAGGGGGGCAAGGAGAAGCACGTGTCTTCTGTGTTGACCCCACAGATTTGGCGAACTTCATCTGTCCACCACCCTGGGCTGCTAGCTTTCAGAGTTTGGCTGCTCCAAGGGAGATCTGGGGAGGCTTGTAGGCAATGCAGCCTTTCAGGTCCCACCCGGTATCACTCAATCAGAATCGGCGCTTGCACAAGCCCCCGGGGAGATCTGTGTGCACTCGGAGCTTTGAGAGGCTGGCTTCACACGGTGACAAGAGAACTTTCAGTGCATTGTAGATAGGTGGGGAAATACAGAGCCTTGAAAAAATAGCATCACCGGAGGTTATCATTTTGATGTATTTCCTTCCTGTTTTTTATTTTAAATATTAAGGCAAAATTCACATACCGTAAATTTTAACCATTTTGAGTGTACAACTCAGTGACTTTTACTTCATTCAACTATCATCACTCATTCCAGAACTTTCTTGTCTCCCGAGTGGAAACTCAGTACCCACCATGCAGTCGCTCCCTGTTCAACGCTGTCTTCCAGCCCTGGTCATCGTCAGTCTGTTCTTCTATCCCTATGGATCTGCCTTCTCTTGACATTTCTTATAAATGGAATCGTATGATACTGGTCCTTTTACGTCTGGCTGCTTTCACTTGGCATAATCTCGTTTTCAAGGGTCATCCACGTCGTAGCAAGGTGACAGTGCTGCTTTCCTTTCTGGGTTGAATGATATTCCGTTATATGGATAGGCCACAGTTTGTTTATTCATTTCTCCGTTGATGGACATCTGGATTGTTCCCATTTTTAAAAAATCTACTATGTACATATATGGGCAAGGTTATCTTTGAACGGGTCTTCTGTTCTTTCGGGTATATACCTAGCAGTGGAGTTCCTGGGTCATAGGATCATTCTGTGGTTAACTTTTCGGGGACCTACCTGTTTTCCACAGGGGCTGTACAATTTATACTCCCACCAATCTGCATGAGGGATTTGCTCCTCCACTTCCTCTCCAATGCTTGCTATACCCCCACCCCGCAAAAAACCATCCTAGTGTGTGTGTGGTGGTATCCCATGGTGGTTTTGATTTGCATTTCCTCAATGACAAATGATGTTGAACCTGTCATATGCCTGTTGGTTATTTGCATGTCTTCATTGGAGCAATGTCTATCCAAGTCTTTTGCCCATGATCCTTTGCCCATATATTCTTTTTCTTGAGTTATAAGAGTTCTTTATATATTCTGGACCCTAGATGTATTAGAAAGATAGGACTTAAAAATATTTTTTCTCAATCTTTGAGTCATCTTTTCACCTTGAGAATGTCCTTGATGCACAAAAGTTTTTTTTTTCATTTTGATGAAGTTCAGTTTATTTTTTTCTTTTGTTGTTTGTTCTTTGACGTCCTATCTAAGAAATCATTACCACATCCAAGGTCATAAAGATTTACTGTTAAGTATTCTATAGTTTTATAGCTCCAGGTCTTACAGGTAGGTCTTTGACCTATTTTGAATTAATTTTTGTATGTGGTGTGAAGTAAAGGTCCAACTTCGTTCTTTTGCATGAAGATACCTAGTTTTCCAAGCACTATTACTTGAAAAGATGATTCTTTCCCCATTGAATGGTCTTGGCGCTATTGTTGAAAATCAATTGACAATAGATGTATGGGGTTTATTTCTGGACTTTAAATTTTAGTCCCTTAATCTTTATGTCTATACTTGCGCCAGTACCACAGTTTGGATTATGTAGCTTTTTCCAAGTTTTGAAATCAGAAAGTGTTCTCCAATTTTGCTCTTCCCTTTCAAGATTGTTTTGGTTATGTATGCTCCATTACAATTCCATATGAATATGAGGATCAGCTTGCTCCTTTCTGCAGACAAGGCAGTGGGAATTTTGATGGAGATTGCATTGACTCTGTAGATCACTTTGCTTTCTTTACAGTCCATGAACATAGAATGTCTTTTCATTTACTTCGGTCTGTTTAAATTGCTTTCAACAATGTTTTGTAGTTTTCACTGTACAAGTCTTATACATACTGCTCATGCTTGTGATCTCTCTCTCTCTCTCTCTGTTAAATAAATAAATAAATAAATAAATAAAATCTTAAAAAAAAACAAAGGTGACAAGACCAGACATTCTTATGTTGTTTCTGATCTTAGGAGGAAAGCTTTCAGTATTTTGCCATTGACTATGATATCAACAGTGGATTTTCTTTTTCTTTTTTTGAAGATTTTATTTATTTTTCTTTGAAAGAGAGTGAGAGAGCTTGAGCAGGGAGCGGGCAGAAGGAGAGAGGGAAGCAGGTTCCCCACTGAGCAGGGGCCCAACATGAGGCTTGATCTCAGGACTCTGGGATCATGGCAGATGCTTAATCAACTGAGCCACCAGGCGCCCCAACTGTGGACTTTCACAGATCTCCTTTATCAAGCTAAGGAATCTTTAATCATGCAAGGGTGTTAGGTGGGTTTTTTTTTTTTAAAGATTTTCTTTATATGACACAGAGAGAGATATATAACAAGCAGGCAGAGAGGCAGGCAGAGGTGGAGGGGGAAGCAGGCTCCTTGCTGAGCAGAGAGCGCAATGTGGGGCTCGATCCCAGGACGCTGAGATCATGACCTGAGCTTAAGGCAGAAGCTTAACCCACTGAACCACCCAAGCACCCCAGGGTGTTAGGTGGGTTTTTTCCCTAACTTTTTTTACTAGGATAAAATATACATAACATAAAGTTGACCGTTTTGACCATTTCTGAGTAAGTTCAGTGGTATGAAATGTATTCATGATGTACAACTATCACCACCTTCTATCCCCATAACACTTTCATCTTATAAAGTTGAAGCTCTATATACATCAAACAATAACTCTCATCTCCACCTCCTCCAAAATCTTTTTTTTTAAACAGTTCAGTAGTTTCCTTTTCTTTTCTTTCTTTCTTTTTTTTTCTTTTTAAGATTTTACTTCTTTATTTGATAAATAAACAGCAAGAGAGGGAACACAAGCAGGGGCAGTGAGAGAGGGAGAAGCAGGAGGAAGCCTGATACGGGGCTCAATCCCAAGACCCTGGGATCATGACCTGAGCCAAAGGCAAACGCTGAGCCACCTAGGTGCCCCAACAAATAAAATATTTTTAAATAATAAATAAATAAATAAATAAATAAATAAATAAATAAACAAACATTTGAGAGAATTTACCAGTGAAGCAATCTGGTCCTAGCCTTTACTGGAAATTTTTTAGTTATTTAATTTCTTGTTATGGGTCTATTCAGGTTTCTGTTTCTTCTTGACTCACTCTTGGTAATTTGTGTGTTTCTAGGAAATTTTCTTTTCATCTAGGTTGTCTGGTTTGTTGATCTACAATTATTCACCATATTCTCCTATAATTCTCTTTTGTATCTATAAGGTTGGTAGTTATGTCCTTACTTTCATCCTGATTTTAGTAAATTGAGTCTTTTATCTCTTTCTCTCTCTCTTTTGTCATTCTAACTAAAAATTCACCAATTTTGTTACTTTTTTCAAAGAAGCAACTTTTGTTTTCATTGATTCTTTGTTGTTTTTTAATTCTGTATGTCATTTATTTCCACTCTAATCTTTATTAATTTCCTTCCTTCTCACTTTCAGTTTAATTTGTTCTTCTTTTTCTAAGTTCTGTATGTTGAAGTTTAGGGCTGGTCTTGAATGACAGTATGAGGTTGGAGACTGTAACTATCTTGCTACCAAAAGGGAGCGTCAGTCCAAGAATACAGTCAAACCAGGAAGAGAACAAAAGAAACATTGGATCTTGAGGACCGTGCTCAAGCCCCTGAAATAATCCATGTCTACAGCAAGTCCTGCTTCTGGGCATTCAGTTACATGATTCAGTACATTTTCTTTGGGCCCATTAAAAAAAAATTGGAAGTTCAATTATTGATTTGAAATCCTTTTTCTATTTAATACAGGTGTTTACAGCTATAAATTTCCCTCTGTTAATTGCTTTTACTGCATTCTGTAAGTTTTGGTATGCTGAGTTTCTATTTTCATTCATCTCAGCTAATTTTTTAAAGATTTTTTAAAAAGATTTTATTTATTTATCACAAGTAGGCAGAGAGGCAGGCAGAGAGAGAAGGAAGAAGGCTCCCCACTGAGCAGAGAGCCTGATGCGGGGCTGGATCCCAAGACCCTGGGATCATGACCTGAGCCAAAGGCAGAGGCTTTACCCACTGAGCCACCCAGGTGCCCCAAGATTTTTTTTTTTTTAATTTGACAGAGAGAGAGACAGTGAGAGCAGGAACACAAGGAGGGGGACTGGAAGAGGGAGAAGTTGGCTTCCCACCAAGCAGGGAGCCCAAAGTGGGACTCAATCCCAGGACCCTGGGATCATAACCCAGCCAAAGGCAGACGCTTAATGACTCAGCCACCCAGGCGTCCCAACTCACCCAATTTCCCTTGTGAATTCTTTTTAATCCACTGGGCACGTAAAAATCTGTTGTTCAGTTTTCACATATATGCAGAATTTTCAGTTTTCCATCTTTTATTAATTTCTAGTTTCATGTCATTGTGGTCAGAGAAAAGACCTCATATGCATTCAGTATTTTTAAATGTATTGGGACTGGTTTTGCAGTATAAACATGGTCTATCCTGAGGAATATTCCATGCTCCCTTGAGAAGAATGTGTATTCTGTTGTTGAGTGGAGTTAGGGCTAGTTGGTTCATAGTGTCCTTCAGTGCTTCTATTTCTTTGTTTATCTTTTGTGCAGTAATTATCTCCATTACTGAAAGTGAAGGATTAAAGTCCTTATTATTGGGGCACCTGGGTGGCTCAGTGGGTTGAGCCTCTACCTTCAGCTCAGGTCATGATCTCAGGGTCCTGGGATTGAGCCCACATTGGGCTCTCTGCTCGGCAGGAAGCCTGCTTCTCCCTCTCTCTCTGCTTGCCTCTCTGTCTACTTGTGATCTCAATCTCTGTAAAATAAATAAATAAAATCTTTTTTAAAAAGGTCCTTATTATTGTTGAACTGTTTATTTCTCCCTTCAATATATGTTTACTATTGTTATAGCTTCTTGACAAATTGAGCCTTTTATCATTATATAATGTCTTACTTTTTTTTTTTAAATGATTTTTTGCCTTAAAGTCTAATTTTTAAATATTAGTATGGCCACTTTGATCTCTTTTTTATGTTGATTTTTGGCATGGATTATCTTTTCCATCCTTTCATGTTAAACTATTTAACTATTATACTATTTGAGTTTTTGAGCCAAAGAAAGACTCATGTGGACAGCATTGGAATCCTTCTAATGCATTAGGCATCCTTCTTAATCCATTCTATCAATCTCTGTCGTTTTTTTTTTTTTAAAGATTTTATTTATTTATTTATTTGAGAGAGAGATCACAAGTAGGCAGAGAGGCAGGCGCAGAGAGAGGTGGAAGAAGGCTCCCTGCTGAGCAGAGAGCCCAATGCGGGACTCCATCCCAGGACTCTGGGATCATGACCTGAGCCGAAGACAGAGGCTTTAACCCACTGAGCCACCCAGGCACCCCCAATCTCTGTCTTTAAATTAGAGAATTTAACCTATTTATATTTAATTGCAATTACTAATAAGATCTTACTTCTGCCACATTATTTGTTTGCTATATGTCTTGTATCTTTTGTTGTTGTTGTTTCTCAGTTCTTCCTTCTTTTGTGTTAGGTGTTTTCTAATGTGCCATTTTGATTCCCTTCTTATTTCTATTACTGTATATATTTCATTTTTCTTATTTGTTGTCCTGGGGATTACAATTAGCATCTTAATTTATAACAACCTAGTTCAAATTAATATCCATTTAGTTTCAGTAGTATACAAAAACTCTGTTCTTCTATAGCTCCATTCCCTGCCCTTTATGTTTTTAGCTCATAGATTACATCTTTATACATTAGGTTTCCATTAGGTTTCCAACAGTACAGATTTATAATTATTGTAGTTGTCCTTTAAATCATGTAAGAAAAAAAGAATTATGTTCTAAAAAAACATCATTACTGACTTTTAAATTAACCTATATCCATGTTATCAGTGTTCATTTCTTCATGTGGATTTGATTTACTCTCTAATGTCCTTTCATATCAGCCTGATGCCCTCTCTTTAACATTTCCTCTAAGGAAGGTCTCCTAGTGACAAACTTTCTCAGTTTTTGCTAATCTGAAGATGTCTTGATTTCTCCTTAATTCCTGAAGAATAGTTTTACCAGATATACAGCTCCTGGTTGCCTTTTTTTTTTTTTTTAATCTTTCTGAACTTCCATTATATCATCCCACTGCCTTCTGACCCCCAAGGTTTCTGATGAGAAATCAGCTGTTAATCTTATTGAGGTTCTCTTGTACGTGATTAGTCACTTTTCTCTTCCTGCTTTAAGGATTCTTTTTGTTTTTGGCCTACTGCAGTTTGATCATGTTTGAGATGGATCTCTTTGACTTTTCCTTACCTGCTTCCTGGATGTGTAGATTAGTCTTGCATCAAATTTAGAAGTTTTCAGCCATTATATTCAACTATTCTTTTTTTTTTTTAAAGATTTTATTTATTTATTTGACAGACAGAGACCACAAGTAGGCAGAGAGGCAGGCAGAGAGAGAGGAAGGGAAGCAGGCTCCCTGCTGAGCAGAGAGCCCGATGCAGGACTCGATCCCAGGACCCTGAGATCATGACCTGAGCCGAAGGCAGCGGCTTAACCCACTGAGCCACCCAGGCGCCCTCAACTATTCTTTCTTATTTCTCTCCCACCTCTCCTGCTGGGACTTCTACTATACATGTTAGTATTCATGATGGTGTCTTATAAATCCCTTAGGTTCTGTTTATTTTCCTTCATCCTTTTTTTCTTTCTGCTCCATAGACTGGGTAATCTCCATAGACTTATCTTCAGGTGTGCTGATTCTTTCTGTCTCCTCAAACCTGCTGTTGAACTCCTCTAGTGGATTTTTCATTTCATTAAATTCTCTTCAAATCCAGAATTTCTATCTGTTTCTGTGTTATAGCTTCTGCCTCCTAACTGATAGCTTCTGTCTAGTGAGACACGATTATCATGTTTTCCTCTAGTATTTTGTGCATGGTTTCCTTTTGGTCTTTGAGTATATTTTAAATTATGGATTTAAAGTCTTGTCTACTATATCCTATATCTGTGCTTCCTCAAAGACAGTTTTTTCCCCATGTATAAGCCATGCTCCCTTTGTATGCATCATAATTTTTTTCTTTTCTTTTTTTTTAAGATTTTATTTAATTATTTGACAGATAGAGATCACAAGCAGGCAGAGAGGCAGGCAGAAAGAGAGAGGGGAAAGCAGGCTCCCTGCTGAGCAAAGAGCCCGATATACGGCTTGATCCTGGGACCCTGGCATCATGACCCAAGCCAAAGGCAGAGGCTTTAACCCAGTCAGCCACCCAGTGCCCCATAATGTTTTTTTCTAAACTGGACATTTTGGGTATTATAACAACTCTGGAAATAGTATTTTCTACCACGTTTTGACTTGTTGCTGCGTGTAGTAGAAATCGTTTGTCAGTTTAGTGACTTTTCTGGAACTAATCTTATAGTCTATCTTTTTGTAGTCTGTGGTCACTCAAGTCTCTGTTTCCATTTGCTTGGTGGTCAGCTAGTCATTTGACAGAGATTTCATTAAATGCTTAAAACAACAACAACAAAAACCTCCCATTCTTTGCAGATGAGCTCTGTACGTGTGTTGGGAAATTCCTTAAACACTCAGTCACGTAATTGACAACTCTGCTTTAGCCCTCATTTCCTGCTCCCACAGAGCCTGGTGATTAGTAGAGGTAAGATCTTAGCACCTTCTCAGATCTTTTCTGAGCATGTATCCAGCTCTGGGCATGCATGTGGACCTCTATTCCAGGAATATGTGGGAACTTTTCAAAGTCCTTGTTTTCTAAACTGTTTCATTTCCCAGCTTTCCTTCCTAAGCTTTTTTTGTTTGTTGTTTTCTTCAAATGTGATCCCTTGTCCTAGATGGCAGCAGCTAATATAATTGCTTTTATGTGTTTTCAACAAATGTCCCCTAGGTAGCCACCTCATCCTTGGGAGGGTTCTGAATTAGGCAAAATAAAGGCTAGCCCATTGAGCCAGACATTCAGAGAGCCACCAGACAGGTCAAAACAAACAACCACAATGCTTTCAGTAGCAGATGTGTTCTGCTCCCTCCAGTGCTAGGAACTTATACTAAGAACATTGTCTTCAAGGCGGCCACAGAGCTGGACAGTGGGGAATGGCCAAGATAAGGGAGATTATCATGAAGTTTTATTACTGAGATTCAGTGGTTTATTTCTTGATTAAGTGTTCACCTGGTTGATGTAAACTTTGAGTTGTTTCCAGAGTTCTGATATAACTGATTCTGACAGTTTTGCCAGTTTACAAGCTGATTTTGGGATGAGATAGACTCTTGGAGTTCCCTACTCCATTTTCATCTCCAGTGCTTTTTTTTTTTTTTTTTTGGCATAGAATTTTTAATGTAAAAATTATTATTTGATACTTAAATTATTTATTAAAAATTTTTTTAAAGGAGGCTCCACACCCAGCATGGAGCCCAGTGTGGGGCTTGAACCCATAACTCTGAGATCAACACCTGAGCTGAAATCAAGAGTTAGATGCTTAATCGACTGAGCCACCCAGGCTCCCCCATAATGATTTGATATTAAAAATTTATACACTCTTTTTCTTATTTGATGTTATACCATAAAATGTTCTATTTACTGGTGTTATTCTTCTTATAAATATCCATTTTGGTAGTTCATTCAACAAATATTTATTACCTGGTGGTCACTCTTCCACAGACTGAGTATACAATAATGAGTGAAACAAGGCCCTATCCTCATGGAGATTATATTGGAGTGGGGAGAGAAATAAGGAACATATAAATATTCATTCATTGTCACTGCTGTTTAATGTTCCATCATAAGGACATCACTATGATAGGATGAAAAATGGCCCCCCAGAGATATCAGATCCTAATCATGGAAAACTGTAGATGTTACAGTTATGTGACAATAGGTTGCATGCAGCTGTAATTAAGTTAAGGATCTTGAGATGTGTCGATATTATCCTGGATTATCAGGGTGGGCCCCAGGTTCAATCACATGACTCCATATAAGAGAGAAGAGGAAGGAGATTTGACACAGACAGAAGAGAAAAAGGCAACCTGACAATGGAAGCAGAAATTGGAGAGGAGCTAAGGAATGCTAGGAGCTGCCCAAAGCTGGAAGAAGCAAGGAATAGAGTCTCCCCTAGAGCCTCCGGGAGAACATGGACCTGTGAACATCTTTTTTTTTTTTCTTTTTTTAAGATTTTATTTATTTATTTGAGAGAGAGAGCACAAGCTGCAGGGAGGGGAAGAAGGAGAGGGAGAAACAGGGTCCCTGCTGAGCAGGGAACCCGACAACATGGGGCTTGATCCCAGGACCCTAAGATCATGACGTGAGCCAAAGGCAGATGCTAACGGACTGAGCCACCCAGGTGCCCCAGACCTCCCCACATCTTGATTTGGGCACAATGGTAGCAATTTTGGACTTTCAGCATCCAGAATGGCATGAAATAAGTTGCTGTTGCTTAAAACCATCTAGATTATGGTAATTCATTACAGTTACCATAGCAAACTAACACAAATTTTGGAACCAAGAGTGGTGTACGGCTGTAACAAATACCTAAAAATGTGAAATTGGGTAGATGCTGGAAGAATTTTGAGCAGCCCAATAGAAGCACTTGTATGTGATGAACTTGGATTTTCGCTGAGGTCTTTTCCTAGCACAATGGTAAAGATGTGCCCTGGTTTCTTCTCCTTCTTCTTCTTCTTCTTCTTCTTCTTCTTCTTCTTCTTCTTCTTCTTCTTCTTCTTCTTCTTTTTTTTTTCTTTTTAAAGATTTTATTTATTTATTTGACAGACAGATCACAAGCAGGCAGAGAGGCAGGCAGAGAGAGAGGGGGAAGCAGGCTCCCCGCTGAGCAGAGAGCCTGATGCGGGGCTTGATCCCAGGACCCTGGGATCATGACCTGAGCCAAAGGCAGAGGCTTTAACCCACTGAGCCATCCAAGCGCCCTGCCCTGGTTTCTTCTTGCTGATTATTGTAACATGGGAGAGGAAAAAGATATACCAGGGAAAGAACTGTTACACCAAAGGGAACGAACACATGATAAGGGGGGAAATTTGCAGCCTATCCAGATTGTGAAATATACTAAAATATTTAGGCGATTTACTGTTAGAAAAATGTGTTCTGGAGAGAAGGCCATGGGTGTGGTTGAATAGCCTTTTGCTAGTGTTGAGAATATTAGGTGTGTGACTCATGAACCCACTCAACCATCTCAGCAGAAACCAGCAAGAGACACAATTATCCGGGAAAGATCTGTGGAGGACGGTGTGAATCTCTGTGTCATACACAGGAGACCCACAAGACTTTCCAGAGTTACCAGCAGAAGCACTGCCATCTTGAATAGAAAGAGACAGAGACAGAATGGAATGAAGGAAGGCTGTTGGACCCCCACCATCCAAGAGGCAGGATATAGGCTTATAAAGTGACTCAACTTCAACCATGTGCGTACTGTTAAGAAAAAGGAAGCATAACAAAAGGGAATAGCCTTAGGCCAGAGGGCAGAGCCTTGGACCTGGAAGTCAAAATCACAGATGTGGAGGCTGAAACCGTGGGTGACAGAGGATTAGCCCCAGACCTTGAAAAGTAGAGGAATCTGTCCTGCCGGATTTTGAAATTACTTGGGACCCATGACAGCTTTCTCTCTTCCATTTTCTCCCTTTTGGAGTGGGAACGTCTATAAATGTTACACTATTCCTATCCCTCCACTGTATTTGGGGAACAGATAACTTGTTAGCTGCATATTTCCAGAGACAGAGTAGAATTTTTCCCCAAGAATGGATCATATCCTGAGTCTTACCAAGCCTGGTTTAGATGATGAGATTTGGAGTTTTGAGCTGATTATATTAAATGAGATTTTTGGGCTTGAGTTCATATTACAATGGGTTAAGACTTTTGGAGATGTTGAGATGGGATGAATGTATTTTGTGTGTGTAACAGACTGATGGCAGAAGGTAGAAAAGTGGAAAAAAAAAATACCCTTTCCCCCCACACCAAAATATCAAATTCTGATCCCTGATCTTATACAAACCCTATAAATCTTGCCTTATATAAAAACAGGGTATTTGCAAATGTGATTAAGTTAAGCATCTTGACGTGATCATCCTGGATTTTCAGGGTGGGCTGTAAATGCAGTCACAAGTGTTCTTATAAGAGGGAGCTAGAGGAGAAGGCAATGTGAACATAATGGAGAAGTGGTATGGCTACAAGCCAAGGGATACCAGCTACCACCAGACACCAGAAGAGGCAAGGAACAAACTCTCCCCTAGCGCATGGACCAACAGACATCTTCATTTAGGTCCTCATTTTGGACTTCCAGCCTCCAGAATGATGGGAAAATAAATTTCCGTTGTTTTAAGCCTCCTAGTTTATGATAATTTGACACCGGCTCCATAGGAAACTAATACAATAACACGATGCATTTATCCAGTCCCTGCTCATTAGACATCTGGCTATTATGAAAAATCTTGTACATGTTTCCTGCTGCAAAAGTGCTAGACTTGCTCTAGCCCAGAGACCTGGGAGTGCCATTGGCTTGGTCATAGCATATGCAAATGTTTGTTTCTACAAGGTAATGCCAAATTGTTTGCCAAAGTGATTACCAATTTACACTTCTGCCAACACTATAGTTCCTGTGGGTACACTTTCTGTTCGTCACTTGGTATTATCAGATTTCTTAACTTTTGCCAATCCTGGCAAATGTAAGATGGAATCTCATTGTGATTTTGTTTGAATTTCCTGATAACCAGTGTGATAAGTTTGAGCATCTTTTCCAACTCTTATTGGTCATTTGTAATGTTTATTCCATGAAATGCATGTTCATGTCTTTTGCCCATTTTTCTAAGTATTTTATATATTTGTATTGACGTATAGGAGTCCCTTTTATGTTCTAGACCCTAAAACTTTGTTGGTTATGACTCATCTTTTGACTTGGTTTTATGGTGTCAGCTGATGAGAAGTCCTTAATTGGAATATAGTTGGATTCATCAGTCCTTTCTCTTATGGTTAGCACTTTTTGTGTCTTTTCTTCTTTAATCCTTCCTTTCATGGGGCATCTGGCTGGTTCAGTCAGTAGAACATGTGACTCTTGATCTCTGGGTTGTGGGTTTGAGCCTCACATTGGGTGTATGGGTTACTTAAAAATCCTTTCTTTCGGGGCACTTGGGTGGCTCAGCTGGTTAGTCAACTGCCTTCAGCTCAGGTCATGATCCCGGAGTCCCGGGATCAAGTCCCAGGATCAAGTCCCGCATTGGGCTCCCAGCTCCATGGGGAGTCTGCTTCTCCCTCTGACCTTCTCCCCTCTCATACTCTCCCTCACTCTCTCTCTCTCTCAAATAAATAAAATCTTTTAAAAAAATCCTTCCTTTCTCTGAAGTAAAAAAGGTATTCTACCATTTCTTCTAAGACTTTTGCCTTCCATATTTAAATTGTTAATCTATCTGGGATTAATTTTTCTGCATAGGTTTGAGATAGGATTCTAATTATTTTATCCACATAGGTTTGATCACTTGTTCCTACACAATATATTAATTGGTCCCTTCCTTTCTCCACTGATCAGCAAGACTCTATCTGAACATCAGAGCAACAGATATGTGTGGGTCTTTTCCTGATTTCTCTATTTGATTTCATTGGTCTATATATGCTCATTCTTTAGCTAACATCAGGCTGTTTGTATTACTAGAGTTTTGTAAGTCCTGATAGCTAGGGAGTAAGCAACTGTCTCATTCTTCCTCTTCAGAGGAAATCTGTATGTCATAGTTAAGAAAATCCCTGTTAGAATTTTGATTGCAACTGCATTGAATCCATAGATCAAATGGGAGAAAATGGACATTTTTGAGAAAGATTTAGTCTTATCATTTGTATCATTTTGGTATTTTTATTATTAAAATAATTTTGTTTATATAATCATTCATACTATAATGATTATGATTTTTAGATTTGTATCCAAAATAAAAACTTTATAATAAATCTTATACATATTTTGTTGGACTTATTACAGATGCTTGTCATTATTGCTATAATAAATAATGTATTTTTCAAACACATTATTCTATTTAAATACATAAATTCTATTTTTCTAATTTTTACCAGTGTACAGAACTACAAATAATTTTTATATTGATATTATAGCCAACCTTCTTTCCAAGCCTTATTATAATAACTTATCTATAGAATCCTTTGGATTTGAGGGATGCCTGGGTGGCTCAGTCAGTTAAGCCGCCGCCTTCGGCTTGGGTTATGATCCCGGGGTCCTGGGATCGAGTCCTGTGTCGGGCTCCTTGCTCGGCAGGGTGCCGGCTTCTCTGTCTGCCTCTGCCTGCCACTCTGCCTGCTTGTGCTCGCTCTCTCGCTCTCTCTCTGATAAATAAATAAAAAGAGTCCTTTGGATTTGAAATGTAGATCATCATCTGTGAAAAATGACAGTTCTTGTTTTTCTTTTCCAATCTTTATGTCTTAAATTTCTTTTTTTTTTTTTAAGATTTTATTTGAGAGAGGGAGAGGGAGAAGCAGAATCCCCACTGAGCAGAGAGCCCAATGTGGGGCTCAATCCCAGGATCCCGGGACCATAACCTGAGCTGAAGGTCATGATACTTAACCGACTGAGCAACGCAGGGGCCCCTATATCTTAAATTTCTTTTTCTAGTCTTACTGCCCTGGCTACAATCACCAATACAGTATAGAAACAATGATAGCAGCCACGCCTGTCTCATTCCTGATTTTTAAATAATGTTTCTAGCATTTCGCCATTAAGAATGACATTTACTGGGGTGCTGGGTGGCTCAGTGGGTTAAAGCCACTGCTTTCAGCTCAGGTCATGATCCCAGGGTCCTGGAATCGAGCTGTATATCGGGCTCTTTGCTCAGCAGGGAGCCTTCTTCTCTTCCTCTCTCTGCCTGCTTCTCTGCCTACTTGTGATCTCTGTCTGTCAAATAAATAAAATCTTTAACAAAAAAAAAAAGAATGACATTTGCTTGCTGCATGGTGTTGGTGGATACTCTTTATCAGTTTAATGAAATTCCCTTTCATTCTCAGATTCCTAAGTATTTTTCAAAATAAATTATGTCTTGTCCACAAATACCTTCTTAGAACCTGGCACAGGTGCTCATTACATGTTGCTTGAATAAATGAATGAGGGAAGGAACAAACATGATTATTGGGCTCCTGGTTTGTGTGTTTTTTTTTTTTTTGGTCCATATTGATTTTTGTGAATTCTTTCTATATAAAAGATGTCAACACTTTGCCATTTGCTGGGAACATCTTCCCTAGGCTATTTGCCTTTTAATCTTGGTTATTTTTTGGTGGAAGGAAGAAGATGGAGAAGTTTTAAATTTTAGTGTAAACAGATCTATTGATTTTTTTTCTTTTGAGGTCTCTTCAAATGCATCTAAGTTTAGAAAGCCCTTTACCTCTCTGGATATTTGATAAGTGCTCATTTCTATTTTCTATGCACATTACTGTTGGTTTCATCTTCCCATAGCAGAGTTCTGGTCACGTCACTCTCCTACTCAAAAATGTTTAACTATCTCCTTGAAGCCTTCAGAATAAAGTCCAAACTCTTGAACTTGGCCTCTAATGCTCTTCATAATTCATCCCAAGCCTGCCTGTCTAGTCTTTTCTCTAGTGTCTCCCTGAATCAGCTTTATGCTCCCGCCGAAGTGAAAAGTTTGCTTCTCTCTGTATGCCCTGCTCTGTCCCACCTCCAAGGCTTTGGTCCTGGTGTCCCTTGGCATAAAATGCCCATCCTCTATTCTATCTCACTTTACCCTTTGAGAGGGTGAATGGTGAAGGGATAATAACATGAGCTTTCAGAGTCAGACAGTGTGGATTAAAATCCTAATTCCTTCAATTGTTCCCTGTTGCCAAAGCCTTTCACCTTTTCCTAGTCTCCATTCTTTCATCATCAAATGGGAACAGAGGGGCGCCTGGGTGGCTCAGTGGGTTAAGCCTCTGCTTTCAGCTCAGGTCATGATCCCAGGGTCCTGGGATCGAGCCCCACATCGGGCTCTCTGCTCAGCGGGGAGCCTGCTTCCCCCTCTCTCTCTCTGCCTGCCTCTCTGCCTACTTGTGATCTCTGTCTGTCAAATAAATAAATAAATAATCTTTAAAAAAAAATGGGAAAAGAAAGCAATGAAGGGACCACATTGGGTGGTTTGAGGGTGAATTAAATCAACCAAATGTAAAAATCCTAGCACAAGGGCACCTGGCTGGCTCAGTGAGAGGAGAATGTGACTCTTGGTTTGTGAGTTTGAGCCCCATGATGGGTGTAGAGATTACTAAAAAAATAAATAAATAAAAATTTAAAAAAGATCCTGTCATGGTCCGTGTCTCACCCTGCCATTTTGGAAGGGAGTCACCACCAGCTGTGGGGGGGGGGTGTGGGGGGGGAACACCCACTCCCCCTCTAGTCATATCTGCCTCTGAAGGTTTGGCTGGTTCTCAAATTCCCTTAGGTTTCTGCACTTTCCTCCTCAGGAGCTGGGAGTGGTCAAACAGGTTCCACCTCAAGGAATCCAGGCCCCCAGTCACCTTGATGGGACTCCTACACCGATCTGGGCTCAAAGGAATCCCCTCCCTCCTTTCTTCACAAGTGAGCTCCAATGGTTTTATTGCTGGGAAATAGTTAAGTCTCCAAAGGCATCCACTGGAACCTTCCACTCCCTGCCTTCAGCACCCACAATATGGTGGTGAGTCAAGTAGAGCAAAGACAATCCTCTCAATTTTAAGGTGGGTAAACTGAGGCTCAAAGTATCTTCCATATAGTTGGGTCTAGAACATGTGTGTCTTCTCAGCCTTATTCAAGGGGCTCTGGGATGCCTGAGCAGCTGTGTTGGGGAATCTGGGCGAGCTCTGGCCCCAGAGTCAGAGAGAAGTGGTGCCCAAAGCCTGGCGACTGGGGCCTCCACCCCGTCCACAAGTGGGTTAGTGCTCCCAGAGGCTGGCAGCGAGTTTAGCATCTGTGCCTTCTCTTTGTGAAGCTGGAGTACCACACTTAGGTAGATTATTTTGTCTATGTCCTCTGAGGAAGACCAAGGGTGTTGGCTCATTGGCTAGTGTATGTGTGTCTGGGGCTGGGGGTGAGGGGGAAGGAGCCTGAATAATGAGAAGAACGAGCTTAGGATCTGGAGCCCTGGGCTCTAGCCCAGCACGTTCTAGTGTTCTAGCCCCCAGCACACTGTGTCACCTGGGGTGATCTCCTACTCCCTCTGGACCCCAGCTGTTCTATCTGTAAAATGGAGATGGTAGTGAACGGATCGATCTCTGTTGTGGAATCTTAGCTAGGAATCTTAATGTTCTCAGAGTGCTGTCCTGGGCCCTGCCCCTCCAGGAGCCCAGACTGTCTCCAGGGCCTGACTTCACCAGGTTGGCCCCACCAAGTCTCTGACACCATCTGGCTGTTTCCATCTGCTGTCCTGTCCTCCCAGGGGCCAGAGCCTGATTCCAGCTCCCCACTACCCTGGGGCTGGGCAACCGGTGGTCTTGCTCAGGCCTGGGCAGAGAGTTGTGGGGGGTGGGGTGGGGTGGGGTGGAAGGGGGAAGTTGGCTCCAGACACATACTTGACCTCCTGAGTCTCTTGCCCTCTCCCTGGAGCCAGCATCCTTGCCCCGCCCCTCTTGAAATCTGAGCTCCGGGATCCAGGGAGGACTGTAGCTGCAAAACATTCCAACCCCTTGTCCAAACACTCTGCACAGCTGGCGGAGGGAGGGGCAGCCAGAGCCCAGCTCTCCGGGGAGCCCTTGCGCTGTTGTTTTCATGGGAATGGGGGAATGGTGGAGTCCTCCCAAGGAGGGCCAGCCCTGGATCCCTAAGAGGTTCATGGGGCTGAGGACTAAGGCCCACTCCTGGGCTCGCACCAGGCCTCCCTTCCGGTGCCTGCCCCTGATGGGGAAGATCCATGTCTGCCTGGCCAGGTGTTGCCAGTGGCCTTGTGAGCATCCTCGTGATGGACTTGGGCCCAGCGCTCTGGCGGCGGGGGAGGGGCTGCGGGAATGCCGCCCGGGAAGTGACTTGGGGAGCCGCTGTTACAGGCTACAGGCGAGCAGTCCCAGGCTGGGCTGCCTCTTGGCTCTGACTCACCGGGCAATCCCAGACTGAGCCTCCAAGGCTTAGTTTCTTCATTTGCAGCAGGAGGGACTTGGGCCTCTTCTGGCTCTGATTTTTCTAAGTCCCAGCCAAGGACAAGGCCCTTATAAGCTCCCCGTGAAGTCCTAGCTCTGCCTAAATGTCCAGAAAGAAGCAGTTTTTTTCTATGCCCTCCCCAGAGCAACTCTGACTTCATTTCCTCCCTTAGGGGACAGGCTGGTGCCTGGCAGCAGGCGGCGGAGGGGTTGGGGAGTTGGTGGGGGGGGGGACTCGCTCTCATACACTCTGTCATCAGCCCCGCTGAGGTCCTTCCCCTCCTGCCATGTCGGGGTGATGGGGAGACCCTGCCCCCTTTTCATACTTCCTGTTTTCCATTAATTGTTTCCAGGTGGGCCCAGAGGTTGCCCCGCAGAGGAAGGTAGGGGCAAGGGAGAATTTAGCAGGGTATCAGTGAGGAGCAAAAACAGGAAGGGGGTGGGAGCAGGCCATGGAAAATTCACTGCCAGGAAGGGCCAGGCCAGCATCTGGTTTGCATTAGGCTGAGAGCTTCGGAGCCCAAAGCCTGAGTGGGAGATATTGTTATCCGCGGGGTAGAGCTGGTGGGGTGTGACTTCAAGTCAGGAACTGGCAGCTTCTCCCCGACGGGAAGTCAGAGGCAGACAGGAAAGAAGAGGGAAGCCGAGGGAGAAAGGCAGAGGACACTCTCATTTTGAGTGTGGCAGACCCTTTACCAATGTCACCTGCTGTGACGTTCCCAACTTCACTAGGACAACTGTTCCCATTTTGCAGATGAGGGAACTGAGTCCCAGAGAGGCGAAGTGACTTGCCTAAGGTCACACAACCAGGGAACAGCAGAACTAGGATTAGATTTCAAGCCAAATGAGACGGGGTGGAATCTTCAAACCATCCTGGTGGGCTGAGGCTAACCATGGCCCAGACAAGGGGGTACTGAGGATTTGGGAGTGCGTGCGGGCCAGCCTCTGCCCACACAGTCACTCGGTTATTGTGGGGGTGTCCCACAGTTCCACTCGTCATGACACAAGGTGGTCACATGCCTGAAGGCTTCACCCTCAGGAAAGAAATCTACAGGGGAAGGTTTCCTGGTGGAGGGTTATAAGCAAAGGAGAAATTTATCAGCAGGGGGTAGGATGTGCTGCAGAGGGCATTGTGGGAGGAAAGAGGTGGTATCCGGCATGTCTGGGCAGTAGCAGCTGGCCTGGGGGGGCCTTAGAGGGTGAGATTCCATATTACGGTCAGGGCAACTGAGGCACAGAGAGACTAACGTGCCCAAAGCCTCATTCCATTCAGTCTGGAATGGGGCTGTAGCCAGCTTGTCTGACATCGGGCCTTTGTGCTTAACTGCTACACCGAATTGTGTCTTTTTGTTAGTGGTTACAAGTTTTAAGGGGATATTGAGGCCAAGCTTGGGATGGGGAGGCGGCAGGCGGGGGGCCTTGCCCAAAGCCACACAACCAGTTGGTGACAGAGCCTGGGCTGGACGGGGCTTTCCACCTTGCTGACCTGGGCTGGGAGGGGACAGGCAGCTCCTCCTTTGGGCCTAGTGGAAGCTGGGGCCTTGGGCATGCAGAGGAAATGTCCCAGGACCCTTCAGCGAGTCTTACCTTTCCCCGGCTTGGAGCCCAGGAAGGAGGGCCCCTGGTGTCTCCTGCTGCCCGCTGAGCCACAGGAGTTAATAATTACGGGGTTTCAGGAGATAGAGGCCTGCTGGGAGGAGCCTTTCTCCCAGGCCACTGCTCCTCAGAGATAGCAAAGGTTAGCGTGAGGCTCAGCCTGGGGCAGGGCTGGGGGTGGGACGGGGAGAAGGCTCTTGCCACCACCTTCCTGGCAGTCTCCAGAGGGACCCTCAAGCTGGCCCTGGCATGGATGACTCCAAGGAGCACACCAGGTGTCCTGCCCGAGGAACATGCCCCGTGTTCCTGGCACTGAGCTCGGGGGCTGTCCGCTACGCCCCATCAGTTCTGGGCCCTGCACTTGACGGGAACTTGGGAGAGGAGACCTGGGACACAGACAGGTGAGCCAGTGACCTCGGTCATGGTCAGGGAGGGGAGGGGGTGATAGCTTGCCATTTTGTAGGGGCCCTGGGGGAGGAAGGAGGAAGAACCCAGGCTCCTGACAGGGGGCTGGCATGGAACTCGGAGGAATTTCATGAGCCTCCTACAAGGTCAGCGCCACGGGGTGACTCTGATTGTCTATCTTGGTGGTTGGACAGACACAGAGTCTGAGGTTCAGAGAGGGCAAGACAAACATCCTGGGTTACATGGTGAGTGGAGGAGAGAGTGAAGTCAGAATTGGGGCCTGGGTCATCCGGGCTTGCAATTTCCTGTTCCTCATCTGCTTTCAGCCAAGACTCTGTGGTCTGGGCTGCCAGGTGGGGACGGGGATGGTGTGGAGAGGGGTGAAGGGCATTCGTTTGAGTCCCTCCTCACCTGCTGGCCAGGCCCCAGCAGGCTCCTCTTTTTGCCTGACTGCACACAGCTGCAGTTTCTAGTGAGTTCTCTAGTTTCCGGGCTGTCTTTTCAGAAAACTGGTGTAAGAGGTCACAGTCCCACCACCCCTGGCTGTGTGACATCAAGTAGGTTCCTGAACTTCTCTGAGACCAATCCTTTCAGCTGGGAAGCAGAGCGTTCTGGGCTGTGGAAGGAGCTAGTGAGGCCTGGCTGTCGAAGGTCATCGGATGTATTGATGATGTATTTTTAGGTAGTAATTTGGGTGTCAGTGCTCCCAGAATGGTAACCCCACATTTATCCTTGGAGGCCTCGCTTAAATCCACTGGCCCTCCCCTGTCCTGCTAAGAACTCTTTCTCTGGGGCCTTAGCCTGGGCTGATACCACCTTTGTGCCTTATCTCCCACCAGTCTGGGTTACCACGACTTGGACCAGTCTTATCTCCTACCCAGGCTTGTGAAGTCTTGGAGGGTAAGAGCCCTTTCCTGAGCTCCTTTTGTGTCTTCTCCCCCTACTCCTAAATAATGAACAGAGCAAGGGCCAGGAAGACAGCAGTTGCTCTTGACTTATTTGGTGTAGGACTCAAGTCAACAAACATGGTGGGGACATCTGCTTTGGGCCAGACCCTGGACTAGACTGGGGCAGGCAGAGAAACACTGCATGGAGAAGGAGATGGTTTCTGCCCTTGGGAAACCACAGTCTTAGAAACAGTTGCCCTGCAGAGTGAAGGGCACTGGAGGACTGGGCAGAATGATTCTGGTAAGTCAGAAGGGACGTCACAGTGGGCTGCCTAGGTTGTTCACTGCACAACATGCCAGTCAAGGGAGTGAGTGAGCAGGCATGAAATCCAGCCTGTTCTCCACACACCAAGTTCCATACCTTGGCATGGGCTGCGCCCCTCTAGGAAGGCAGTGCCATTTTCTATTTGTGACAAAGACACTGTGCACTTAGTAGAGTGTACTCTGAGTACTGGCTCTAGAAGTGGAGGTCCTTATGAGTATGTCTCCCATCCTGCTGTCTCTCTACCATATTGGTCCCCTGGGATGACGGAGCATGTGTCTGCGCAGTTTGGATCCCCAGCCCTTATATGATCCATGGTTTGTGCTCAGACGGGATGGAAGGATGAATGGATAGATGAATGGAAGAAATGTGTGTCCCCAGTGAAGACCTGACAAATTCAAGCCTGGGGTCCCAGCTCTGTGGGTCTGGAAGAGTAGTATCCTGAGTTCTGGTACCATCTGGAAGGGAAACACCTCCTTCCTCTCGGCCTCTTAGGCCTCTCTAGAGACAGAGGGTGGGAGCCCCCGTCTTTGGCAAGAGAGAAGAGCTATCCTGTCACTGGATCCGGCTGCAGGCTGAAGTCAAGGCCAGCAGTCAGGGCTGAGGAACAGTGACAAAGGGGCGGAGGGATGGAGGGACAGGAAGACCAGTAGTCTGGGATTAGGTTTTACAGAGGACCTAAATCTGGACAGCTGTGCTGGCCGGGGTGCATCCCCCCACACCCCCACCGCCAGTAGATGCTGGGCCAAGGCAGGGAAGGGATGCGCAGGGAGTGTTCCCAACAAGAGGGGAAGGCCCTTTGCCAGGTGGGACTGGGCTGCGGGTGGGGGAGGGCTGGGGTTGAAGACTCGGACCAAAAGTGGGTCTTCCTTTGGGATGAGCGCTCAAGAGTAAACCCAAGAAAACTTGTTTGGGGGTCTGGCCCCTTTCCCACCCTCCAGGAACCGGCACAGAGCCCGGGGAGCCCAGGGCAGGGGGGTGCGGGCCAGCGGCCGGCTGTGGGGCGCCGGGGGCTGCCGGCGGGCTCCGAGCGCTGGGCCGCCAAGGTTCCTGAGCAGTCGTGGCCGAGGGTTCGGGAGGCGCCGCGCCGGGGCGCCAGGGGCCCAGAGAGGAGTCAGCCGCAGGGCGCGCGGGCCGAGGGCTCCTCCCCCGCTCCCGCCGCCGCACCATCCCGGGGCGGAGGGGCGGGGCCGGGCACGTGTCCTCGGGCCACCCCCTCGGCCACGTGACCCGCCGGGAAGGGAGGGGGCCGGGGCGGGCTGGGGCCGGTGGGGGCTGCGGGCGGGCCTGACAGGCGGCGGGCGGGGACGCGGCGCGGGGCGGCGCAGGGAGCTCGCGGCGGCGCCGGGATGTGGAGCGGGTAGGTCCGCGCGCGGTCCCCTCACCGCGGCTGCCTCCGGGGCGGGGGGGGTGGTGGGTGTCCCCGCCGCATGTGCACCCGGCCGGCGGCGGAGGGGCGCCCTGCGGCACCGGGACGCGCGAGCTAACTCGCTGCGGAGGTGGAAGGACGCCCCGCGGGGAGGGGTCGGGGGTGCTCTCTTGGGTGCGGAGTGTGAAGGGTGGGCGGGGGACCTTCCCGGCGTGCGGGCGCCAACTCCTGGCTCATCTGGAGCGCGAGTGAGAAGGGGGCGGGCGGAGTGGGGGTGGCTTGCAAGCCGGAGTAAGTGTGGGGTACGCACCGGGAGGAGTACCCCCCCCCCAGCCCAAGCCTGGATGAACCCTTGGAAAGCAGTGCAATTGGAAAAGGGGGCTGGGTCTCTGCCAGGGTCGCTAGTTAGTTGATGAACCTCCATCTGGGGCTTGTGGATCAGCCGGCTCAGAGGTGTGCGGTACGGACCTCCCTGCAATCTGAAGGAGGGCAGCATCGCCCCAGGTCCTGGTTTAGTGGCCTCAGTACCTATTACCGATTATTGGCTCTCAGGGGTGATCCCCGTTCCTTGGCCAACGTGGTGTGGGTCCCCTGCCCTGTTCGTGCAGGAAGGCTGTGGTCTTCTCAGGGACTTGGGCAAACACTTCCTCTTCCCCATGGCCTGGAAAGGCCAGGTCCTGGAAGAGCTGTGGCCAGAGTGGGGTGGGTTGTGTTCCTGTAAAGAACTGGGCCAGCTGGGGGGTGGGGAGAGTCCCAGGACGGGGCCCTTTCCCAGCCAGAGCTGGGGAGTGAGGGCAGGCCTGCTGGAGGGAGGAGGTGGTGCCGGCTGGCTGGAGAGGTTCCTGATGCCTGCTGGATCCTCTTGACTCCATGACCCCTAGCAAAGCTTGGGCTGAGATGCTAGCGAGTAGTGGGGCTTTGTCCCCAGCAGGGGGTGCTGAGAGAAAGGGCTCCAGGTAGGGGTGAGGTGTGGAGAGGCATGCCACTTAAAGGGTGAAAGGTGAAGCAGAACGTGTTCTTTGAAAAAGTCCTCCCCCACCCCTGAAGAAGACAGTTCAGGGAGAAAGTGGTTGTGTGGGACCTGATGGGGTTAACACAGTCTTGCGTGGGGTTAACTGTGTAACGGGCAGCCCAGTCTGGAAGAAGCTTGTGACCCCGTGTGTTGGGGGTCACCCAGGTGAAATAGTCATTGAGTTGCTGTGTGATCTTGAGAGTATGTCCTCACTTCTCTGGGTCTCTGGGTGAAATGAGTAGGTTGGGGTGGGAGGGGTTGGGGGCTGATCCATGCCCTGAGTGCCCTTCCCCAGAGGCATCCAGGTTGGGGCCAAACAGGGCTGGGAGCCCAGTAGGTCCTCTTTAAGAACAGGGTAAAAAAGACTCAGGGTCCTGGAGAAGACCCCCCTCCCCGCACCCCAGTCCAGCCTCCCGGCCATATTCCCAAGAGCCTTCTGGATGAACCAGGCTGCCAAGTTGACCCCCACATGATCCTCAGTATGACTCATTTCTTTTTTTTTTTTTTTTAGGATTTTATTTTTTTATTTGAGAGAAAGAGAGAGCTAGCATAAACAGCGGGGAGGGGCAGAGGGAGAGAGAGAGAAGCAGACTTCCTGCTGGGCAGGGAGCTGGATGCGAGGAACCCATGATGATCCCAGGGGACTCTGGGACCATGACCTGAGCCAACGGCAGACACTTAACCGACTAACCCACCCAGGCGCCCCTATAACTCACTTCCTGTATGTACATTTAGATCCCTAGGCCCTAACCTAACCCCAGGGCCTAGCCAGGTATAGAGCACCTAGTAGGCGCTTTATAAATGCAGATGGAACACATGAGGGGCAGAAGGAGGAGCTGGACACCTGGGAGTGAGAGGCCGACTTTTGGGGTTACCTTGAGCACTGCATTTTTGTGGATATTCCCCAATCGGATATTAGAGGCAGGGATTGAAGGCTCAGGGGCCAAGCTGCCAACATCTACTGGGCGCCTCAAATCCTAGGAGCTCACCCAGACTCCAGCAGGAGCCAGAAGGGACCCTGCTTGGGGTCCTACTTGTCCATGTAAGTCTAACTGAGTTGCTTAGGCTTCTGGCCCCCAGGGACTCAGACAGTCTGGGTAGGTGCATATTTGGTCCTTCATTCTAGAGTATGAGGAGTCTGGGATCAGGGGTCAGTGGCCCTGGCTAAGCTGTCAGTGTCTCTGGGGCTTCCTTCCTCACCTTCCTTATCTGTAGGTGAGGGATGGTTGCCGCTAATGGTTAGGCCCTGGTGCCGGTTCACCCCACCTTGGCCGTGGACCCAAGGCTGCTCCCCTGGGGTGGGTGGCAGTGGCAGGATTCTGCAGGAGCTCAGGTGGGCCCTCTTCCTTGGGACTTCTTGCGCAGGAGCGCTGAATGCTGAACTCAGAGGCAGTTCCCCCCAAATTGGGATGCTCCCCTCCCCATCACCCAGAGCTTCTCATGTCCATAGTCTTGGATGCCAGGCCTGCTCTGAGAGGGGGTGAGGGCCACTTCTTGGGTCTCTGCAGCTAACACAGTGCTAGGTACTTGGGACTTGGTCAGCAAAAGCCAGAAATTGAGTTCTGGGCTAGTTTTCTCCCCTGGTCTCCATTTCCCTCTCTGATAGTCGGGGCTAATCATTACCTATCTCTAGAGAGAGCCAGGCTGGATGGACTGCTCAGGAATGAAATGAGATTCCCCTACCCTCCCAGGGATGGAGGACTGCATCTTTGGAATGAGCGGGATGCTGGGGAGCCCTGGGCTGCAGACGGGCTGCGTGATCTTGAGCAGATCACTTAACTGCTCTGAGTTCTGAGGGACTTGGATTTTCAAGCTCCTGCCTGTCGGGCCGAAGTCACAGGGGTTCATAGGCTCAGACTTCATCTGGAGTATGGAAGGAAGGTGGGCCTCCTGCCTGGGAAACATTTGCGCACCTCTCCCAGCATTTGCGCACCTCTCTTCCTGGAAGCCCTCCTTGATCTAACTATCTATCCTACCCTAACTATCTATCAGACCCTCATGAGAATCCTGCTTGTCCTAGACTCTCCCCACTCTGCCCCAGATTTGTGCCCAACAGGGTGGTGGTCGGCAGGGGGCTCAGGGACGGTGCGGCTCAAATCTGTGTGGTCATGCAGATTGGGTGGGTCGGGGCTGATGGGGTGCCCAGCACATGAGAGATGCTTGGTCTGTATGTGCTGGATTTTCGAGAGGTCGGGCCCTTCTAGGACTGAGCAGGTGGCTGTGAGGCAGGTGCTGTATGTGCAGAGTGAGCTCCTACATTCCCAGGCCTGGTGCTGGCTCTCCGTGGAGACCCAGGGCTGGGCTGGGCTTGGCTGGGGCTCCCACAAGTAGCAGCTTGCTCAGCCCTGTCCACCTGATTCAGGTGTTCTAGCCTCCCTGCCTTCCATCCTGCAGCCAGGTCCCCCTTGCTGGAGTGGTCCAGATTTACCTGCTGCCACCGCACCGCCCCAACCCCAGGGTCCTACTCTGCCCGCTAGCCTGATGTTCTGTTCCCATGTGTGACATATAGGACACCGTTGTCCCATTCTAGAACTCTCCTTCCCAGCCCTGGGGTGGCTGCTCCTCGGCCCTCCAGCTGGCTCTGTGGTCCTAGGCTCCTCTGTTACTCCTCCCCCAGTGCTCCCTCAGACTGCAGCTGCTCCCTCTGGCCCCCGGTACCTCCCCTCAGCCACCTAGAGACCTGTATAGGACATGCCACTTCCCAGACACTTCAGCTACCCCCTCTCCCTTCCCCGACAGACCCCCTCTCAGTTCCCTGTTCCCATGGCAGGCACCATTTCATTATGTTAGTTAATTACTGTAGTTTTGTTGCTTTTTTTTTTTTCCCCTATCACCCTCTCCAGCCCCCAGTTCCTGCCATGATTCCCCCGATTCCCCCGTCAGAGTCTTTTGTGTGTCTCTCACTTCCACACATCCCTCCCGAGCCCAGGATCTGCCTGGCTTATGCAACAGCCTTGGATGGAACCCCCACCATCCCCACCCCGCCCCCCCGCTCAGGCACTGGCTCAAACTTCCTCAAACCCCATCTGCGTCTTGCCTCACTTCTCCAAAACCACCATTCATCCCTTTTCTCCCGTCTGGATTTCTCCAGATGACAGGTCACATGATGCAGTAGTGCCAGGACTCTGGGTTCTGTTCCCACCCTGCCTCTTCTTTGCTGCGTGTTCCGGTCAGGTCACCATCCCTCTCTGAACACCAGGCGCCTCATTGTCTGGACCTGCTCGGGGGAGCATATCCCTGCAGCGACATTGTGAGGGTTCAGAGGTGAAGTCGTAGCCCCTCTCTGTCCTCTTCGCCTGGCTGGGCTTGCATCCCGGCTTGCGGGAGCCGATGCGTGAAACCTTTGCTGGGACTCCTTGGGGCCCCTGGACAGGAGGAGTCCCTTGGCTGTCAGCCTCAGGGCTTCGGAATGCCTGTGCGCGCGTGCAGGGCCGTAAGTCTGAACGGGGCTCCTGTGCCGTGGCACTGCCCCATAGACCAGATCAGTGACAGCCACCCTGTTGGCCCCGGGCAGAGGGTGAGTGCTCCCAGTATGCCCTCCCAGCCTCTCCCCACTCCATCCCATTTCAGAGCTTCCCTAACTAGTTCCTTCCGTCTTCTCTAATGAACCCATCATGCCCATTAACACAGGGATCTTTAGTTCAAAGAGGTGACCTGGGTGCTGGCCACCGGACCAGTGGAGAGAGATTGAAGGGCAGAGAGACTCATGGCAGGTGGGTGGGCTGGAGATGGAAAGAGTATGCCGGAGCCTGGTCAGGCCCTTCTGGCCCAGTGGGGATTACTGGGACCATTGGATCCAGGGGTCCTCATTCTCAGCTTGCCTTTTTTTGTGGATGGGGACAAAAGCCCTGCTGGCCCTTCTAGGGCAGGATTGGGGGGTGAGCATTGTGGTTGCTGCTCCCCGCCCCCCATGTGTGTTTCCTGGGGAAGTGACCCAGTGGGCCCTTTCCTGTCTAAACTGTCGTGGGCTCTAGACAGCAGAGCCTGCTTCAGGATGGGGGATGTTGGGTGCTCCCACTTTCCTCTGACCTTGACTCTTACTGTCTCCTGCCTCTAATCTCTTCCCAGTGGCCGTGGGTCCTGTAACGGGCCCTCCCTGGAGCATATTCTGGACTCTGGACTCTGGACTCTGTTTCTGTAGGGAATGGGGGCTGAAAAGGCTTGGGCTGAGGGCCGTGCTGGACTGAGGGGTGGGGAGGGGTGCGGGGCAGAAGAACTGAAGTAGTAGCCCATGCTCATCCAAGGAGGGAGTCCCCAGCCCCGCGGGCATTCACATCGAGGTTTTCCAGCCCCTGATCTGGGATGCTGAGTATGTGGAAATAGAGGGTTCTGGCTTGGGCTGGACCTATGGGGCCGGGGGTCCCTCCTTTCTCTGAAATTTCTGAGTTGCCTCACAGCTCTGAAGCGTGAGGGGAGGGCCTACAGATTCAAGCTTCCCTCCCAGTACAGGGAGACCCCATCTTTCCTGAACCCCTGGCCCAGGCGTTGGGCAGTTGGTAATGTCCGTGCAGTCCTTCTCTTCCCACGCTTTCTGCCATCAGGATTTTCAAGTTGGGATTTTACACTGGGGAGGAGATGTGGGGAGGCCATCATTTCCTCTGGCTGCAAAATTGGGCTCATCCTTCCCAGCAGTGCGGTGAAGTGAGAGCCTGTTGGGAAAATGATGGAGGACGGTCTGGCCGTAACCCCAGCCATGACCTTGGGACCAACAGGAGAGTTAGTGACCACTCTGGTGGTCTTCATGGGAGGGGCTGGAGGTCTTTTTCTCCTCAGCGGGGGCACGGGTGATGTCTGGGGTGGTGCTTACAGAGGAAAAGACACCAGGGCTGGGTGTCTAAAACCTGGGATCCTGCCCTATGTCCCGTGCCATCCCTGCTGGTCGCTCCCCTCCTTGGCCCACAGTTCTTGTTTGTCCTGTTGAAGTAGGCAGTCCCTGAGTTGGGGTCCGCTGCCCCTGGCTAGCCCAAGCGACAAGGGCCATCCTCTCTCACCCGAGGAAATGGCCCTGGGCCCCAGGCCTCCAGATTCTCAGCCAGAAGACCTCCCTGGGCCTGTGGTTTGGGCTGCAGGACCCAGAGCCTGGGCAGGCACGGCAGTGTGGCTGTAGACGGCCCCGTCTTTCCCAGGTGCTGGATCCGGTGACTTCTTCACCTGGTTCTTAGTCCACCTCCTCCAGGCTTTACTCCTGTCCCACAGGTGGTTTCAGAGAATTGCAGTGACGTTCCCTGGGTCTGGTGTGGACCCCAGCTCAGAGCCTGGTGTGGACCCTTGCCCGGCCCGACTCTGGCCTCTGCTCTCAGCCTCAGCTCCCCCCAGCCCCGGCCTGCCCTCCTGGGGGGCAGTCTCTGGGCTGGAGCAGAATCTGAGAAGTCATTCGGGCCAGAATTGGGTCAGATTTCCCTGCTGCCGCCAAGGAGGAGTCTCCTGAGCCCGCCTGAGGCTCACAGCCCTGGGTCCTGAAGCAGATGCCCTGACTGTGCCCTCACACTGCCCCCTACTGGCCAGGGAGGCACTTTGGGCCTGGACTGTAGAAGTCCCTGCTGTCTGGCCAGCAGCGCCTCTGAGCAGCCCTGTGAGCCTGGGCCCGTTCTGCTCTTCTCTGAGACCCCATCCCTTGTCTGTAGGACGGGGACTGTCCCATGAATGCTGCTGAGAGCTGTAAATGAGAAAACAGGCACACAGCAGCCCAGGGGGCTTCTGGCCCAGGGTGAGGCCCCCAGGTGCAGACCCCAGCCCAGGGCTGCCATACCACTGCCACAGCCCCTGCTCACGCCTTGGGGACCCCTTGCCAACGAGGACCACCCCCCCACACACAAAGGTATTAGGAAGGATCCCTGTCCAGCATAGTCACTGTTGATGGAGTGATAGATGTGTTTTCCCACTTTATCTGTCAGAGCCCCGGGTCCCTGCCAGGCAGGACCCAGCCAAGCAACCATGAGGCCACACTCTGTGCCGGTCCCAAAGCAGAAGGCAGGTCGGGCTGGGCGCAGGCATGGGAACACGTGAAGAAGGGTTGGGAATAGGCTTGTTGCTAGGGGTCCCCTGGGTCCCCAGCAACTTTGTGCTACCTGGAAGGAACCGGAGCTCAGGGGCTGCTTGGTGACTGTCTCAGAGTCCAGATGACAGGGAGGAGGGACCGATCCCCAGTCTTGCCTTTCACGCTTGTGCCTGAGTTAGCCTGAGTCCCATGACCCCTTGGCCCTGGATTTCCTCCCTCCTGTGTGGGCCCCGGGAGCCCCCTCCCCTCCACTTCCCCACCCCCTCATCATGGCCCCGAAGCTGCTGGCTCAGGGGCCCGCCAGTTTCTGCTGAGTGAGCGAGTCCGGAGGTGCTGTCTTGGCACAAACCGCTGCTGGGCCCCGAGCCCTCTCCCTTCCTGCCTCCCTCCCTCCGCAGGGTCTCTTGCAGGGTGGAGGGTGTGGATGGATGGGGGGGCACGGAGGCTGCTGGCCACAGCACTACCTCTAGGGTCTTTGACTTCAGGGAGAGAAGGGTCCTGAGGCCCAGAGACGGGTGTTTGCCTGAGGTCGTCACAGGGCAGAGCAGTGGAGAGCCAGGACTGTCCCCCACAAGGCTCAGGGAGCAGGAAGACAGTCTGCCTTGCCTGGGCTGTGTGGCAGAATCTTCCTTCCTCAGCTCTGTGGGTCCTGGCTGGGTCCTTCCTCTCCTGCCCACCCGGAGTGGGATATAATTTGCATAAAATTTGCATTAACAGTAGCCAAGAAGGCTGTTCCCATTTAAGTGCCTCCTGTGTGCAGAGGGTTTTTTTCTTTAAATTTTATTTTTTATTAACATATAATGTATTATTAGCCCCAGGAGTACAGGTCTGTGAATCGTCAGGCTTATACACTTCACAGAACTCACCATAGCACATACTCTCCACAAAGTCCATAACCCAATCACCCATGTACAGAGGTTTTTGTTTTAAGATTTTATTTATTTATTTGAGAAAGAGTCCCCTGCTAAGAGCACAAGTGAGGGGAGGGGCCAAAGGAGAGGGAGAGGCAAGTCACCTCACTGAGCAGGGAGCTAGACTGGGGGCTGGATCCCTAGACCCCAGAATCAGGGTCTGAGCCCACGGCAGACGGTTATGACTGAGCCACCCAGGTGCCCCCTGTGTGCTAAGGTTTTATGCACATCAGATCCACTGGGTGACCCCAGAGGTAGGGCCCAGAGGACTGTCCCCACTTTGTAGAAATGGAGACTCAGATTCTCAGCACTGACGCATTTACAGTCTCCTGCTGGACAAACCCGAACTGAGCGCCTACTGTATACCAGGCCCAGCCCTAGGCTCTAGGCCTGAGAGGGTGGTTGTCAGTGAGGAGGGCGCCCTGACCTGGCCCCCAGGAGACCCCGCGTTTGGTCCCTCTGTCTGCGGGACAGCCCAGTGACAGCCTCGTGGGTAGTGTATATGTTTTACAGATGGGCCCAGACCAAGCCCCGAGTGGCAGGCGTGTGGCTCAGGGTCGGTCCCTCGGCTCAGTTCTGGGTCTCAGGACCCCAACCTTGGACTTGCTGTTTGCCCCGCAGCCAGCCCCACCCAGACGAGGGCCACCCGCCGCCCCTCGAAGCTGTCCCAGTCCCCTGGAAGAGCGTGGGCCCCTGCAGAAGCCACAGGGAGTCCCCAGGAGGCCTGGCGGAGAGCCCTGGAGGGGAGGAGGCCCAAGGTGAGGAGGGCCCCGCGGCCGCCCAGCTGGACGTGTTGCGCCTGCGAAGCTCTTCCATGGAGATCCGGGAGAAGGGCTCCGAGTTCCTGAAGGACGAGCTGCACAAAGCCCAGAAGGTGGGGCTCCGAGGGAGGCGGGGACAAGGGGCCCCCCTGGAGGGGGCCGTGGGCTCTCCCTGAGCACCCGCACGGAGGCCGTGCTGAGCATGAGGGCAGCACAGAGGAGAAACCAGTTCTGGTGACTTCTGAAGGATTTCCAGCCGTTGGACTGCTCTGACGGCCCGTTCTGAGTTCTCAGAGAGGCTGACGGTTGGGGTTTCGACATCGACATCGCGCTGCAGCCAAGTGGGAAACGCATCCTAAGCTGTAGAGTGACAGAGGAAGGGAGGCTGGGGCTCAGAGGCCCGTGGAAGAGGACCCTGGCAGTGGAGCCCGATTGGTGGGCCTGGGTCCCCTCCCACCCCGCATGCCAGGCTGACAGCCGCCCTCCCTGGACCCCGCAGGAGCTGAAGCTGAAGGACGAGGAGTGCGAGCGGCTGTCCAAGGTGCGGGAGCAGCTGGAACGGGAGCTGGAGGAGCTGACGGCCAGCCTGTTCGAGGTACCGTGGCCGGCCCGCCGGGGGCCGGGTGGGGAACGGGCCCGCTGGCGGTGCGCTGGCCCCTCACCGCTCACGCACAGCCTGCCTTCTTCCCAGGAAGCCCACAGGATGGTGCGGGAAGCCAATATGAAGCAGGCGGCATCAGAAAAGCAGCTGAAGGAGGCGCGGGGCAAGGTGAGGCCCGGCCAGCTCCCAGACAGGTGCATCTCACAGACCCCTGGCATATGGCGAGCTTCAGTTTCCCCATCTGTAAGATGGGTGTCTCAGTCCCCACCTCAAAGGCTGTTCCAGGGGTAATGGGGCAGAGGGGTTAGGTCCTAGTCACCACTGGGACAGGCCATCCTGAGCTGGGGTGGCCGGCAGCTGGCAGCCGCAGTGACATTAGCCCTGGACTGGGCTTGACGGCCACCTCTTCCCGGCCAGATCGACATGCTGCAGGCGGAGGTGACCGCCTTGAAGACGCTGGTCCTCACGTCCACACCAGCCTCCCCCAACCGCGAGCTCCACCCGCAGCTGCTCAGCCCCAGCAAGGCCGGACCCCGCAAGGGCCACTTACGTCATAAGAGCACCAGCAGCACTCTCTGCCCTGCTGTGTGCCCCGCGGCTGGACACACCCTCACCCCGGACAAGGAGGGCAAAGAGGTGAGGGGTCACAGGCGGCCAGCAGACACAGGCGACAGGCGGTGTCCGGCATCAGCACGCCATGGGGCCCCATAGGGAGACCTGACGCCTTGCAGTGTGACCTGGAGCCTGTCCTGCCATCTCTGGGCCTCGGTGTCCTCTGTCTGGGAGGGCTGGGCAGCCTTTTTGTGAGACAAGGTTTGGCCCTCAGGCTCTGGGTGCAGTGCGGGTACCCCTCACATCTCCCATGAGGGCCTGCTAGCCCGTCCACACCCCGCCAAGCTGTAGGTGGTATTCTGGGCACCTGAGGCTGGCCTGGGGCCTGAGGGCCTTGCCTGGGCTGGGGGAAGATGGGGGAGTTCTTCGGGAAGACTCCTTCCCTGGACCTAGGGAGGCCACTGCTGGGCCTCTGGGGACAGGCTACTCGGGCCCTACATGTCCGCAGCCCTGAGGTCCCGTTTGTGACATCCCTGGACTCGAGGGTCCTCAGCACCTTCTGGTGAGGGTACCTAGACAGGCAGAGCCTTTGGGAGCTGTCCCTGCGCCCCCCAGCCTCAGCTGGGGTCTTTGGTCCAGGCTGGGCAGTGGTGTCCTTGGCCATGGGTTTCTGGACACGTGAAGGCCCCTGCCAGAGCCTCACCTTCCTCACATAAGTAGGGCCTCCTGGGGCCATGGGAACTGACAAGCCCAGGTGTCAGGAGCTCAGCTCCGGGCCGCACCCAGCATGCCCTACAAGGGCCACGTGGGGCTTGGGGTCCTGTGGTCTCTGACACCAAGACATCCCCCAGCTCCATCCTGCCCCCTGTCTCTGGGGTTTCCAGGGAGGGGATGCCAAGCAGGCCTTGCCCCCACTTCCGAGTTCTCAGCTTCTGACCGTAACACTAACATCTCCTTCCTCCCGTCTGTCTCTGTGCACCTGTCTGTCTGCCCCGCCCCTCCCAGCCCGGGCTGCCCCCCCTCCTCTCCCTGCTCCTCTGCGTGGTCCCCAGCAAAGCTGTTCACCTCACCTACGAGCCGGCCTGGCAGCTCCTGCCTGGGGAGCCGCCTGCGGCCCCCACCTCCACTACCTCTCTCTCCTTTTCCCGACAGGTAATGGCTGGGGAGGGGCCGCCCCTCTGCCCCTACCACGCCCAGCCTCACTCACACCGCATGCGCCCAGGGAGACCAGTCCGTCATCTCCACCCCCTCCCCCGCAGTTGGTGGCCCCATGTGTGTTCTCTCTGTGTGCATGTGTCTGTGTGCGGCGGGGGAACCTGAGGGGCCCATCTTCAGCTTTTCCTCCTCCAGGAGGCAGAGGGTCTTCGGGACGAGGCCCTGGACCCAAGTGTGTGACCCTGTAGAGCCAGGAAGCTAAAAGCACACCTAGCTATGGAAGTTTGGGTTCTGAGCCCCTGGGGGCAAAGGGAAGGAGGCACTTCTTCCTTAGAGCTCTGCTGCCCTGCTTGGGCCCCTGGGGACAGACCCGCTGGCAGGCCTGCCCTTAAACCTCCCTAGTCCCCATCTCCTTCGGCTCCACCTGTCCCTGCCACGGGGGACGGGGGGCCCCCCTCCAGCGCCTTGACTGGCCCCCTCTGGCTCACCCTCCCCCACAGGTGGACACCACCCTGTTCGCAGAGTTCCAGGCCTGGCGGGAATCACCCACCCTGGACAAGACCTGCCCCTTCCTCGAAAGGGTGTACCAGGAGGACGTGGGCCCCTGTCTGGACTTCACCATGCAGGAGGTGCGGTGGGGCGGAGGGCGGCCGGCCCTGGGGCCCAGCCCTGTAGCCCAAGGCCTGCCGCTCATGGCCTGGCCTGCCGCCCTGCTTTGTTGCAGCTCTCGGCGCTGGTCCGGGCCGCCGTGGAGGACAACACGCTCACCATTGAGCCCGTGGCTGCGCAGACACCGCCCACGGTGAAGGTGGCCACGGTTGAGTGTGGCAGCACCAAGTAAGCTTAGCGCCCTTCACCCTCTGCTGCCTGCTTGAGAAGGCCACGCCTAGCCTCGTGCTCTGCCCAGGGGTAACCAGGGACCGAGCCTCAGCCTGTCTCCGGGGGTCCTGGGGTGGGACCCAGGGCGGGAGTGTGGCGCACAGGCTCAGCTGGGGAGGAGCGCGGAGGCACGCTGGCTGACCTCAGGCAGGGCAAGGAGGCAAGGTTGGCACAAATTCCTGCCTCTGGTCATAGATTCCCGTCCCCCACCTCCAGGCCCTCCTGGGAGTCTCCCTCTTCCTGGCTGGCCTGCAAGGCATCCCTCTCCCACCCCCACCCTCTCTCCCACAGTGGGTTCTGGGCCCCAACTGCCATGTAAATGATGTCGGCTCTTCACTCTCCTTGTGCTGATAAATAACCAGGCTGCCCTTGGCTTCTCGTCCTTCCTGCAGCTCAGCTGCCATCGAGCAGGGCTCGCAGCAGAACCAGATAGCCAGGGTAGAGCAGGGGGCAGAGGCGGGGAGCCCTTGCCCTTGGCAGCCCAGGGTTCGACTTGCCAGGGAAGCCCCACAGGGCGAGCCTTGTCACACAGGGGCACCTTTAAGCCAGGTTTTGAAGGACGAACAGCAGTTTGCCAAGTAGGGAAGGGCCCTTCAGGCAGAGGGAATAAAAGGAGTGAAGATATGAGAAGCCAGGGTGTTAATGGAAACATCACAGGGTTTCTGAGCAGAGCGATGGGGTGGGGAGGGAGATAGGGCTGAGACTGCAAAGTATTCGAGGTCAGAGTGTAAAGGGTCTTGGATGAAGTTTGGGCTTTGACTCACTAGGCCAGCATTTCATAGTCATCAATAGATGTTTCCTAAAAAGAGGGCTGCCAGGTCCAATCAGAGTCACAGTAAACATGGAGGCAACAAAGGCACTGATAAGTCCCGTAGCCCAGGTGCCTACTTGACCTTCCTCTGCTCCAGAGTCTCCATAATGGTTTCCTGGGCAGTAGGAAAGGAGTGGGGAAAGATGATGGGCTAGATGTGGGCTTTGGAGGAGACCCTGGCTGTAAGGTGGAGAAGGGGAGAGGGGAGGCAAGGGGCTGGTTGGAGGAGCTGAGGGGATTCAAGCCAAAAGCCCTGCTGGCACGACCTAGCCTGAGGACCTGGTGACCAAGTGGAGGAGGCAGTGGACTCCTGTTTAGTTGGGGAGGATGGGACTGAGTCTGAGGGCCCCAGTAAAGTAGGGGGTGTTTTGAGGGGCTGCAGTGAGTGGAGCTTTGGTATACCTTACATGAAGTGCACTGAGCTCTCCTGCCCGCTAGGGGCAAGGTGAGGGGTTCAGGGGTGAGATCCAACATAGGTCAAAGGTCTCTCCCAGGGACTTCTGAGGCTCCTGCCTCCTTCCCTGGCTCCTGGGAAAGCTGGGGTTCAGGGAGAGGATGCCAGACCCCACCCCCAGGTCCGTTTGCCTCTCCCTTCCTTGGTGCATCCTTCTGCCTGCCATCCTCCCTGCATGAGCTGGGTGGGTGAGCCCCCGCCAGCCACCACAGCCCTCTCTGCTTTCCCCTAGTACCTGTGCCCTGAGCGGGCTGGCTCGTGCCTGTCGCCACCGAATCCGGCTTGGGGACTCTGAGAGCCACTACTACATCTCACCATCCTCCCGGGCCAGGGTGAGTCATCCAGTGGGAGGGTCTTGGGCTTCCTAGGGGCACCCTGGGCTGGGACTCAGGGCCCCAGGCCTAGGAGCCCAACCTTGATCTGCAGAACAGGGCACAGGCTCAGAGAGGTGCAGAGACTGACTAAGGCCACACAGCCAAGACTGGTGAATTAGTTTGTCATTACTACAGAACCAATTACCATAAACTTAGTGGCTTAAAACCACCTCCTTTTATTATTATGGTCTCCCTGCGGCAAGAGTCAGCACAGCTTAGCTGGGTGTCCAGCTCAGGGGCTGCAGTCAAGGAATAGGCTGGCTGCCTCCTTTCTGGAAATAGTGGTCCTCTTCTGAGGTCCCATGGCTGTTGGCAGGACCCAGTCCCTCAGGCTGGGGGCAGGGAGGACTGAGGTGCCTCTTTGTTTGCCAAAACCTAATCATGGGAGTGACATTAGGATTCAGGTTTAAATGCCAGGCTCCTACCTCCCAGCTCAGGCTCTGGCCCCAGACTTTTGAGAAGGTGCTGAGGTCTCTCTGTTACTCGAGCCTGCCCGTAGTGGAGGGTGCCATGAGGCCTCCAGGAATCCCAGCTCCCATCCTCACCTGCCAAGTGGCCCAGGCTGGGTCAGGGGACCTCACCAAGCTGGGGGATAAAGGAGAGAACCATCTCTTGTCCTTGACCTATTAGAGGCTGTTCAAGGGGATCGAAGTGGGCAGATGGCCCCGTTGCTGGGCAGCTTGTCTGGGCCCAACGAGCTTCCACAGGGTGCCCAGCGTGTCATCCGAGTGCATCCCACAGCAGCGAGCTGAGCTCCGTTTGCTGATGGGAGTCTGTGCCGTAGAAAGGAGGGGCATGACCTGGACCTGGGGCCTCCCCATTCTGAGCCCGGTCCGCCTTCCCTGCAGCCTCCGCCCTGCATCTCTGTGCCCAGAGCCCTTTCCAGCGGCCTTTTTTTGGATCCCCACCAGGACTCCATAGAAGGAGCCTCGCCAGCCATTCTGTGCCTGGCAAAACCATATCCATAGATGTAAAAACTAAAAAAACGCTATAGAACTTTGTTTCTTCCAGGCCTATGTGTCTTTGCCTTGGGCAGAATTGGGATGGGAGATGAAACAGTGTGAAATCTTAGGAAGGAGTCCCCACCTCGGAGAGACCAAGGCATATGGCATCCGTAGGGAAAAGAGGTTTCCATCCCCGAAGCATAGCCCTGGGGAGAGAACCCCACTGCTCCCGGCCCCTCCTTGCTCACCAGCCTGCGGTGGGGACCCACTGGCTGCTGGGAAACTCCGTGGCCAGGCACACAGGCCTCTCCAGTACCAATCTCTGCCCCACCTCCTCATAGCCCCTCCTGAGCCACATGGGCTAGGTCCCCTGACTGGGGCGCCCCTCTCTCACGCTGGCCTGGGCCACCAAGCTTCTCCACATGCTTTGTCCTCCTGGCAAGGATTTCTGTGTGTTTGAGGGTCCCCTCCCTGTAACTCTGGACCCCCTGGGCCCCCACACACTTGGCATCCCTCCCCTGGAACCCTGGGCATTGAGTAGGTACAGTTTTGGCCACAGCTGCTGGCCACCTTCTGTCCTGTCTCCGGTTGGGTTCCCTAAAAGCTGAGCCTGAGATGAGGATTTTACACCATTCTTAGGAGGAGTGAGGGAAGTAGAATGCGGGGATGAGGAAGCGGAAGAGGGCATAGCCTCGGCTGGAGTCTGGCTGCAGCCTGATCCTTGGGACCTCTGCAGCCCAGGGGGAGTTCTGCCCAGAGGCAAGGGAGCTGGCCTTTTTTACACCAGTCATTGGCTGTGGTGTGCCAGGTTAGGGGGTACAGAGGGGCACCCATGAGCTCTTAGTGGCCGACACTCTCAGCCGTGGGGAGAAGGGCGCCAGCAGCACCCTTTCTTACAGTAGGAGAGTCTTTGTGGAAGGGCCCTCATCTGAGCCAACTTAGGGTCTGCGGTGCCCAGTACAGGGCCTGGCATGGAGCAGGCCTCAGGCCAGGTGAGGGGCTTCAGGCCTGGGGATGCAGGGCAGCCCCGGTGAGCAGCTTCTGATCCCCCTGCCTATCCTGGCATTACCAGGAGCACCAGGCCAAGGCCTGGCGGCCAGGTCCTTGAGCCCCTGGAGCAGGCAGGTCCCTCAGGATGAGCGTGGATTCTACCACAGGCCTCCTGGTTTCACCTTCCAGTTCAGCCACTTACTGTCTTCGTGGCCTCTATAATTGTGGTCCAGTAGCTTTGTTCTTAGTCTCTCTGTTTTCCCCGTGTGTAAAATGGGGACGATAAGCATGTCTGCCTCACGGGATGCTTGTGCTAGGCGAAATGTTAGTTGCTGCTGTGTTTTTTTTTTTTTTTTTATTGGGAGGAGTACTAATACCACTGTTTGTAATTAAATTTTATTTATGTATTTTTTAAAAGACTTGATTGACTTACTTGAAAGAGGGCGAGAGAGAAAGAGAGCACAGGAGCGGGGGGAGGGGCAGACGGAAGGGAAGAAGCAGACTCTCCCGCTGAGCAGGGAGCCCGATTCTGGGCACGATCCTGGGACCCCGAGGCTATGAGTGAGCTGAAGGCAGACGCTTAACCAACCGAGCCACCCAGGCACCCGAGTAGTAAAATTTTAGAGCCCAGCCCTGTTCAGCTCAGAGAGCATTATCTGGCTCTGATGGGATGTGGGGTTTCCCGCTCTGGTCTCTGGTCTGCCCTGGCTTTGCGGGGGGGGGACCCCTTTTGTGAAGGCTGGCGGGTCACAGCCTCCCTGCTTCTGCCCCCAGATCACCGCCGTGTGCAACTTCTTCACTTATATCCGCTATATCCAGCAAGGCCTGGTGCGGCAGGAAGGTGAGCGCCCCCTGGTGGCCGGCGGTGCTAGCCCATGGGAGGGAGCGGGCGGGCCTGCAGCGGTGTTGGGGGTGGACCTAGGTGCTTTGTGGCCCAGAGGACAGAGGGGAGGACTCTGCCAGCCTCTGCCAGGTCCCGCTGCCTTCTCCCACCCAGAAACTTCTCCCAGGCCCCGGGGCTCGAGGGGACTGCTCCCTGTTACCGGCCTGGCATTGGAAGCCCTCCACGATGGGGTGGGTGTCCCTTGTAGATCTCCTCCTCCCCGCTGGGGGTACACCTCATAGTCATTTGACACCAGCTGCTGTCCCCCACTTCACCCTTGCCCGCCCGGCAGGTCCTCCATCCACCTGTTGTCCCCTCTGCCCCTGTTCTGCAAGGCCTAGCGTCCTGCTTCTCCACCAGACTTGCCCGTTTGGAGTCTGAGCCTCTCTTCCCCAGCTCAGGCGTCAAGGCCTTGGAGGGGACCTCGGACTGACCCCGTGGCTCTGCTGACCACTCAGGGTCTCCAAGCCCCTGGGGAGACAGGGTTGGGAAGCGTATGGAGCCCAGCAAATGCATGGTGGTGTGTTTGTGCACGTTGGTGTCGGGCCGTGGCCGTGGCCCTCAGCGTGGCGGGGTAGGGTGTGTTCAGCACTCAAGTGTGCAAGGCTTCCGTGTGGAGCCTTAGAGAGGTCAGGGCACCACTGAGGTCATCTCTGCTGGGGGACTGGGGAGCCCTGGGTGCCTGCCAGCTGCCCTGCCCAAAGCCAGGGGAGAGGGGCCAGGCCATCTGCTCGAGGGGACCCTGACCCTGAGCTGTCCATCTTCTTTCCACCTGCAGCCGAACCGATGTTTTGGGAGATCATGAGGCTGAGGAAGGAGATGTCGCTGGCCAAGCTCGGCTTCTTCCCCCAGGAGGCCTAGGGCATGGTCTGGGGCCTAGAGGGGGGCTCTGAGCAACAGCCTACACCTGCCTGGGAAGACAGGGTGCTGGAGCCGGCCCTGAGCCAGAAGCTGAACCAGATGGACGAATGGCCAGGCCGTGGACGCCTTGCTGAGCTAGTCCCAGACCTTCATCCCGGGACAGACAGGACCTCGTGAGTGGACCCTTGTCTTCACAGACACCAGGAGACTTTCAAGAAAGCACCAAAGACCAAGGAGCTTGGACCTATACTTGGGCTCAGCCCTTGGGCGGGGGCTTCTGGGGCAGGCCTGGGAGCTGCTGCTTGCAGGAGCCTTGTTGCTGCCACATCCTCAGAAAGGGGCCTGACACCCACCTGGGTGGCCTGACCTCCAGGGTATTCCTGCCCAACCCCCCACCCCCACCCCACAAACCACCTCTGGTCCCAAGCCCTGGGCCACCAGCACCCCCTGGTAGCCACCCCTCACCTATTCCGGGGCAGCCTCCCTGGACTGGCCCCAGAGGGCCCCCTGCCTCCAGCATCTGTGGGGGTGGTGGGGTCCCAAGGGGCTGTCAGGGACTTGCACACCAACCTGTATCTGCTTGAGAACTGTCCCCAAACTGTTCTTAAGATGGATCAGGGTCCCTCCTCCTTGCACTTGACCTCCCCCCTCCCCTCATCTGAGCCCCGTGCTCCAGGAGGCCCTGCCCCCACCACCACTGGAAGGATTAGGATATTTTTCTCCCAAAGTTAAACACAGACAGGGCCTCAGGATACCCGTGTCTGTGTTCGGCCGTGGGTGGCCATCTAGATGACAGGGGCCGCGGCCACCAAGCCCTGTACACAGGACCAGGGTAGGGTGGGCAGGACCCAGGCCCCCTTCCTCACCCCTCAAAGCCTACTGGGGATGGGGATCCAACCTGGACACATCCCTCACCACAACTGATTTCCTCCTTTGAATGGAATGTAACACGATCTCTATTTAATAAAGGAAGGCTTTGTTGGTCGAGGCTGGGCAGCCACGCGCCTTCACTCCTGCGCCCTGGGGTTCGGGCCAAGGCTTGGGCAGCTGAAGGAATGAAACCAAATCCTTCCCCAGCCAGCCCTCGTGCTTGGGATTAGGCCCAAATCCTGCAGGGATTGCTGTGGGGAGCACCCCTCGAGGCCTTTCCGGCGGTCCTCGGGGATGTGGGTTAGCAGGGCCGAGCCTGGCTTCCTCTCCCCTGCGGAGGGGCCCTCTGAGGGTGGAGCAGCGGTGCTGAGCCTGCCTCTCACACTGTTTTGGGGGCACCTTGGGCAGATCCCCTTCCGGTCTCCCTGTGTCCATCTAACGGGAGGTTGGAGTTCAGAGTCAAAACCAGGAGGCCTCCTGGCGAGTGCCGGACAGTGGCAGGATTTACTGGCGATGTCTGCCAGCGGCACGGGCAGGGACAGATGTGGTGGCTCTGGCCTTTCCGGGCCTGCTCAGGATTCTTAGTAAGGGCCAGGAGTCCTGTGGTGGACCTGGGGTGGTATCTTGTGGTGCCAGATCCCTTCCCCACCTGTAGGGCTGTGGGTCAAAGCCCGTGGGGGTCTCGGGGAGGAGGGGAGCATAGCAACTTCTGAGTCAATGTGTCCTGGGGCTGGTGAGGGGGTCCCTACTGGCCTGAGGCCTCAGGCTGACTGTGGACCGGCCAGGCCTCTGTCAAGGCCACCCAACCCTATCCCTCTCTCCAGCCAGTAGCCTTTTTGCTCTTGGTCTACTGCCTCACAGATTCCCCTTCTCTTCCCCCACTGCCTCTCCTCCCCCTCCCCCTCCCATCCGTGACTTGAATTCCCTCCCTCTCCCGCCTCTCAGATACCCACCGGTCAGGTCTCTGACGGACGTCCACCCTCGTCCCCCGGGTGCTGTGTGGAGCACAGAAATCAGTGAGGGGGGGTCAGGGGAGGACGTGTGTGGCCACGTTACACAGGGTTACCCCAACATCCTCTCCTACATACCTGCCTCTTTCTGCCCTTCCCTTTGTCAGTCCTGGGTCAGCTGGGGGAGAAAGCATGAAGGCCTGGGCCTTGAAGCTTCCCTGCCTCTGGATGAGCCACCCCCAGGGCTGAGGAGACAGCAGGCCATGTTTCAGGAGCCAGGACAGAGCGTCCCACAGCCCAGACTTGTTCGTGCTGACCCCGGGAAAGGATTGCTCGTCAGGCCTGTGAGGCTATGGTGGGCACACAACAGTGGAGATACTTGGTTGGGTGAGGTGTTTGTCGGGGACCCAGGGACACATGATCTGGCTTCAGGACCTCCCAAAGGTGGCTGATAATCTGAGCACCGCCATTGGCCCCAGGGCCTTTAAACAAGCCATGCCCTTGAAGTGAACCAATGCACTTAAACCTCAGAGCCATTCTGTTTCCACATTGTGCAGCTCTATGCCCTGAGGCACTGAGAGGTCACTTGGGCTAGGATGGGAATGCAGGATCCCAGCTCCAGAGCCCGCATCTAGGACCCCTTCTACTGAACACCGGCCTTGGGCCTGACATGGGATTAGGCCCTTCCCTGTTTTTCAGAGATGTAGAAACGGAGTCTCAGGTGGAGGCCAAGCTGGATTTTCCTTATGTCTGTTCCCCACATTTTTACCCACTTCTATCTGCCCTCACTGCCATTCTTCAGGCTTCTGGGGGTAGCGGGCTGGGGGGCTCTCTGGAGGGAAGGGCTCAGGGCTTTGGCTCTCGGAGTTGGGAGAGCAGGGTTAACTGACATCAGCAAGACAGGGGTTGGTCCTCTTAAGTGAATTTCCTAGATGACTAAGTGCTGCGGGCATATGTGGTCACCTCTTAAAGGCTGGCAACAACCACGGCCACGAGCCCAAGCCCTCGAGGGGGCTTTCCACTATGCCCTGCCATGTCGTGTTTTCCCATCTGCAAAGTGCATCCTGATGGGATGTTGCTGGGACTGGGTACCTGGGCAACAGCTAGGCTCCTGTCGGGGCCTCAGTTTGCCCCTCTGTGAGTTGGGAAGATTAGACCACATGCCCTTTGCAGCCCCTCCCCCACCCCTTTTCCATTTATCTTATTGGGGTAAAAAGCACAATTTAGCATCTGAACTTCCTGCCATGGTCTGTATGAGCCACGCTTTCTTTACCCACCCATCCCCTGCTGGACACGCATGCTGCTTCCACCTGTGGCCTAGCGTGGACGATGCCACGACGGACACGGGAGTGCGGTGATTTCTTTGAGGCCCTGCTCTCAATCCCTTCGGATATTCACCGAGAGGTGGGTTTGCCGGGTGACAGGCCACCGTTCTGTCTTCAGTTTTCTGAGGAAAACTCCAGACCGTCTTCCGTGGAGGGTGTGCCATCTTACGGTCCTGCCAGCAGCGCACTCTGGTTCCTGTTTCACCACATCCTCGCCCACACGTGTCACGTGGGTGTTTCTGGATCACTGCCATCCTAATGGCCGTGGAGTGATCGCTCACCGTGGTTTCGAGGTGCATTTTTCCAATGCCTGATGCCCTTGAGCATCCTTTCATTTGCTTCTTGGCCACTTCCAAGCAGCTGCCTTGTACCAAGGGGCACTTCGGGGAGCCCCGCCATGCGCTGCAGTGATGCCTCTGGGGAGGGACTGTCATGGCTGGTCAGGCCACCGCTCTTCTGTCATTCTGTGGCCCCGGGCCCCTCACACGGTGAAGAGCTGTGTCCAGGGCCTAATAACCAAGCCCATCGTGTGGTGAGCTTTAACTCAAAGCCAAGTCATAAAACTCGCAGAACCCAGGCCTGGGCTTTAGGGGTGCTCCTTCTGGTAGGCCCAGAACTTTCCCCTCAACCTCCCCCAAACTGGTCTATTTCTTGCTGCACCTCTGCCTCTTGCCCGAGCCTTGCTGGCCTGCACAAGCATCACTCGGCTCCACGACCTTGGCTAGTGGTTCCACAGAGGGTGGAGACTTGAGTGGGTCCCACGAGAGGCCTGCATGTCAGCTCACAGTCCCGGGAGAAGCTCTGGGCCAGGGGCCAGATGCGGGTTGGAGGGGCTCAACCCCAAGCAGGCACCCTCCCCGCAAAATGCTCCAGCTGCCCAGACCACCCTCTCCTGCCTTTTGGTTAGCTCTCCCCTCCCCCTGCCTAAGGCTGAAGCCTGGCGGGGACCCAATGGCAGCTCAGGAATGTCAAGTGGAGCCTCTCCCTTTCCAAGTGGTCCCAGTGCCCTGACCAGGAGGGGGCGGGGAGGGGGATAATAGAGTCTCCGGTTCTCCCAGGGCTCCTGATTTTAGGAGAGTTGCAAGGTCCACTGGGTTGAAGCCTGGAGGGGTAAAGCCACCTATGGAAGGCCCCAAGGCCTGCAGAGAAATCGTGTGAGCAGCTGTTGGTTTCACTCCAAGAAAGAGACACACAGTTCAGGCCTTACAGGAACATAACAACAGACGGCAGGAGAACTCAGCCATCGCTCTCTCCTTGCCAGGGTTGAGTGCCTGGAGTCATGGCTCTGTGGCCCCAAGCCCTGTCCTTGCTTTACCTCCTGGGGGGCCCTGTGCAGGCCTTCATCAGCTGGGGCAGGTGGAGGTTCCGACCCACTCCACTCCCCCAGCCACCTTGCACGTGGTTGAGAACCAGGTCAGGGCCCAGGAAGGTGGCAGGGGTGAGCATCTGAACACTGAGGGCTACTGAAGCTGGGGTGGAGGCCATGCCCATTGTGCAGGGGCTGGAGATGGGGGCAGGAGGTTCAGTTCCTGAAAGAGCCTACCCTCTCTATCTTTGTGCTCACCTGCGGACATGGTGGCAGCTGGGGTATCTGCAGTCACCGCCCACCTCAGCCACTAGCCACACACACCTGTACTGCCCCCCTCCAACATGCTCAGGGAGGGGGTTCAAGGGCACCTCAATGATCAGGCAGCCCAGGGCCATGGTGACAGCAAGGCCTTACCGGTTGTCCTGGCAACCGAATAGAAGTCTCTCCATACCAAGGAGAATCCAGAGGCCACTTCAACCTTTCTTGGCACCCCAGCCCTCCTGCCCCACAAACACTGGCTTTAATGATTTCCTACAAATTGTTAAACCAAGATAAAAGGTTAGCACATCAGAGAAACATACTCAGTGTTCTCCAAGTGCATTCCCAGAACCAGCCCAGCGGCAATCTCCTCTGCGAACCTGTTCCAAGCACAGTTCTCCGCCCCCAAACCAGCCCAGCTGAATCCCACCCTGGGGGTGAGGGCAGAGCTCCTGCCTCAACAGGCTCCCCGGCCATGCTGCTGGGCTCACCTGCAGCCCCGCAGCAGAACCTTGGCCTGACTGCACTCCACATCATTTGTGAGCGCTTCGCTTCTAGGAACAGGTGTCTTTATCTCAAAACACACAAAAAGTAGTTTGGGGAGCACCTTATACTCTCAAAAGGACTTGAATTTATTTAGGTAAAAGTGGGGGAGGGTGCTGTACCAGGCAAGCCACCCACCCGGGCAGCCAGAGGACGACAGCTGCCCGCTACGGATTCCGGTGCCCCTGCTCCCCTTCCACATCCCCACCCTGCAGCCCCATCCGCAGAAAGACCACGGCCCCCGCAGACGGCCCCGCGCCGGGCGGGTTGGCGCGGCCGGTCGCTCAGCCCCGACGGCGGCCTCGCTGCGCAGAGCTGGGGGGCCGATCGTTTGAAAGCTGTTTACAGTCACCCCGAGGCGACGTTCCCACCTCCGAGCGCTCGGGACTGAACGTTCCAGGACGCGTGGCTGGAAGCCCCGTGTGCGCAGACTGTGGCTCCAAGCCCCGCCGGCGCAGACCTGGGCCCCGAGGGCACGGCCGCACAGGTCAAGGGTGTATAAAGTCCCCGTCCCTCTCCGGTGCACCCCGCCCCGCCCGCCGGGAGCCGGGAGCCCGCCGCGGCCGGCGCCCCCGGGCAGCGCCGGGCGTGGTGGCCACGGCCCCCGCGGTCGCGGTGGGCCCGCCTGGACACCGCCCTCGCCGGCCCGGAGCGCGGCGCAGCCAATGGAGGCCGAGGCGCCGCGCGGGGATTGGAGCGGGCTCGGGGCGGGCCGGCGGGGCCGGGCGAGGGGAGGAGGCGAGGCGGGCGCTGTCAGCGCGGTTATAAGGGAGGGAAAAGTTCCCTGCGCCGGGAGTCGGGCAGGCGCACGCTCGTACGGCGGCCGCAGCGGCAGGGCGGGGCCGCGGAGGAGCCGGTGGCGGCGGAGGACGCCCCCGGGGCCGCGACGCGCTCCCCTCGGGGTCTCTGGCAGACGTCGCCAAGGTACCGGGGGCCCGAGGGCATTCGCACGCAGCCATGGGCGGCGTCGGGGAGCAGGGCGAGGGGCCCGCGCCTCTGGGGGCGCCGCTGCCCACCTTCCGCTGGGAGCAGATCCGCCAGCACAACCTGCCGGGCGACAAGTGGCTGGTCATCGAGCGTCGCGTCTACGACATCAGCCGCTGGGCACAGCGGCACCCCGGGGGCAGCCGCCTCATTGGCCACTACGGTGCTGAGGACGCCACGGTAAGGAAGCCCACCGCTGGCCGGGTGGAGCCTGCTGCTCGCTGGGGCCTGGTCGTGGGCACTGGGACCCTCTCCACTTGGCGGGGTCTGGCATCCTTTCTGCTCTTCGCTGACCTTTGATCTCCCGTTCTGGGACCCAGAATTGGGATGGACAAGCCAGGGCCCGATGTGGAATAAGGAGGCCACGTCCCCGCATGTAGGACCTGCACACCGGGCCATGGAACAGGGCTGGGCTGGGTGCAGCGGGTATGTGCAGGAGTGAGGGGCTCTCAGAGGTGGGTGTGTCGTGGCCAAGGAGCCCTCCCTGGGCTCTGAGCTTCTCCTCTCGGATCTGGGTCCCCCAGGCCAGGTTCCTTTTGCTGAGTGCCAGGTGTAGGGTGGGGTTCCCCCCCCCCCAGACTGCAAGGATGTGCCATCAGAGGCTGGGGGCTGGGCAGCAAAGCCTGAGCAGGGCCCAGAGGTCTGTGGCTTTCCTGAGAGCCGCTGTAAACTGCTCTGAGGGGCAGTGACTCACCTCTCCTGGGCTGGCACTGCACGTGGGAGAACTTTGCCAGCCAGGCTGGGTGGGCCTCCTCGGGAAGCACGGTCATCCCAGGAATAGGCTGGTCCTGGGGGACCCTGACTTCCCCTTCCCAGCCCATGTCTAGACATGTCTTGCCAAGGAGGGATGTGGCCCAGTCCACTCGGACTGCCTGGCCAGAGTCCAGTGGTAGAACAGCCTGTTGTGGGGAGCCCTCTTTCTCACAAGCCCCTTCCTGGAGTCCAGCAGGCCCCATCCCAAGACAAGGAGTCGAGGCCATGATGCTCTGCCTTGACCATCTAAAATTCTAGGCTGGCCACTCAGGGTACCAGGAATCTTCCAGATATCAGGAGATGAATCCCTAACTGGCAGAACTCTTAAGCAGCAGAAGAAACTGTTCTCTCCCAGGAGGTCAGTGTCCCTGTTTACCAGGGCTGCTGGTTTGGACAATCCCCATGGACTCTGTAAGGGAGAAGGTCTCTTTTCCCTACGTCCACCCCAGAACCTGAGGGTTTAGAGTCAGAAGCCTCCCGGAAGTTGAGAACCTGACAGAAAGCCTTGTCCGTGGGCCAGGTGGTGGCCATGGCATTGAAGGTGACTGGGGGGTGACAAGTGCGTGACCATGCACGGGCCTATATGCGTGTGAGCACTGTACGTGTTTGTGTGCGTGGTCGTACGCGTGTGTGTTTCTGCCGGGGGAGGGGTTGGGATGTTGGCCCCCCCTCAAGTCCACCCCAACCTTGGAGCTGAGGGTCTGGATGGAGGCAGCTGAGAGGAAGGGTGACACAGAGCATTTCTCAATTACTTGTTCCTGCTTGGTGCCCAGGCCGGTGCTGGGGGCCTTCCTCATGGGAACCCCACCAGACAGTTAGCACTTGACCCGGAAACCTCCCTCTGACAGTTTTCGCGTTGGTTTAATCACCAGTAAGTTCCGTTTCCCATTTCCAAAAAGCAATCTCCCATCGGAGACTCAGATTGACCTTGAACCAGGTGTTATTCCTCTGAGTCTCAGTTTCTTCATCTGTAAAGTGGGGAGAGCTGGGCCAGCCAGTGAGCCAGCTGCAGGCAGGACTGTGCCTTCTCAACTTTGTGGCCCTAGGGCTGCCACGTAGTCGCTCCTGGTCAGTATGTGTGGCCGGTAAATGCGAGCACGCCTTGCAGAGCACAGGGCAGGGGACTAGCCGTGGCATAGCCGCCCCTCGGCCACTAGGCCTTGTCTGGCTCTGTCCACGCCTGCGACAGGAAGGAGTGGCATTGAGGCCATCTTAGCTTTCTCAGGGCTCCAAACACCAGGCCGGAGTTGCCAGAAATAACCTGGGCTGTTCGGGCCAAAGAGGTTCTGAGGTGCCTGTTGGGGGGACCCCAACCTTGGTCTCTGCAGGGCCTACAGCACAGATAACAGATGTGAGCAGCCCAGTGCTGTGTGTGGTCAAGTCCAGGCCCTGGGCACCCCATTCCAGGCCCTGGAGCACAGGTAGGGGTGGGATAGCTGTCCTTCTAGGGCTGTGTTCCCCCGGGCCACCTCTCAGTAGCCCCAGCCGCCCCATCAGCTGTTCTCATGTCCAGGCAACAGAAGCCTTCCTGCCAGGAAATTCCCAGAGTTCCTGTGCCATGAAGTCAGCCTGTGGCCATCCTGGGATACAAAGCTGGGTACCCTGGGGAGAGTGATCTGGGCCCCCAGCCAGGTTTGCCTAAGAGTCAGAGGCAGCTTGAGACTAGTGGAACCAGCCACGGAGGGGCAAGACCCGGCTGCTGCTGGTCAGAAGTATACCAGGGCTGGGCACCGAGTACCTGCTGTGTGCTGGGCTCCAAGTTCAGCATCTGCTTTATAGATACTCTTTTAACCCTCAGGATTCCCATGTGAGGCAGGTACTCTTAGTGATTTTTCCCACTTTACAGATGGGAAAACTGAGGTTCAAAAAAGGAAAGTGACTTGACATTCAGTGGCAGGGTCTGAGATGTGAGTCTGTAGCCCATCCTCTTAACCACATGCTGCCCTGTGACTTAACTGTTTTTTTCCCATTCATTCATTCTTCACTTACTGACTCATTAAACCCACCCGCAGATCCTCAGTGAGCATATCGCAGCCACCAAACTGTGCTCCAACCTCTAAAAATACAGCCATGAACGAAACATCGCAAGGATAAAGTTCCTTGGCAGAGGGTCGAGCTAGAGCAGAGGCTCAGAGGTGGGAAGGTGCTCAAGGAGATCAGCAAGGAAGTCAGCGGGGCTGGAGTGGAGCAGAGGAGAGAGGGGCAGGCAGTGAGGTCCAGAGGTGGTGGGAGCTGGCTCCTACTGGGCGTCTGTGTCCCTGAAAGCAGAACTTTGCTGTATTCTAAGGGGATCTTGGAGGCCAGAGTGGGGAAGCCAGGGCAATCTGAGATACATTTAAAAGGATCCCTAATGGGGACGGGAAGGCAGAGCCCTCCAGGAGAAGGGCAGCAGGCTAAGGGAAGAGATAGTGGGGACCTACCTTCTCCCAGCTGAGGTCACTCAGAAGAGGTGGCCAGTCACCTGGGCTCAGAAGGGCAGGCATGGCCAGGGCAGAAGGCAGGAGCTGCTGGGGGCCCGGGAGCACCAGAGTGGGGTGGGTGGTGTGGTATAGGAGTTAGCTTTAGGGGTGTTTGGACAACAACCCATCCAAGGCACGTATGCATGTTGACCCATTTCACGGATGAGGAGACAGGCTGGATGTGGGTGACGTGCAGGGACCTTTTTTGCAACCCTCAAAGAGCAGGGCCTGGGTCCTTGGGCTTGGAGAGTGGGGCTTGTGTCTGGGTTGGAACTGGGGGGAGGTGGGCAGAGGGGAGGCTCTGGGGGGTGGGTTTAGAGGGGGCTGGCCAGGAACGCAGAGGACCTGGCTCCAGAGTCCACACTGCTCCCACCCAGCACGCTGGCCGCCTGCGGGGACTCCGCATGAAGGGTGACCTTCCTGGGCACAGCCTTGGTCATTCTGCAGGGTCCCCACCCACTCAGGCTCCTTCCCAGGGTAGTTGCAGTGCCTGGCTCCTGCCCTGGGGGCGTGCTGGGCAGGAACACAATGCCAATGGAGCGACGTCTCGTGGTCCCACCCGCCTGGTGGCCCTCCGCATTTCTTCCCGAGGGCACGCAAGCATCGTGCTTTCCCATGAAGCGGCTAGGGAGAGCCAGAGCTCCCGGAGGGAGCTGGGGGGCGGTGGCTGAGAAAGGACCACGTGTCAGAGGGCCTGGCCCCTTTGGGGCGCTGGGCACTTGTGAAGCCAAGGGTGCTGGGCGGAGCCCTAACGTGGGTGCCGGCCAGTCACTGGGGGCACCAGGAGTGGCTCTCTGGGAGGGTTGGTCCTTGTGCCTGGCTGGCCTGCACGGGTGGGGGTTGCACGGGCCATGTTCAGAGCTGTGTGCCCTTTGGCCTCTGTCTCTATGTGTCCTCGTCTATGAAACAGGGACCCTGGTACTACTTGCCCACTGGCCCCGATGAGGCAGTGGGGGGGCATGGGAAGGAGCACGCAGCCTGGGCATGAGGGCCTCCTTTATGTTCCCACCAGGGAGAGGAGGGACGGAAGGATTCCTGGGGTATCCCGTCAGGCTTACTCCCCTACCCACCATTGTCACAATTCAACAGAGGCTTAAGGAGGCTGCATGGTCAGACTCAGACCCCCAGCAGCCCTGCTCCATTCCTTCCTGATCTGGAACATTCCCAACCCTTTGGGGAGTGACCAGAAATGCTTGCCTATCCCCACTATGTGTCCATGTTCTCCAGCTTCAGGCTGGCCAGGATTTGAATGTTGGGGTGCACACCACTCCCCTGCCTCACTCCCACAGGCCCGCCCTGGGAGGCTACTAAATCCCAGTGGGCTCAGGAGAAGGGCACATCGGACCAGTGGGGGGCTCTGCCGGAGCTGGAAGCCAGGCCCTTCTCAGTGCACTTCTACCTGCCCAGATCCGTCCTCCCGGCAACCCCATGAGATGGGCACTGGTGGTTTCTGCTGTACTGTTGAGGAAATACAAAATGGGGAGGGGGGCATGTGATCTTGTTTGTGGCTTCACAGCTTAGCTCATGACGGCTGGTCCCCAGCAGCCTGGCACGGAACCCCCCACTCCCGCCCGTTGGCCGACTGCTACCAGGGGCTCACAAGGAGCTGTGGGGGCAGGGCAGGAGCTCGGAGAGCATGGATATCCCAGATCTACTTGGGCTGGAATCCCCACTGGGCCATGATGGACTCTGGCCTGGGCAGGGGTCCCTACCACTCCGAGCCTCTGTTCCAGTAAAATGGTTCTTATCCCTGCCTTGTGGACTCTTGTCCACTTACTCACACCTGCTCTCCACACCTGCTCTGCCAGTGGGGGGAGGATCCTAGGATGTTTTCCCAGGGCACAGGGGTGGAGGAGGGTGGGGCCCCCCACAGTGCCCTGAAACTCAGGCAATACAGCCCAAGAAGTGCCAGGAGCCCCCTCCTGTGCCCCACAGTCCAGCCTCCAAGCAGCCAGGTCCTTGGCTCTGTGGGATGGTGGCCAGCTTCGTGGTGAGAGCCACTGTCCACCTCACTGCCCCGCCCAGGAGACCCCTGCCTCCCCCCACCCCCACCCAGGAGTGGCCACCCTGGGGCTACTGGTGAGTGGCCCCAAGCACAGGTTTGCATTCTGATCCAATCAGAATCCAATCTCCATCAGATGGAGCTGTGTGACCTTTGTAAGTGGCTTGACCTCTCTGAGTCTTCTGCCCAGCCCCTGGGTCCTTAAGCAGTGGCCCAGAGAGGGTCTGCTCACATGGCCCCCCCGCATGTGTTCCAGCAAAAGCTGTCTGCTGGTGCATCAGGCTTTGGCCCAAGGCCAGCGACCCACCTTGTTGGGACTGAGCACAAGAGCAGCTCAGGGCACCTGGGCGGCTCAGTCTGTTGGGTGTCCGACTCTTGGTTTCAGCTCAGGCTGTGATCTGATATTTGTGGGATCGAGCCCCGCATTGCGCTGCACACTGTGTGGCGTCGGCTTCAGATTCTTTCTCCTCACCCCATCTCAAATAAATAAATAAAATCTTAGGAAAAAAAAAAAAAAAAGGACAGGCTCAGTGGTGCCCACCTGCTTCCCACGGACCGGCCACCACCCTGCCCATTCTGTCGCCCGTCAGCCGGACCCTTGTCTGTGGGCTGTGGGATTTTCTCACCGGCTCTTCGGGGCCTAACCAGCCCCTGTCATGCCAGGGAATAGATCAGGCTGGAAGTCCCTCTGGTGGCCCTTGCCCCCAGTGCATCCCCAAGCCTGGCCTGGGTGAATCAGGACCCAGGGACGGCATCAGGAGGGAGCTCCTATGGCTCCTCAGGAGGTCTAGGGGTCTGGTGGGCACCAGGGTGACCCCAGAACACAGGATGGGGGAGAAGAAGGGGCTGGAAGAGGAGTGAAGAAATCCTGGGGCCGCAGCCATGTGCAGCCGGGGGAGTTTCAGAGGAAGCAAGAGGGACTCAGAGTCCGTGCTCATCAGCCTAGGAAAGGAAGGGAATTCCACCACCTGCTCCAACAGGGATGAAACTGGAGGACCTGATGCTGAGTGACAGGTCAGCCACAAGAGGACAGATAAATATGTTTGATCCCTCTTATCAGAGGTCCCTCGAGTAGTCGAATTCATAGGCCGCAGAGTGGTGGCTGCCGGGGTCTGGGGGGCGGGGGGCGTCCGCGTTTCATGGGGAAGGAGATGAGAAGGTGGTGGAAGTAGACGCTGGCGGTGGTGGCTCAGCCGGGTGAGTGCGCCTCATGCCACTGAAACACACACTTAGAAAGGGTTGAAAGAGTAAATTAAGAAAACAAGTTAATGCTCTGAGTCCAGAGCCTGAAAGGCGCTGGAGTCTTGCCCTCTTTTGCCTGGTCCCCGCAGGAGGGTAGACTTGCTCAAGGTCACAGTGAGTGGGGTCAGCTGAACCCCAGAGCTGTCTACTCCCCCCAGCTCCCCCAGAGGCCCGGGGGCCAGGCAGCTTCCTGTGGGGCCAGTCTCCCCTCTACCTCCTCCCTCCGAAGTCAAGATCATCCCGGAGAGCGGGGAGGTCTACACTGTACAGCTCTCTCCCTGCTCAGGAGCTCAGGGAAGGGCCCCAAGTCATATTCCCCAGGACCTAGGTTATTCCAGAAGCTGGACCCTCCTGGGCCCCACCCCCATCCCCCAGAGGTCTCTAGGTTGCCCTGGGCCAGCAAGCAAGCATTCAACAGGAAAAGGGACTCTGGGGTGGATCCCGCAGGTGTGGCTTCTAAGTGGGAGCTGGAGGGGCCTGAAGTGTTTCCTCCCCGCAGGACCGCGCGCACGCGCGCGCGCGGGATGTCCAGTAGCAAGTAGAGGGGCCCAGCCTTCCGTTTGAATGTCCCCCAGAACCTGGAAGGCTTGTTAGCAAGAGAACAATGGGAGGCCCCGTTCTCAGCCCTCTTCAGAGCTGTTTCCTTTGGCAGCCAGCAGGCCCCTGTCCCAGGCCCCGCGGGGACAGCCCCTCACCCCGGGTCGGGCAAGCAGGTGTCGAGGGCTAGTTCCTTCAGAGATAGCCTCTGCGAGTTCAAGGGTGAAAATCCAGTGAAGAGCTGGGAGCAAGGACAAGCCCGTTGCACCAGGACTCGATCGGCAAGACTAAGGGAGCCCAGTTGTACAGTCTGGTTTGCTCACGGTTCAGAAGTCCCTGGGCCAGCTTCCCCACTGGTCCCAGTCCCTAGCGCTTTGTTGCTCTGGCCTCTGACCCTTGTTGGATTGCCCCCTGCCCCATCCCCATCCCCAGCGGCTTCAGAGAGCCATGGGAATATGTGATATTTATTTAATTTGCTTTAAAAAAAATGATATTTTTTCCTTCTGCTTTTAAAATCAAATGAGCTTAACCATTTGAGTGTCTTCCTTGCAAACCTAAGAACTCAGTCTGTGTGGCCCTTGCCTGATTTTTGGTGAGCTCATTTCCCCATGCCGGGGAAAGCAGCTACGGCCTGGCTTCCAGCAGGACACCCAGGTTCTGGGGAGGACTCGGCCAGGCCAGTGGGCAAGGCTGACCCATTTGGCCCTGTTTATGTGACCGCCAGCTGCCTCTCCATCCTCAGAGCCCTGCCTTTCCATCCCAGGTCCTCCCACCCTATGCCGCCCCTGGGGGCCGCTGCAGCCGGCTGGCTGTCCCCCTGACTGTTGGCTCTCCTTCAGGATGCCTTCCGCGCCTTCCACCAGGACCTCAGTTTTGTGCGCAAGTTCCTGCAGCCCCTGTTGATTGGAGAGCTGGCCCCAGAGGAGCCCAGCCAGGATGGACCCCAGGACGTGAGCGGGGCCCTGGTGGAGGCCAAGCCGCCAACAGGGAGCTAAGGGGGTGGGGGCATCACCAGTAGCAGCTCCGTCCACATTCCTCCCAGGGGCCCCGGGGGTGCCAAGGCTGGGTTGGCCATCCCTTCCTGGGCAGGTAGCTGGAGGTGGAGGTGGAGGGACGCCTGTAGGAGCCTGGGGTTGTGGGGCTGGCTGGGCTGCAGCATCTGCTGTGTTTCCTGCTCTGGGCCCAGTGTCCACATCTACACTGAGGGTTTGGATGCACTGGGCTTTAAGGGTCTTCCCTGCTCTGGCTTTCTCTGCTTCTCATGTGCCCCACACCTTTTGTGGGGCCAGCCTTTGCCACCAGCTGCCTCCCCAGCTCAGACCCCGGGCTGGTGCTATCTCCCCTCCGTCTCTTCGGCTGCACCCCATGGGCCTGGCCCCGGGACTGGCTGTGGCATGGGTCGCTGTGGGGGGACTCCCGGAGATCACTGGGGCCTCGCTTCTGTAGCCCACCAGCCCTCCCACCGTGGCAGGCCCAGCTGGTGGAGGACTTCCGCGCCCTACGCCAGGCAGCTGAGGACATGGAGCTGTTTGAGGCCAAGCCCGCCTTCTTCGCTCTCCTGCTGGGCCACATCCTGGCCATGGAGGTGCTCGCTTGGCTTGTCGTCTACCTCTTCGGCCCGGGCTGGGTGCCCAGCACCCTTGCCGCCCTTGTCCTGGCCACCTCCCAGGTGACTCCAGCGCTGTCTTGCCGCCGCCCAAGCTATCTAGTAGATACAGGGCCTGGCACCCAAGGGCACTCTGGATGTATTTGCTGAGTGAATACATGAATGAATGAACCGCAGAGTCCCCAAGAGGCATGTATCTCTAGGTCAAGCTGCGTGTTAAACGAGCTCGGTGAGAGACTTCCAAGTCCCCAGGCCTCCTGACACTCAGCTGTCCTCATCTGTCAAAAAGAGGAAGATGGCCCACAGGGTCTTAAAATGCAGCAATAACTGTGGGGGTGCCCTGGGAGCTGGGAGGGAACCCTGGGGTGTCCGATCCTGGGTCACCGGCTCCTGACCCCGCCTTGGTCCCCAGGCTCAGTGCTGGTGTCTGCAGCATGACCTGGGCCATACCTCGGTCTTCAGGAAGTCCCAGTGGAACCACGTGGCCCAGCAGTTTGTGATGGGGCAGCTGAAGGTGAGGGTGGGGGTAGACGGTGGGGAGCCAGGGGCAGAGCTGGGGGTGTCTCCCCTGGTCTGCCCGAGTGTGCAGGCGGGGGGTGGTGCGCCTGGCCTCGCCCCGGCCCTGAGCGCTCCCCTCATCCCCTATAGGGCTTCTCGGCCCACTGGTGGAACTTCCGCCACTTCCAGCACCATGCCAAGCCCAACATCTTCCACAAAGACCCAGATGTGACCGTGGCGCCCGTCTTCCTCCTGGGGGAGTCGTCCGTTGAGGTGCGTGGGGAGAATATGGACTCACCCTGCTGGCCCTGCAGCTTGGTGGTGGTGGGTGGAGGCGGAGGGACTATGGCCACTGAGTCCCTCGTTGTGGCCCAGGCCTGGCCCCTGACCAAACCCCCCCCCCAAATCCAGGCTGAGCCACTGCTCAAGGGGCCCCCCTTCCCCACTTGCCAGCCTGCCAGGGATGGGAGGATGGGCCCAATGGCTGGAACCTAGGGCTGCCTTGGCCCCAGCCAGCCCCCAGCCTGTGCTGTCTCCGCAGTACGGCAAGAAGAAGCTCCGATACCTGCCCTACCATCGCCAGCACCTGTACTTCTTCCTGAGTGAGTGAGCGTGCATTGGCCCTGAGATTGGGGGCACATCGGGGCCGGGCCTGCCGACCCTCTCGACAGCTTCCGCCACCTCCCAGGGCAGGGGCCCACTTGTTAAAGCCACCCTCCTACTGGGGCCTCTCCTGCCCCAGTCCTCCCTCTCCCTTCAACTCCCCCATCCCCTCAACCACCCCCCCCCCCCACCACCTGCAGCCAGGGCTGACTCTCCCCTCACCAGCAGCAGCCTCGGCCTGGGTGTTCAGAGTTCCTTCCTGCACTCGCAGCACAGGGCTCCGGAGCCCTAGAGCACGGGGCAGTCGGTGCGGAGGCCCGCTTGAGGCTGGGAACCTGGCCCTGGCTTGCAGAAGACTCGTGGGTGACCTGGGGTTGGGTACCCACCTGGAGGGGACCGGCACTCGGTAGCATAGGCGTTCCCGGGGTAATAGCACTTCGCTCCCCCACTCCCTCGGCCTCTCCTGCTTGGCAGCCCAGCCCTGTTCCTCCTGACCCCCCTGTTCCCCCTTGCAGTCGGCCCACCGCTGCTCACCCTGGTGAACTTCGAGGTGGAAAATCTGGCCTACATGCTGGTGTGCATGCAGTGGACGGTGAGCGGGGGCGGTGGGGGGGCAGAGGGGGCTCGGCGCGGGTCTCCCAGGGAAGCCGACGGCGGTGGTGGCAGGAGGCGGGGCACGAGGTGTGCACATGCAAGTGTGCACAGGACGTGCTGGGGGTCTGTCCGGATCAGGGTGCCCTACCTGGAAGCGGGGACCCCCTGGGCCAACTCTGCCAGGTCTGTGTCTCCCAGGGAGGAGTCCCCCCATGACACCTTCTCCTCCAGAGTTAGCCCCACAAGGCTGGCAGGGCCAGGACCCTGGCCCTCTACTTTGCTGGGAAAACCTTGCTGAGGCACAGCCAGCAGTAGGGGTGGGTGACCCCAGCTCCCACTCCTGGCTGCCTCAGGGCCTCTGTGCTCCTCTCCCCTCTTCTGCAGGACTTGCTGTGGGCCGCCAGCTTCTACTCCCGCTTCTTCCTGTGCTACGCCCCCTTCTATGGCCTCCCTGGGGCCCTGCTCCTCTTCGTTGCTGTCAGGTATGGCCAGACTTGGAAGGGCCGGGAGTTGGAGAGGCCACACGCAGGCGGCAGGGGATGCTGGCCACAGCCCTCCGCGCTCAGAGCCTCCACGTCCCCATCTGCAGTATGGGGACAGTGGGGCTGCCTGCCTGGGGTGGCTGAGGAGCACGAGTGGCAGGGTCCCAGGGGCAGTGGGTCTGGGGCAGTGGCCCGGCTTATAAGCGGCCCCATGGACGGCCATCCTTGTGAGCTGGGCTGCTCCGGGCTCCCCCGAGCCATGGCCCCTGCTTTGCTCAACTTCCTCAGACACCGGTGGGGGAGGGGTTACAGCAGTCCCGGGGCCCAGATGAGGATGCTGAGGCCTAGGCCTGATCTAAGCGGTGAGCTAGACATGGGCAGTGCCTGAGCCTCCCCTCTCAGGGTCCTGGAGAGCCACTGGTTCGTGTGGATCACGCAGATGAACCACATCCCCAAGGAGATTGGCCACGAGAAGCACCGGGACTGGGCCAGCTCTCAGGTGGGCTGCAGGGGTGTGACCTGGCCGGGGCCCCCCTAGCCCCTGGTGGGGCTCCCAGGGCAGGGCCCTGTGCCCACCTCTCACTTGTGCCCCACCTGTTTCTGGCAGCTGGCGGCTACCTGCAACGTGGAGCCCTCGCTCTTCATTGACTGGTTCAGCGGCCACCTCAACTTCCAGATTGAGCACCAGTGAGTGGGGCCCTGGAGGCCCCACGGGGGTGGGAGTGAGTCCTGAGCCCGGGGGGCTGGCCAGGGGCCCCTATGTCCAGTCTTTCCCTGGGGAGACCAAGACATAAGCCCTGGACTCCCTGGGGGCCTGAGAGGGGATGGGTGGGGTAGGGGGCTCTCTCTGGCACCCCCCACTTGAGGTGCCAACCCATGCTCTCCCCACCAGCCTCTTCCCCACTATGCCGAGGCACAACTACCGCAGGGTGGCCCCACTGGTCAAGGCACTGTGTGCCAAGCACGGCCTCAACTACGAGGTGAAGCCCTTCCTGACCGCCCTGGTGGACATCATTGGGTAAGGGCCCCCCATGCACGGCAGCTCCCCTGGGGCGCCTTCCTGGACACCTGGCTCTCAGAGCCCACATGGGTCCCTCTTCAAGAGCTGGCACTTGAGGCTTTTCCGATCAGCCTCTCTGTCCTCAGCCTGTGCCCTCCCTCCCTTCCCAGGGCTCTCTTACACCGCTGGGTTTAGGGGGCACCTGTCGTGGGCCCAGGCCCTGTCCTGCATCCCTGTCTCTGAGCAGAACACGCTGAGATTCCCAGCCTTCCTGGAGCTGACATCCTAGTAGGGGACACAGGAAGCAGTTAAAATAAGTAAAGTACAGAGGACGTGGGAAGAGAAGATACGCTTTGGCAAAACAAAACCATAAAACCTAAGAATGGGGATGGGTGAGGGGACGGGACTGCCAGGTAGGACTTGCGGGTTTCTGATAGGGTGACAGGGAGGGTGGTATTGAGAAGTGGCCATGTGAGCAGGGACCGGGAGGAGCGGGGAGGGCTAGGGCTGGCCGTGGGGACACGTGTGACGGGGGAGACTATCTGGGGCAAAGGAACAGCCGTGCCAAGGCCGTGAGGCAAGAGCGTGCCGATGTGAGTGGAGGAGGGACACATGGGACTGGGGTTCTGGAGAGATGCCCTGACCGGGACTCGATTCGAAGCAGAAAGAGCAGAGGTTCCTGTAGCTGTCCAGGCGAGGGATGGGGTAGTTGGCCCCACAGGTCGCCTTGGCCGTGGGGAACCGTGGTCAGATTCCGCAGCCAGAGCTCTGCCACCTCTGTGCTCCGCCACACGCTGTTCCCCGGACTCCGAGGCCCTTGCTTCCATACTGGGGTTGGACCTCCTGCGGCTTCTCCTGCACGACCCTTCCCGGCTCCCCGGCTCTGAGCGCCTGCCCTGGGCACAGAGTTTCCCTGCGAGTCGTTGCTGCTTCTGGCTGCTCTGGCTGCATCAGGCTCTGGGTGGGGATGGCGGGCTGCAGGCTCCTTGCCTTACAAATGGGTCCCAGGATCGCAGGGCCCAGCAGAAGGTGAGAAAAGAGAGAGTGGGGGGAACGAGGGATGGGCCCGTGCTGACTGCGGTCTGGACTTGGCCTTGGTGCCCCGCCTGCTCCCAGGCAACATCTAGATTCTAGTCCAGGGAATGAGAGTGGAGCTTCCTCTCCCGGTTACCTGGCTGCCCTACCCCCAGCCCAGCGGCCTGTCCCAGAGGAATGGGGACAAGTCCATTCACTCACCCTCACTGTCCTGGGGGCTGGGGGTAGTATCTTGCAGTCAACAGCCCCCCCCCCCCATCTCTGTCTCCTAGGTCACTGAAGAAGTCTGGCGACGTCTGGCTGGAAGCCTACCTCCACCAGTGAGGGCAGCACCCCGGGCCCCGGCTGCCACCAAGCTGGCCCAGGCAGGCTTGACACGTCCGCCCCCCTCCCCACCTGGCCTAGGGGGCCCTGCCCACCCTTCTGGATCTGCTGTCCTCACCTCAGCCCCCTCACTTGTGTGCTTGGCAGCCCTAAGGCCATGGCTCTTGGCCAAACAGGACCAGGGCTAGGGGGATGGTACATAAAGCCACACAGCATGGCATGTTTTCCTAGAGCAAAAATTTAGGGAAAACTGTTATTTTTATATAAAAACAAACCCAGATACATGATGGAGTATTGACTCTATAAGGCTCTTGGGGCTGGAGTTTGCCCCAGACTTCCTAAGAGGCGTCAGGCCCTTGGGCCATCGGGGTGCTGGCAGATGGCAATCTGGGGGTGCCGGTGAATGGTGGCTTTCAGAGGTCCCCTCTGCCAGGGGTTTGGGAGCTGGCAGCTGCCCCAGGCTCAGCTCTCTCTGTGGGCCTGGGTCCTCCCTTCCTGTTCTTTGCCCACTCACCAGCAACCTCCGGCAGTCACGTTGGGCTCCCCTCACTTGACTCCTCTGCACAGTGGGTCTGCACAGTGGGACCGGGGCCTGTCCAGCAGACCAGGGCTCAGGGCGGAAGGCCATGTCCAAGGCGCCCCCTGAGCACAGGAAGGGGGAGCCAGCATGGCCCAGACGTGCACTGGCCTCCTCCCGCAGCCTCCTTGTTGAAGGGTCTCCTAGGACCACCCACTGGCCCCACACTTGGCATCCGGCTGGTGGGGTGCAGCCTGACTGCACTCAGTGGCCCCCAAGGGGGAACACAGGCTTTCTCGCACGCCTGCCTGGGACCAGGTGCCTGCTTGGCATCAGCAGTTTAAAGAAAATGAAATGCGAAGCTAGGATTTCTCTGAGGGCCTTTCTGGAGGGGGAGCTGGAGTCCCCCGACCCCACCCCCATCTGCCGCAGGATCGCCCCTCCATTTGTCAGAGCTGCCATTGTCCTGGGCTGGGTTCTCTTCAGGAGGTCAAGGGGCACACGTCCTGGAGGTCTTAGCCAGTCCTTCCCAGGGACACCTGCCCCCCCCACCATGCGACTCCTGCCCCCACTTCTCTGATCAGGAAAACCCTGGTGGGGTGGAGGGATCCTGCCTTTGCTGGGAGTCATGGCTATATGACTTTGTGGGAAGTTTTTCAACCTCTCTGAGTGGTAGTATGACCTAGGGTGATGGAAGGTAAAAGGGGATACCGTGTGGAAGGTTCTTTGCATAGGGCTTGGCAACAGGGTTCAGAAATTTTAAAAAAATGCATGCGTGCAGTCCAGCACCCCGGGGCCCCACCTGCTCTCACCTGGGACAAGCCGGCGGCTGTCTCTGACCCAGTTTGTTTCTTGAGAGGTACTTCCTGCCTTGAAAGCAAACTCTGTATGTCTAGAGCAGACCTCACATTCAGGGTCCCTGCCCGGGCTGTTCCCTCTTCTGGGAGACCCCCTTCCTGTGGCCACCTATGGAAACGCTGCTGACTCCGGGTGCCATGTGAGCCCTGGGTTGGCATTCCTTCCACCTCCTGAGCAGCCAGGGCGGTTCCTGCAGTTGCCCTGATTGCTCTGCACTTAGGGGACATGTCAACACCCCGTACTTGGGGACAGCACCTCCTTGCCTTAGGGAATGCTGAGCCTGGGACGCCACCTAGGGGTGTCCGGAGTACCTGCACCGTTGTGGGGCAGGCCCTGCTCCGCGCTGCCCCTAGTGGTGGCCTCGGGGAACGCGCGCTTCCTCTCCAAATCAGGGGTGGCCTAGTGACTTGCTCAGAGGACGGCTGCGGAAGCCGCCTGGCCTCAAGTAGCCAACCGATCTGGATCTCCCCTTACTGCCTAAAATCCACTGGTGGGACGTCTTGGCCCTTGTCCCACTCTGTCCCGCATGCGCACAGGTCATCACCTCTGTCCCACATGTGCGTAGGTCATCACCCCTCTCCTGAGCTGAGCTCCCCTTCTCCATCAGGAGTTCTCTTCCAGAGTCCCGAAACAAAAAAATCTAGGCAGTGTGGGCCAGCTTTGTAAAAGGAGGGAAGGAAGGGCCTTGGGGGAGCCTCCAAGAAACCCGGGATCCCTTCCTGGTGGTCTTGAGCGCAGAGGAAAAGCAGAAAGGCTGCGGGCAGCCGGGACTTGCTGATTTGTTCCTTCCGTCAACCAGCATGGACGGAGTCTCCCATGGGCATCCCGAGCAGGTGGTGGGAAAGCAGATTCACAAGAGCCAGGCTTTCTCACACACACACACACTGCCCCAGCAGGTCTGGGAGTGCCTGGCTGCCTCTTCTGCTTGGCCCTTTCCAAGCTCTCAGGACCTGTCCCTAATTCTCCTGGACACTTGATCTTGAACCGGGTGATTTGGCTTGGGCTAGTATGAAAAGAAACGTCAAACGCAGCGAAGAGAAACCTGGAGTTCTAGACCTGGGCCATGCCTTCCCCTCGGGCCTCAGTTTCTTCCTTAGAGGTTGTAGGCACTCCCTGGGACCCACAGCTTATTGTTTCCAGGCCAGGCATCAGACCAGGGTCTCTTCGAGAAGCTGCATCCCATCCAAAGGGGCACATCTCTCCAGGGACAGAGCAGCTGGGACAGCGAAGGAGTCCTGATTGGCGTAAGGCACTGTCTCCGGAGCAGTGGTTGGCGACTTCCAAGGGCAGCGGGAGTCCAGGGCTGCCAGCCACCTCTACCCTGCCCCTCACCAAAGGCCTCCTCACTCTTCCCAAAGGACCAAGAGGGTTCCTGAGTGTCCGACCGGATGCCTCAGCAACTTGCCAGGTCCGCTGGGGTGCTCCAGGTCCACACACAGCCCAGGCCACTGTTAACCCTTCCTCCGGGCCCCAGGGCCCTGCACATGCTTGGGCCACCCACCATGCTGAGCGGACTCTCAGCTCCCCAAGGCCTCCCTCCACCGTCTCCGCCCCTCTGGCCAGCTGCTGGGCCTCTTGGGAGTGGTCTGACATTTGACATGATGGTGTCAGGGGACATCTTGTTCTGGGAAACAGCCTTTCCCTTGAGGGAGTGAAGGAAATGGGCTGGCGGAGTGTTGGGTGAGGAGCAGGGATCTGGCTGCCACCACCGCATGGCCTCCAGCCAGCCCTTTCCCTTTTGGTCCCAGCCTCCCCCGAGAATGGAAGCTTCAGGTCTTGTGATCACTCAGGACCTTACAAGTCAGGGACTCATGACTTTGGGGGGAGGTGCGGGGGTGGGGAAACCCGTGATTCCGTGTTGGGCAAGACCCTCCATGGAGTATGTGGACAGAAGGGATTCAGCAGAGAGCAGGTACAGGTGTTCCCAGCTTCTCGCCGCTGGCGTAATAATATTTGAGCGCAAAGACGGCGTGGTGGGAAAAAGCCATAGCAAAGATCCCAGTGCCCCCTGACCTGAGCCCATATTTAGCTGGTGCCTTCAGAGCCACAGTGTCCACCTAGACCATCGGTCCTCCCTGCCACCCTCCCCATCCCTAGGAGCCTGTACTGTCTCATCCTGGGGGACAGGGTACCATGCCCAGCCCAGGCAGGAGGCGGAACACAGGCACAGGTAAGAAGGATGGAAGGTGTGTACCTCATGGTCTCTCAGCCTCAAAGTCCTCTCTACTGGAAGGGCCGGGCCGAGGGCTCACAGGCGGGGAGGGTGACAGCCTCACTCTAGCCTGGTGCCTTTGGTGAATCAATGGCGGGACCCACCCAGAGAGCCAGGCCAGAGGACTCACCCAAGGCCACTCAGTGGGTCTCTGTCTCCTGGCTCAGGGCTCTTTCTGCAACCCTGGATCCCACTGCCGAGTCCCTGGACCCACTGGGGAACCACCTCCACCCTACCCAGGACAGCTGGCTGTCCCTGCACACAATACTGGGGTCACAGGGAAAACACGAAGGCCACAAGGGTCTACTCTGGGACCCTCCGCAGCCCCGCTGGGAGGAGAGGCAAGGCCTGGTGCTGGCTATGCTGAACCCTTCCCGGACACACCTAGCTTGACCTGCCGGCTGAGCCAACCCGGAGGCAGAGGAGCAGAGCAGCATTTGGGCTGCTGGTACAGCGGGAGGCTCCTGGCACAGCCCTCCGGACTTCCCAGGTAGGGAATGTTGATGGTAGGACAGACCCAGGACTCTGTCTGCCGCTGCCTGTGAGCTGGTGGGCTGGGCTGAGAGGGCATGGGCGTCTCCCCAGGGTGTGGGGACCACAAGAGGGAAGCGTAGGTCTCCAGGGCTTTCCAAACTCCCTTCTGAGATTCTCTTTGCTCCCCAGAGCTCTGTCCACTGACCAGAAAATGGGGGAACGGGAGTCTGGCAATAGGCCAGTCAGCTGGTGAGGTTGTGAGCAGACAGCTGCTCCCAGGAGGAACTGGGGACAGAGATGCGGAATGGGGAGGTCAGGAAGGTGGCCTGGGCCAGCTCCTCCTTGCTACCCTCCAGAGACCTTCCAGGAAACCTCCTTTGGCTCCAGTGGCCACATCTGGAGTTGGGTTGGTGTGTACGCACTTCAGTGGAAGGGGAGAAAATTCTATCCTGAGGGGAGGCAGCAGGGGATGGGGATAGGGCCACCGCGGTTGGGGAAGGGACAGCAAAAAGCCTGTCTCTACCAGCATGAGTCTTCTCCCTGGTCCCCTGGCTACAAAGCCCCTTCCTCCATCCTGACAGTCCGCCTAGCATTAACGTGCAGGAAGTGAGAATAAAATTACTTTTATTTCCAAAAAATGTAGGGGTGGGGGAGCGACATGGTAAAAATTAACATCAGTTCCCTATGGATCCATTCTGTGTCCCGGGAAGGACAGCTCTTGGGGCCTGTGTTCTCCCCTGGAGGGCTTCTGGGGCCCATGTCGCCATGGCAACCTGCAGGTCCGTCACACAAGATGCATCTCCCCCTGGTGGGGGAGCTGGGGGACTACAGCTCTCTCCCATAGGCGCCCTCCCTCTGAGCTTGTTCTGCTCCCCTCCCCTGAAGCTAAATATTGGTTAGTGGGTTAGATTTCCGAACGCAGCAGCCCTGAGTCCCTCCCTCCCGCTCACTCCCCATTCCCTCGGCTGCCTGGCTTCCGGCCCCAAACTCCTTGTTGCAGTTTTCACTTGACCTTCATCAGGTCTCCCTCGCAAACCCTCAGATGCTTAGAGTCACGTCCTCTGGAACTGCATCCCCCCCGGGCCCCTACTGCCTTCTCGACAGCAGCGGTCCCAGCAGCCCCCACAGTTGGGGTCCCCGTGGCCTCCGTGAGTGAGCCGGGCTCAGCCCACCACAGGGGTCTAAAGAGGCAGCTGGTAGAAGGTTGTGACAAGGCCCAGCCCTGTTGTCGCAGCTCCCCCCAACCCCGTCAGAATGTCTCTATAACAAAAGGTTAAAAAACCAGAGGACAGAGGAGAGCAGAAGACAGTGTGAGCACGTCCCCACTAGCAGCCCCCGCATAGAGCTGGGCTGTGTGAGGCGCCCTCCGGCAGCTTGAAGGGCTCAAGGCCACTTGGCCAAGCAGCTAGAGACTGGTGGGCACTGCCTGGCAGGTAACAGAGCACCTTGGAGAAAGGTCCAATCGCCCAGTCCGGACAAACAGCTGAAGGGGATGTTGGGGGGTGAGGGGGCAGGGCTGAGCCAACAGGCCGACTGATCCTCTGATCTGGCCAAGCCCACCTTCAGGGTGGCCCCCTTGGCCCCCGGGTCCCAGGCTGTGGAGCTGGGGAGACGTGGCAGGTGGTGGGATGGAACAGCACAAGCCGCGGGTCAAAGGGTTCCTGCGGGGCGAGGACACTTGCCTGGGCCCCAAGGTCTGAGCTGGCTGCGCTGCAGGCAAAGGGAGCCGGGATCAGGGTCAGGACCTTGGGCATCTGAAGAGAAGGGGTGGCAGCAGGGAGGCCCGGGTCCCAGTGCAGGCCACGAGGGAGCCGGGGGCACCAGGTGCACACACCCCCTAACACCAGTGACGGGGACGCTGACAGTGGGGCCAGACCTACAGGCCAGGGAGCCGTGGTGTTCAACTAGGACCCCCACCCGCCACGGACCTCAGGTGTGAGGCCTAGAGGCCAGGCAGCAAGACAGGGGTGTTACAGGCCATATCTGTGGACCTCTGGCCTGGCAGAAGTTTGGGGACAGAAGTTGGGGGCCGGGACAGAGCACCTGTCTTGGCTCCTGGGGGTGGGAGGGAGCAGGTGAACGGCCATCTGATACAGGACAGCCCCATGAGGGAGGGTGTCGGAGACAGAAGTGCAGGGAAAGCGGAGCAAAACAGGAGATAGACCAAAAATGGGATTCCCGAACCAGCATGTACCCCAGCCTTGTGGAATCCCTCAGAACAAAAGCCCCCCTCCCTGTGGCCAGCGCTCCCACCTGCTCCCCCTTCCCCGTGGGCAGCCCTAGGGCTGCTGCTTCATTTGTGGAGGTAGGCGTCCAGCCACAGCTCCCCGGACTTCTTCAGGGACCTGGGAAGAGGAGGGGACCGTCAGGGCCCAGGAGGGGGGCGCTGGGGAGGCCACACTGGGGGGTGGGCGGCGCTTCTTGGCTCTCAGAGGGACTACAGGGTTGTCTGCTCAGGGCTCCCTGGGGGACAGCCTGAGGGAGGACCAAGGGAGGGTCCCATCCAGCCCAGAGCTGAAGCCAGGTCCTTCCTAGTAAGGGAGGGGCCCTGGTGGGGACACTTGGGCCCCAGGGGCTTGCGCCCTCTGGTGGCCATCAGTCTCACCGTGGCCAGTCCCAGCTGCGCACCTCTCCGTCTCTGCCCTGAGCCCCAGGGACCTCCAGGGGCTCCAGCAGCCGCAGACACCCCCCCCCTTACCTGATGATGTCCTGCAGGGCCCTCAGCAGCGGCTTCTCCTGGTACTTGATGCCATGCTTGGCGCACAGAGACTTCACCAGCGGTGCGACTTTGTGGAAGTTGTGCCGGGGCATGGTGGGGAAGAGGCTGGGGACAGCGGGGACAGGGTGAGGACGCCCCCGCCTCCCACTCACAGCCCGCACAGACAGCAGCAGTCAGGGTTGGGGAGACCACGTCTGCGGCTCTCCTTCTGTGTGTCCCCCCCCACCCGAGGCTGGCGCACAGGGGGTGGGGAAGAGCCGTGCCTCAGTTTCCTTGTCAATGAAGGGATCGGTCCCCCTGCCCTGCTAGGCTCGAAGGTTCAAGAGACCAGTGGTGTGAGCTCTCTATGGTTACAAAGCTGGGGCCGCATGGAAGGGGTGGCTGTCCCTCGGGCCGGTGAGCCCCTCCCCCGACCTCAGTGGTGGGCTGCAGAACCAGGCTCCAGGCCTGACGCTTGGGAGGCCTGGCCAGGGTGGGGAGGGAGGTAGCCCCCATGTGCTGCCCACGCGCAGACAGGGCTGGTGACCCCCTCCCTCCTCCAGGGCCACCCACCTTCCCAGCCTGCCCGCCCGCCCGTGCTCACTGGTGCTCGATCTGGAAGTTGAGGTGCCCGCTGAACCAGTCATTGAAAAAGGACTGCTCCACGTTGCAGGTGGCTGCCAGCTGCGGAGGGTGGGGGGTGAGACCCCAGGAGCAGATGGGAGAATGAGGGCTCCATCTCTTTCCCGGGAGGCCCAACCCCTCCCTGTCATCCTGCGTGGCCTGGAGACCTTGGCCCACCCAGATTCCCTGCTGGTCCCTCCCCGTGGAAGGTTACAGGCAGGGAAGCCCAGCGTGGCCCTAGGCCCACTGAGCAGCCAAGGGCTGGAGGCAGGGAGACGGACCCACAGGCTCCACGGGGCCCCACAGTGTCCAGCTCCAGCTGCCCTCACCTGGTTGCTGAACCAGTCACGGTAGGGCTCGTGGTCAATCTCCATGACGATGTGGTTCATCTGTGTGACCCACACAAACCAGTGGCTTTCCAGGAACCTGGAAGACAGCACAGCTCAGGGAGGGAGCCACGGGAGTGGCCACGGAGTCCGGCCAGGTGGGAACAGACCTTCCCCCCCAGCCCCAGCAGCCGGGCAGGTGCACCAAGAGGCCAGGTCGGGAGGCCCAGGGCAGGAAGCGGGGAGCTCGGAGCCCTCCCACAGGGGCCCCCCTGTCAAAGCCCCGTCAAGGCCAAGCAGCAGGTACCTGATGAAGTTGAGGAAAATGACAGCGCCCAGGATGCCATAGAAAGGGATGTAGGTGATGAAGAACCGAGCGTAGTAGCTCATGGCCCAGGCCAAGTCCTGCAGGGAGAACGGGATTTGATCTGGGGCCGCTACCCACCCTGGCTCTGCGTCCTGACCACTGATGTGCACACAGCCCCTCACATGCCCCTCGAGGCAAACGTGTCCAAGAACCCCCAGCGGGCCTCGAGGAAGCTGGGCACCAGGTCCACGGAGCATGTGACGCTTGCTTGCACAGGGTCCGCGACCGTCTTTGCTTCTGGGGAAATGCTGGGTGTCTGAGCAGCAGGAGGGTGCTGGGCTTTGCTTCAGGGAAACAGGGCAGGGACTAGGTGTCAGCCAGGAGCAGCGCTTTCGTGGTCCCAGGGATTCTGAAGGTACATAGACCGCCCCGCCCCCACCAAAACTGCCCTTCGCTGTCTTCTAACCCATCAACACCTGGGAATCTCCTTCTTAGCAGGGCAAAGGCCAGCGCCACCGCCCAGCCTCTCCATAAGGGCCCCCCAGCCATCTCTGACATGCTGGTCCCCCTCCCATGCCCAGTTCTCCTCCTGTCCCCTCTCTCTTCCTGCCCCTCTCTGGGGTGGCCATGGGGATCCTGAACTTACAGGTATTCCCTCACCTGGGTGAGCGCTTCTCTCAGCAGCCCTGCCACCCTCCCCTCCACAGCAACCCCACAGACAGGTGCTCTGAGGAGGGGGTCCCTATCTCCTCTCTGCATCCCAAGTCTGAGTGCCTCCACTGGGCCATAGCCAGAGTCTCCCATGGGTCTCCTGCTCGCCCTCGGCTACCATGGCAACCAGAGCCTCCTTCTTAGCCCCAAGCAGAACCCGCCCTCTCTTGAGCCACCCTGACCGAGCTTATTTCTGCCTCAGGGCCTTTGCATGGTTTCCTCTCCCCCATCACTTTTCCTCCCTGGAGTCCCAGCAGGGTAGTGATCTGAGCACAGGCCCTGGGTCGGGCTGCCCATGTGAGTACTCAGCTGGGCCTCTGTGCCTAACGTGGACCGTGACACTGCCATCGTCAAAGCCCCCACCCACCTCCTTCCCCACTAGAGGATACTGGAGGAAATCCCACCCCCACATGCCAGTCCATGCACCCCTATGCGGACAGCCTCTGGACCCACGTGCACCCGGCTTCACTTCCACCTGGGCCTCCTGTCCCCCCCGCCCCCCTTCTGCTTGACAAACTCATCCTCAAGTCTATGTGCAGTCAAGCTCCGCGAATCCCGTGCATGCCTCCTCTCTAACCTCGGGCAGAGCTGGGTGCTAGGAGCCAAAGCAGCTCCTTCGGGAGCCTGGTGTCTGGAAGGACAGGCTTATACAGAGATCCCTTCGATATCATACGGAAGGCGACAGCAGCAAGGGGAGCACGTGAGTGGTCCTGATGTGATGTTCGGATTTAGGAAAGGCCCTTGTTGGGAGGTGGTGCCTGAGCTGGGCTGGGCTACGTCAGAGGTCAAGAACCGTGCAACGCATTTGCAGAATGACGGTATGGAAAAAAGCCCAGATAGGCAAGACTGCGGTGCGATGAGCGGAGGCGAACGGGCAGGGGGCTGGGTGTTCGTGCAGATCCTGTGTCCCATGTGCTCGCTGGGGGGGGGGGGGGATTCGGCCAGGCCGTGTCTGCCTCAGGATGCTGACCTCTACCTCTCGGCCAACGGAAAACCGCCGCGAGCTTTACACGCCGGAAGAACGCAGTCACATTCAAATCTTAAAATACAGCTCTGCCAACTGGAGATGGAGGGATTAGGTTATTTCGGTAGCCCAGACCCGAAATGATGGGAGACCGAGAGCAGGGCCCACAGCCCCGAGGAGGTGATAGAGATTCCAGAACGATCTAGGAGGCCAGGGCAGTTGCATTTGGGGACAGCTTAGTCATGAGGAATCCATGCTGGTCCCCTCATGGGTGCTATTGGCTGAGAAGGCAGTCCAGGGGAAGGGAGAGTCTGGAGGGTTGGCATTAGGCCCCGGGGCATGGCCTGGGATCCAGGGAGGGCTCTCTAAGGGGGCGGGAGAAGCAAGTGTGGCAGGTTTGCTCCTACTGTCCATCACATTCCCTTTCGTTTCATCTGTGTGTGCACCTAGTGTGGCAGAAGGAACTGTATATCCACGGGGGAAGATGCTTATTTCTTCTCGTGCAGAGCGACCCATGACCACGGGACCATGGCCTACCCCATGAGGGGTAGGTGTGAAGCAGATATGGGGGAACAGAGAGGTGGAGGAGAACTGGCAGAGGTGGGATCTGGAAGCTGACAGAGAGGGTTTCAGTAAAGAGAGGTCCGTGGTGTCGGACTTAGAGACCCTCCACGGAGGGAGGCTGGGAAGTATCTCCAGGATGTGGCCACCACCCAGCACTGCCAGGACGGTAAACACCTCCGCCCTTGAGGCTCTCAGAGTGCATCAACCCCCGTCCTCCCCATACCTGGCATCTGGGCCTAGAACAGCCCTCACCTTTGGGGGCTGTGCCGTGCCTAACACCATACTCAGCAGGATCCCCCGCTAGGTGTCCCCCAGATGCCCGATTGCCAGGAGTGCTCGATCTCCCCTGTGTTGTGACCATCAGACAGGTCTCCGGGTGTTGCCTGTTGGCCCAAGAGAGTTGCTCCCATTAAGGACTATGGCCCCAAGCCAGGGCTGCACTTGGCACCTAAGCTCTGTTACCGTAAATCAGAAAAGCCCGGGGGCGCCTGGGTGGCTCAGTCATTAAGCCTTCAGCTCAGGTCAGGATCCCGGGGTCTTGGGATCGAGCCCCACATTGGGCTCCCTGCTCAGCAGGGAGCCTGCTTCTCCCTCTCCCACTCTCCCTGCTTATGATCCCTTTCTCGCTGTCTCTCTCTCTCTGTCAAATAAATAAATAAAATCTTAAAACAAACAAATAAACAAAAACGAACGAAAAGCCCAGCCCCGGACCCACCTCTGCCCCTGCAGTCACGGACTCCTGGGGTGGTGGCACCGGACCTTATCTGCCCTGAATCCCCAGCCCTGCACACTGACTGCAGTCCGCTGTTTCCGAGAAGGAGCCCAAGGCTGGAGGCTCGTCCCTCCCACCCAGCTGGAGACCTGCTCCCCAGCAGGGGCAAAGGCAGGGCTGCCCTGTCTCCCCACCACCGAGTTGGGGCCCTATCAAATTTCCCTGGGTCTGCCATCTGATCCCAGGCAGGCACACAGTCTTCTCTCCTTCCCTGCGCTGTCCTTATTGAGTGCTTTGTCCCTTGGGGAATAAGCACAGCTTTAAAAAAAAAAAAAAAAAAAGTATATATTCAGGCAGGAGTCACCTGCCACAAAAGCTGATGGAAATCCGCCCAGCAGCACCACGAAACCCCACCCGGCCGGGCTCGAGCTCCTCTTCAGCTGTGTGGCTCCTTCCAGGGCCCGGGGAGCCCCATGGGAACAGCAGTTAGCATAGGTGAGAGATCTGGGTTCAAATTCCCACGGCACAGCTGACACAGAAACTCCGTCCCTGCGGCCCGTGTCATTGTGCTCTTAAGCCAGGGTCAAATGTCATAACGTGGGTGGCCATGCTGGGACACAGGAAGTACAGAAGAAACGCTCACTTCTGGAAAAATATCGTGTCCTAGAAGTGGGTGGTACAGGTTCTACCAATACAGGGCTGGTGGAGACTTCCCGAACACCAGCAGAATCACCAGGTGTGGCCCCTTTGCCCACAGCTCCAACGAGAAAGGACAAAGCAAAGTACTTGGAAGCCCTGCAGACGCTCCAGAAATACGAGGGAGGGTGGTGTTATTCGAGAGAGGTTGGTGGCTGAAGTGGGGGAACAGTATGGGACACAGCCTAGGTTCTAGCGCCCGACCCTGGTGTCACCCTGGGTAAGTCCCAAGCTCTCAGAGTCTCAATATTTTCATTGATGAAACTGGATTTAAAAAAAAAAAAAAAAAAGACCCGCAATACCTGGTGGTCCCCCTCCACTGGGTGTCCAGGACAGGGAGGCCCTGTCCCTGTCCCCACAAAATCCAGTCTCCCACAAGCAGGCTCCATGGCTGACTGCTCCATCCAGGTCATTCCGTCCACCTTTTATGCCGAATCCCGCCCGTGCACACATAATGCCGAGGACGGGGACGTGCCCCATCGCACTCGCTCTCTGGACACAGAATCTGGTGACTCCAAGCCTGGTGTTACAGGCTGGATTGTGTCCCCTAAAATGCACATGTTGAAGCCCTAATCCCAAGGCCTCGAGTGACCTTATTTGGAGACAGGGTCATGGCCGATGTAATTCACTAAGCTGCAGCCCTAGTCCACTGTGATCGGCGTTCTTACGAAAAGAGACCCCGGACGCAGACACAGAGGCTCACGGGGACGGTGACGCCGAGACACAGGCCGAAGACCCAGCCGCCCAGCAGCCGAGGACCCTAGCCTGGCCCTGGTCCTCCCTAACCCCCCTCAGAAGGACCTGTGCCGACAGCACCTCGTCTGGGACTTCCGGCCTCCAGAGTTGTGAGCGCTGAGGTGGGACAGGGCGGCCTTGGTGGGCAGCTTGAGCAAACAAACCACCTGTCAGCCCTGCCACTGCCCAGCTGCTCTCCCTTGAGCACTCGGAGCACGGTGGTCCCGGCCCATGGGCTCTCGGGGCCGCACGGGACGCGGGTACATGGGAGGCAAGGGCTGGAGTGGCGGACAGGCGGGCCCAGCTTTCTGAGGGAGCTCAGCAAAGGCCACGGCCCCTCACTGGCCCCACGGTGTGTGGGTAGTGGGGGAACGTAGAGGGCTGTGGCCTCCCTGGCTCCTGGCTGCCCTAGAGCATGTTCCCTTACTGAGAGTGACGTAGGGCCTGGGGGCACCGTGCCAATCCCCAGGCCCACTTGCCCCTGCCCCCCAACAGCCCAGGCCAGCCGTACCCCCTGACTCACCACCCAGTCGTGGCGTGCGATCATGGTCATGATGATCTGGTACTGGAAGTACACAGGGATGAGCAGCGGCGGCCCGACTGTGGGGAGAGCAGAGACGCTTACAGATGCCCTGATCTGTCCTGCCCCGCCACGCCGGACCAGTCAGTCGGGGGGGGAGGCCGGTGAGCACTGAATGGGGGCCCAGCTCTGCATCTCGCAGGCAGAGGCAGAGAACTGGGCCTGAGTGGGGGCTGGGAGCACCCGCCCCCCTCCCCCAACTAGCGCCCTCCCCCCACCCCTCTCCGCACGAGGTGCCCTTGAGTGTGGGACCCTGTGCCTCTGGGTCCCATCTAACCACAGGCCAGGAGCAGTTCGCGGGGAGGGGCGGCCCTTCGTGCTCGAACAGGCTTAGGGGCGATTCCTGGGTCTGAAGGGGCGGCAGGTGGTTGGTGGGGAGACAGATGGCCATTCTGGGGTGTGGTTCGAGGGGGCCCCCAGCACTCACTCAGGAAGAAGTACTCGTGCTGGTGATTGTAAGGCAGGTATTTGAGTTTCTTCTTGCCGTACTGAGGAAAGAGAAGACAGGGTGAGCACCCAGGCCCCCTCAGGCCCCAGCCGCCGGCCCCCCTGCCCACCCCAACATGCTCTGCAGTTTCCGCTCCTGTCCTGTCAGTCTGCACCCTGGGCCCCCAGGCTGGGCCGTTCGGCCCTCTGGCTCCTAGCTCCCGGCCTCCTCCACCAGCCCACAAGGCTGGGGGCTTAGGGTCAAATCACAGCTCAAAGCCACACGAGAAATGCACCCAGCTGGGATCTGAGCCCAAGAAAGCTGACTCAGAGCCCCCATGACAGGCGCTAATAAATAAATGAAGGCGCAAATGAACAGCTCACACGGGGCCCCACCAGGCCCCACCGAGGGAGCTCCTTGGCTCCAGTCTCCAGCCCTTTGAGAGTGAGAGAAGCCCCCGGGGCACGCTGGGGAGCCCCCCAGGGTCGGCAGCAGCCGGGAGAACGCAGATAGGGGCCCGGGGAATTGCTATCAGTCACCGGGCTGGGAGCATCTTTCCCCGCAGGGCCTCCGGCAATTTTCCAAAGCTAATCACTTCTCTCAGGCAGGAAACTCTCAGTCAAGGATGCCGACAGGCTGGGGACCCACCCTGGGTACCCTGATGCCCAGACGGTCAGAGCGAGGAGGGCCGCGCTGGGGCCTGGGGGTCCTCACCGCCCAAAGCCGCTCAGGCCATGCTGAGCACAGGCTTGTAGGGGATCCCCTGCCCCACGGGGTCCCTGGAGCCCTTGAGTGCTAGGGTCCAGTCCTCTGCAGACCAGCCCACCTCGCTACTTGGGGACTGAGACCGTAAGATGTTGCTCAAAGAGTGGCCCCTGTTCTTGCTTTCGGTGCCAAGTTCTGCCAAGATCACCTGCAAGATCACGGAGCCCCCCGCACCCCCACCCCATTTGGCACCCAAATCACTGGTGGTTTAGAGGAGCCGATGAGAACACAGGCATAAGCGCCGGGGGCTGGGCCCTGGGACACGGCCCCTCCCTCACCCTTCCCCAGATCCAGCCCTTTGCGGGGGCTCATTCCTACATATTGTACTCAGGGAGATGGAAGCATGGATGGAGAGACCCCGGATGTTGGCTAAGACAATGCCCTTGTCTGCAGGTGAGAGCAAAGAGGGAAACGACTGTTAAAATCGCAGGGGGAACCCACGACACCTGAAAGGAGGAGCCCTGGCTGGGAGGGACCTCTTGGCACCTGCGGCCATGGTGACAGCCCGTCAGGCTGAAGCGCCACTAGAACTGACCCCTTTTGTCCCGTGAGGCCTCCTGTGCCTTGGCAGGGGTCTCACTCATCCCCAGAAAGTGTGGCCATTGGCACAAGGATGGTCACTAAGGCCGGGCCTGAGGCTGGCCTTGGAAGATTTCTCAGAGGAGGGAGTGGAGGGGCACCCCTCCACCCCCAGTGGCCCGTCAGGTGGGGAACACTGTGGTCTGGGGTTCCAGGGAGCACGTGGTCTACAGACCAGGCCCCTGGATCCTGCCCTAACCTCCTCTCAGAAGCCAGGAAACAGACCCGCAGGCCCAGCCTCTGTCTGCAGGCTTCTCGGCCCCAAACAGGAGCCCTTCCTGCCCCAGCTCTGCCCACAGGTCACCCCAGGAGGTGGCCCGAGGCCCCAAGGACCCTCTCGGGTTGGTTAGACTCTTGGGAAGAGAACACTAAGGGCGGCCCAGGCAGGTGGGCAGACCAGAGAGTCCCCGTAGAAGGACTCGGAGTGCCTAGGCTGCTGGGGTGGCAGGGGGTACCAGGGAATTCATCTGAAGTTATGTTTCCGTAGTAGGCGTGCCGTTCCCACTGATTCATGGTGACCCCTGGAGAGCGACAGATCACATACGCTGATGCTTGCCTGGCTGCCCCTGGCCTGTGTGCACACCCGTGCGGCCCCCTCCGTGTTGCGGACGGTCCTGCAGGAGCGGGTCCCCGGGCCTCTCTGTTAGACCCTGGCGGTTCCCAGGCTCCAGGAGGCAGGGCCTCGGGCCTCAGACACAGTTCAGTACTTGGGCAAAAGGCTTCACACACACGCCCCCCTCCTCTGCCCCACCATGAGCTGTGGGTCCTAAAGGGTCTGATGGGCACTTCCCAGGGCCACTGGGGGACCGGCCGATGAGGTGGGCGTCACGGTCCTTCAGGGACAGAACAGTGAGCTGCGGTCACAGAGACACACATAGGTGTGTGTGGTGACACACTGGACCGTCACTGCACGTCTGTTTCCTTCTCAGTGACTTCAGGTGTGGCAGCAGACTGCAAGGCCACCTGTCGGGGTCTGGCTGGCCCACAGCACGAGTTTGTGGCTAACTTGCTGGCTCGGCTCTCTGCCAACATCTAGCCACGTAAGTCATGGGTGCGGGGAGGGGTGGAAGAGGGGTGTAGAACGTACTGAGCTGGGGGTAGGGCTCCCGGCATCTCAAGTCATTGGAAAGCTGGAGTGACCCAACAAGCCCTTTCCCTAGGGTCCAGCAGGTGGTGGCCCTGGGCAGGTTCCTGCAGGACCCAGAAGCCCCGGCTTGGAGCAAGATAGCCTGGGTTTGGGTGGTGGTGCTGCCTTTTCCCACTGGAACCTCCAGCAAGTTAGCTCACATCTCTCGGCCTTAGGCCTTCCATCTCTGAAATGGGCGTGTTGGTAGCCCCTTGTTCATGGCTAAGCAAAGGTGACATGACGTCCCAAGTGCCAGGCCTGGCACAGTGCTGGGTGTGCGGACTCAGTCAGAGTCTGCCCTCCTCCCCACACCTCCTCTGTCTCCCAAGAAAGCTCGGGTGGCAGGGCTGTCCTAGGCAAGACTCAGCGAAGACAGAGCGTGCTTTCACTCGGACAAGGTGGCTTTTCGTGGTCGAGACTGACGGCTCCCTTTGACGCATTCTCAAGCAGAGGCTCACAGGGGATACAAACCGGGGCCAAGGGAGGGGGCGCCCTGCCAGCCCTGGTGGCCTTGATTCCCAGAGGTCCCCACCCCTCTGCCCAGGCTGGGCTGGCCCTCCTGGGCCCTGCCTCTCCACAGACCCCGGGCCGGGCTGGGATCGCAGCTAGAGTGCACGCCAAGGGCATGCGCAGGGGACTTTCCAGCTTTGGAACAAAATGTCTGAGGAGTGACAAGGGCCTTCCTTGTCCCTTCAGGGTTGGGGGAGGGGAGCTGTCGCCAAGCCCAGTCCCTGCCTCTGGGAACCTGCAAACTCACAGGGAGAAATGAGCTACGTGGCCAGGCTGGGCATGCACAGAATGACAAGGCCCCCGGCCCATGGGCCCTGAGAGGAGGACCCTGGTTGTTCCAAGGGAGGACTGGTCCCCTTGGCCAGCTCACAAAGGTCTGCCTGAAGCAGGCAGCTGGGACGGTCAGCTGCAGACAGGCAGTGGGGCAGAGAGAGCATCCCACATGGGTGGAAAGGCAGGATCTGGGGTGGGAAGGCACAGACACTTAGGTTCCGAAAGCCGGCCTCAGTGCCACGAGGATAATGGCATCCCCATTCCCCTCTGGGCTGTGACAGGTAGATAAAAGGAGGGGCAAAGCCTGCCGCTGACTTCACCTCTGTTTAAGACTGTTCTGGAAGCTCCAGAAATAAGAGGATGGAGCTATGAGAAAGAGCACCTTTTCGTTATTTTTAAGGATGTAACTGTCTACCCAGGAAACTCCAAAGAATCAGGTGAAAGACAACTAGAGTCCCAGAGAAGCCTGAGTGGACACCAGCTGGACAGAAGCGAACTATCCAGAATCAACAGCTTCCCGAAACACTGGAGAAACACCGATCCCCATAACTAAAGCAGGATGGACCCAGGACTGAACTGGAAAAGAAACACCCACGAGATGCATAAAGAAAAGTATAAAACTCTTCTAAGAGAAGGAAAAAGAGGCTTGAGGAACAGACCTTACTGACCGAGCGTGAGGACGGCGACTCTTGCTAGGAGGGCTGCCGGCCGGGGTGGAGGGAGGGCTGCCCGAGGCTCGCAGATGGCGCCCCTGTGTGAGGCTGACCGCCCAGCCTAGGCGCGGGGCTCAGGGGGTGCCCCCAGCACAGGTGGGGCCGTGCACCCTGACAGGGGTGCTGGGGAACTTGGCTGACTCCAGAAACGTGAAAGGCGGACACCAACCTACCCACTGCCCTTCTGGCCAAAGTTAGTTCAAAAGCGAAGCCGCAAAACACTGAAAATAATACATAGGAACAACTTTCTTGGGGCCCCTGTCTGGCTCCTTCCAAGAGCGTGGAACTCTTGATCTTGAGGTTGTGAATTCGAGCCCCACAGTGGGTGGAGAAACTACTTAAAAATAAAGTCTAAAAAAAAAAAAAAAAAGAACTTTCTAAGCTTGAAAGAAATTAGAGGAATCGGCAGGTGGCAAAAAAAAAAAAAAAAAAAGTGAATACCTGTTGTTACATAAAACAAACAAAATCCTCCCAGAAGTCATAAATGAGACCAAAAGGCAGAGAACTCACAAGGAAAGGGGCTTCAGTGCTGAGATCGCTCTATTTAATTTCTCCCTAGCCCTTTGGAGCTGGTTTGTTTACCTGGGCTTGGAGATAAGAGGCCCGACCTCCTTGCTCAACAGGCCCAAAATCTGGTGATGTGGGGCCGGGTGGGTGGCCCTGCTATGGTGTGTGGCAAGTGGGCCTGGCAAAGGACAAGGCCATCAGACCCACTGCTGCCCAGGTGGGAGCACGCCCTTGGGGACACTGCTCAACCAGGAACCCAGCAAATAATCTGGCCTTTTCCCCCACACGTGTGTAAGAGGAGAGGATGTCCATGGCGTACTGTGGTCCCAGCTGTGGTCTTTCAAATGCTACTAGCAACAGGATAACCAGATTTCCGAAATCTCGCACCCAGCACCGGCCTCAAAGCTGACATTCAAGAGGTGTTTGGCGGGGAGGTGTTGGAAGAAGGCTTTGTGGCCCGTAGCGCAGAGCGGAGAGCCTTCCTGCCGGCAAAGCTCGTGAGACTAGGTTTCTGTTGCTAGGGACACAGACAACATCTGGCAGAGGACAGCCACCAGCTCTCCAACTTGGAGCCTCACACAGAAAGGGAAGCCTTGTCTTCGCTCATCAGAAGGCCCCCAGTCTAATTAGCTGCATTATCTGGACACCACTAACTCAGGCTAGTGAGCCGCTTGCTTGAAGGAGGCAAGCAGCACGTACTTTGGAAGAGAATATAATCCCTGCCTGGTCAGCGAGGCTGCCGGCTTCCCAAGCACGGCGTGTTGGCTAATTTCCTCCACGACTGACAATGTCGCAGAAAACCCGCGTTTTGACTCGGATATTCTCTTGGATGGAACTGAGATCGGAAAGGCAAGGTGCAAGCCGGAACTGGAAGAACAGGTCCTCCCCTCGCCTCGTTCCAAGCCTCGGATGCCAACAGTGTCGGGAATACAGCACAGGTGGGAACCCGAGGCCCTGCTCCTGCCTCAATGGGCCCCGCTTGAAAGGGGCTTACTGAGCCCCTTCTGAGCCCCTCCTCTGTGCCCAGCACTAGGATGATTAAGAGCTGCACGAAAGCAGCAGGATCTTCTAAACTTGGGCTTACTTCATCACCAGACTTCCAAAAAGCAAAGTACAGGTAGATATTTTGGTAAATTAAACCCTAACATAGGGGCTGTCCCATAGGGGCTCTACTTTCAAAAAAAAAGAAAAAGAAAAAAAGAAATGTGTTTAAATGAGGGCATTCTTTAAATGCATTGGAGGGTGCTTTGATTAAAAAGAAACAGAATTAGCAACAGGTTTCCTATCTTACAAAATAACATGGGTTAGATCATGGTTTAGAAATACACCGGAGCACCAGACAGACCCAGGCAAAGACCAACGCAGTTGGACTCCTGAAAGAGGTCCGTGTCTGGTAAGGTGGCAAGTTACAGAACAGAATGCCTAAGTTTTAATTTTTTTTTAAAGACTTTATTTATTTATTTGACAGAGAGCAAGAGATCACAAGTAGACAGAGAGGCAGGCAGAGAGACAGGTTCCTTGCTGAGCAGAGGGCCTGACACAGGGCTCGATCCCAGGACCTTGAGATCATGACCTGAGCCAAAGGCAGAGGCTTTAACCCACTGAGCCATCCAGGTGCCTTTAATTTTGGTTTTTAAAATGCATATGTGCTGGGGTGCCTGGGTGGCTCATGTGGTTAAGCGTCTGTCTTTGGCTCAGATCGTGATCCCAGGGTCCTAGGATAGAGCCCCGTGTCTGGCTTCCTGCTTGGCAGGGGGTCTGTCTCTCCCTCTCCCTCTGACCCTCCCCTTAATTGCACACGCACACGCACTCTCCCTCTCAAATAAATAAAATCTTTAAAAAATAAATAAAAACAAAATGAATGTGTACATAAAAGCAATCTGGGAGGATTTATGTCCTGCGGGCTATCCTCAGGGGAATGGTATTTGGGGCAAAGGGCGAGGATGGAGGTACTAGCATATTCACTTTGTAATTTTGTATACTTCTCTGATATTTAAATGTGTGTCACAGGTAAGTTCTCTATTTATAATAAAAATTGGGGGCGCCTGGGTGACTCAGTGGGTTAAAGCCTCTGCCTTCGGCTCAGGTCATGATCTCAGGGTCCTGGGATCAAGCCCCACATCAGGCTCTCTGCTCAGCGGGGAGCCTGTTTCCCCCCATCTCCCTGCCTACTTGTGATCTCTCTCTCTCTCTCTCTCTCTGTCAAATAAATAAAAAAATCTTTAAAAAATTTATAAAAAAAAATTGAGGTAACATAAAAATAAGACCGTGGCCTACAGGGGAAGTAAACGACCTCACTGTCAGATCGGGGCCTCGTCCTAGGCTGGCCACTGAACTATAGGATCCTGAAACATCCCTTTCTGCAGAGACTCCCTTTGTCACGTCTAGGGAAGCAGGTTGGACCAGCCCAAGCTAGGTCCCTCTTGCCATTGAGGATTGTGACTCTTTCAGCAAGGTTTCCTTGAGCTGGTTTTGGGGACCATGTTCAAGGCTTGGACCTGTGCCTTCCTGCTGAACAGGGACGAGAGCTCCCTGGCCCCCAGGAAGAAACCAGCCAGGAAGTGTTCTTCCCCAGCTCATGGGAGGGAGAAAGGCACCTAAGGCTCATTATTTATGCATAAGGCCATTCCATCGAAATTCCAGCTTGAATCATCCAGAAATTCCAGCTTGAATCATCCAGGGCGCCCGGGAAGTGTTTCCAGGTAAACACCAGGTGCAGACGTGTTCGGATGACTCTGCAGCCCACAGGATTCCTTCCCGGGTTCCTGCCCAGGGGGCACACTTTCCCCATCTCCACATCAACACTGACCCTTTGGCCTACCTCAATGGGCTGCGACTCGCCCAGGACGAACACGTGCAGCATATTCACATCAGGGTCCTTGTGGAAGATGTTGGGTTTGGCGTGGTGCTGGAAGTGACGATGGTTCCACCAGTTGGCAGAGGCACCCTGGGGTGGGGGTGGGGGGGGACACAGGATGAGTGGCACAGTTCCCTGGGGAACCCGTTCCCAGCACCGCCAAGACTCAGAACCGACTCCACCGTCATACACAGGGCCTCGGCCCCCCATCCCACCCCCCCAGCCTCTGAATGCTGCCCTGCCCGCCCTGAGGCTGGGACCCGTGAAGGGAGCCAAGCCAGGCCATCCCTCCAGGCCTGTTTCCCCCGCACAGCAACGGCGGGTGAGGCCAGCTGGAGCCACAGCGCGTGGCGAGTGCCTCGGCCTATGTGAGCCCCCCCGCAACCCCTCTGCCTCCACACAACCCCTGAGGGCCGTGTTCTACGAACAGAAACACTTCTGTTTCAGTAACGGTAAGAAGGGGTCTCTGCTACATGGCCCAGGATTGTGCTCCTAGGTGTGAACCCAAGAGAAATGAAAACGTGGCCACACAAAATTGTACACACACGTTCCCATTGTTCAAAGTGACCAACAGGTGGAAACGGTTGGGCCGTGCCGCAGCAAGGTAGGAGGTAGGAGAAAGGTAGGAGGCACCCGCCACACTGTAGATGAGCCTTGAAAACTTCATGCTGAGGGAACGGAAGCCAGACACAAAGAACACGGACCTGACTCCATTTAGAGGAAATGTCCAGACTAGAGACTCTAGAGATAGCGAGGTCAGTGGTTGCCTAGGCCTGGGGTTGGGGGCGCGTGGGAGGGATGAGGGCATGGGGAGGCAGCAGCTAAGAGGGGTGACAAAGGTGTTCCCACATCGATTAGGACAACGGTTGCATAAATCTGTGAATATTCTATAAGCAGTTGGCAGGAGACACCCCAACATCCAGATGGGTCTTGCTGCTCTGAGCGGTGAGGACTCAGGGAGGTACCCCCGGAAGGCCACAGGAAGGCTTAATACGCCATAGCTGGCAGGAACAGGGAAGAGCTCCCAGGTTCTAACATGAAAATGTAAAACCATGATCCTAGGAGACAAGAAGCCTTCCTGGGTATCTATTTCAAGGTCATAAAGTTCTGTCTCACCAACGCAAGCTCTTGGCACACGTGGGAGGCATGCCTGTCCCCCAAGTTGCCCTGTGGCCATAGAAGGAAATGGGACCCTTCCGACTTCAATCTACTGATGAACTACATCTTGATCAATCAACGCTTAGGCCAAGGGTCTGGCCATCCACAGGGAGAACTAACTGCTAAAACAAACATCTTACTTGGAAGATACTTTTGGCCCAAACACGGTCTTTGGACTCAGAGACGCATGGAAGGGCAACGCTGTGGCCTCCGCCTATAAGCACGTGTGTCTCACAACCCATCAGAGCGGAAAAACAGCAACAAAACAAAAATGTCAGTGAGCAAGGACTCAGAGGACTGAGGAACAGACGACACATTCACCTTTCCAGCCAGAAGGAGCCCGACTCCTGGGAAAGGTCACATGGAAATTCTCCAGCACAAAGAAATTGAGGGGCAAGGCATGTTAGGAGTACGGCGATGTTTAAAATACACCAACCCAGGGATGTTCGTGGAACGAATGAAAGAAGGAAAGAGAGGTGAGCTGTGAACGCCCCGGCGGGTGAGTCAGCAAGGGGAGGCTGTCTGGCTCTTTCCGGACAGATCTAGTCCTCTGCTGGCTTTTTCTCCCTTCCTTCACTAGGCAGAGCCCTACTTCGTCTTCCCACCCAGAAGTCCTGCTGGGCCTGGGATAAGGAGCAGCCCTGGGGATGAAGCAGGGGTCCCGAGGCAAGCCCTTGCCTGTCCAGGCAGAGTAGGGGCCCCGGGCACACTGAGATGGGGCCGGGAAAGACTAGAGAACCTGGAGGATGGGGCCAGACAGAGTTAAGAGTGAGGGGTGTTCTCTTGACAGAGGGAAGAGGCTGGGCGAGGGCTTGGGGGCCAGGGCAGGGGCTGTGTGTACTGTTCCAGAAGCCAAAGTCCCCTTGGTGGAGCCGGAGACCCAGCATCAAGCCCAAAACTCCTGGGCTGCACCCTGTCAGAGCTCAAGGGAAAGCAGAAACATGGGTACTCCTGGCTCAAATGGTCCCAAAGACATCAGCAACGCTTTCCAACTAGACTTTGCAGTTTGTCTCATTTTCAAATGAGAGAATTGCCAAGTTCGATGACTTCTCCCCACCAACTGTCAATCTTAATTTAAAAACTAAAAAAAAAAAAAAATTTAGTGGGGGAAGGGCAGAGGGAGAGGGAGGAGAATCTTAAGCAGGCTCCATGCCGAGCGCAGAGCCCGGCATGGGGCTCGATCTCCTGACCCTGATATCATGATCTGAGCTGAAACCAAGAGTCGGATGCCTGACTCAGCCACTTGGGCGCCCCTTAAATAATTTTTAACTAACTTAAACCAAAGTAAAATAATAATAAACTTTGTCTCGGTACAAATAATATACTTTCTTTTAATGTTGGGACTTTTTATCCATCCGGCTTCCCAACTCTTAAATACTTCTCAACTACTTTCATGTTCTGAGGAAAAAGACTAACTCACCGTTAAAAAAAGAATACACACAAACGCAAATATGGGGTCACAGATCCTTCCTTCTGCCTCAGGTTCCAATATGGCCCAGCCCAGCCCTGATCTTTATTCAAAATGTTGCTATTTTGTTCTCTGTAGATTTTCTTTGGCATTAACTTTTTTTTTTAAACACATTAGAGGGGCGCCTGGGTGGCTCAGTGGGTTAAAGCCTCTGCCTTCGGCTCAGGTCATGATCCCAGGGTCCTGGGATCGGGCCCCACATCAGGCTCTCTGCTCTGCAGGGAGCCTGCTTCCTCCTCTCTCTCTCTCTGCCTGCCTCTCTGCCTACTTGTGATCTCTGTCTGTCAAATAAATAAATAAAATCTTTAAAAAAATAAATAAATAAAAAATAAACACATTAGAGGAGCGCCTTGATGGCTCAGTGGGTTAAGCCTCTGCTTTCGGCTCGGGTCATGATCTCAGGGTCCTGGGATCGAGCCCCGAGTTGGGCTCTCTGCTCAGCGGGGAGCCTGCTTCCTCCACTCTCTCTCTCTCTCTGCCTGCCTCTCTGCCTACTTGTGATCTCTGTCTGTCAAATAAATAAATAAAATCTTTAAAATAAATAAATAAATAACACATTAGAATGGTCTTCATCTTGATTACCGAGTCTTTTTGGTCTACCCCTAAATTTTGTGCCCGGGTGAGTGCCTCACTTGCCCCACCCTAGTCCCCGCCCTTGGTGGCCCGAGCTGATGCATGGAAAGGCTGGCGGTCTCCTGGTTTCTGAATCCAGAGTGGAGTCTGGACAGTGCTGGCCTTGTGTTATGCATTTTATCTGGCGTGCAATGCCAAACAATGAAAGAGGTGTGATGGCTCAGAACTCTTTCACAGGGTCATCCTCTGGAAGAAATGTCCGCCGGAAGAGACCAGAAGTCGGGATGGGGAGAGCCCATGCTGGAATCCCGCAGTGGCTCAGGCTGCGGGTAGGAAGCAGGTCCCGGCCCCTCAAGGTGCCCGGCACCCCATTCTCTGCTCCCTACCAGCTTGTGCTAAACCACTCAAGGGAGCAGGGCCTCTGGGGATCTCCCTGAAGCCGGCCCCCTTTCTTCCCAACAAAGGGAACCAGGAGAGCAGATGGATCTATAAGACTTGTTCACAGCCATGTGACTGTGGGGTGCCGGAGTGGTTTCCACCGGCTGTGAGGCTCCTGGCTCTGGGGCACCCCAGGCTGAGCTGCATGGCTGGGCCCCTGGCTTACCCACAGCAAGGATGACATAGCCAAGTGGAGGACCGGCCAGCCGTGAGTGCAGAACCTCCGAGCCCAAGTACCCTGTCCTCCCCCCACTCCAGAGATCTGACATCATGAGCCCACATTCTCCAGGGAGGCCAGTCCGCTGTCCTGGCCTCATCCTCCATCCAACACGAGAGCTGGATGCAAAACTGAGGGACGTCAGGCGGGAAAGGCCCTCTCAGCTGCCATCCAGAATCTGGAAACAGGACACAGCCCATCTTTGTTAATCGGGTGGGGATACCGTGGGTCGGGTCGGGAGTGAAATGTTACTTTCCAACACTGAGGAGGGTTTCATCCAGCAGAGAAGAGGATGAAATGAAACAAAGCCTTCCACTGTGCACGCCCTCTGCCTTCACCCCTGTATTTCTGGAAAGAAACCAGGTTCTCAGGACGCCGCAGGCTCAGGGCCAGGCAAGCTGCAGGCAACTGGTTATTAGCTCAGCTGGAGTTTGCCCCCCTCCAGATCCACAGCCGGCCGGCCACGGGCTCCCTGTGATCTGGGTCATGGGGCAGGTTGGGGGGGACCCGCTTAACCCAGACAGGTAGCTCTTCCCAAGCCGGGGTGAGGAAGGATGGGATTCTTTAGGACACAGCCTTTCTTAGGACAGCAGCTGGGAGCTGCTGGGAGAGGGCTGAGTTGGGGAATGAGATGTTTCAGAATGAGCTGGCAAGGACTTATTTCCAAAATCAAGGAGATGGGCCAATCGGGGGAGCACAAGGTCACTGGCAAGGCCAACCTGTCTTCTTACGGACTTGCCTCGCTGTAACGCGTTGTGGGGTGACCTCCTCATCGGCAGGGGCCAGGGAGGGGGTGTGAGAGGAACTACTTCCCTGTGAGCTTAAACAACTCTGGTCCTGTGGCTCAGCGGATCGTTGTCTCTTATCTAGAGACTTCCCTGACAGCATCTCCCTTTCAGGCTAATAGGGATTTTTTAGATAAGTTTTTAGATAAAGAGCAAACACTGTAAATAACATAATCAACCGAGTCAACCCACAAGAGCAGCACAGGCCTGTCCTCATAACCAGTACCCTGCTTCTCCGCCTAATAGGATCGGAGCCGGGCCGGGAAGGGCGGGGGTGGGGAGGGCTTGCTGAGTCCCAGAGCCCAGCGCAGCCCGGCACGAAGGCCTGGCTCCCGGGCATGCCGCGGTACTCTGCGGCCACAGACGTTGACCCGAGAGGACACCTGGCCCCGGGCAGAGTGAGCTGAGGCCGTGCCAGCCGCTAACTGATGGGCAGACGCCCAGGGGTGCTGGCATTTACCTTTAAGTGGCCAATGATGAACTTGTGGACGACGTGGTTCCAGGCGGACTTCTTGTAAACAGACAGGTGGCCGTAATCGTGTTGCAGCCATCCAGCTTGGGCCTGTGGAGAGAGGTGCTTTCAGGAGAGCGGCTTTCCCACGTCCCCGGCCTCTGCGAGCGGGTGGGGGCGGTGGGGACACCACACCTCACCTGAGAGGTAGCAAGGACAAAGGCCGTGATGACAGTTGGAATCCAGCCATTGCCAAAGTAAAAGATGATGAACCAGGCAATGCTCTCCATGACGATGATGTGGGCCAGCAGGACGAGGAAGAACAGGTGATTGCTCTTGAACAGGTTCATGTCCTCGGCCGCCTTCCTCAGGGCCCGGAAGTCCTCAGTGATCTGGGACTGGGGAACAAGAGCACAGGGAAGGTTCAGCCACCCGGCTGCGCTGGAGGGGACCAACATCTTCTTGCCGGGGGAAATGGTGGCCAAGAGGGCCCCCCCCGCCACAGGCCTGTGACCCGAGGAAGCCTGGCCACGGTGCACCACGCCCGAGCCGTCCGCCTGGGCCTTCCCAGCCCCGCACATCACGTGTTCGGTCCCAGCCAGGTCGGTGGCAGAGAAAGGCTCCGACTCGAAAGCTGGTATTTTGCACACCATGTTCACAGCGGCGTTACTCCTACGGCACACGGCACGAGCAGACCACATACGCATCAGTGGACACCTGGCCAGCCTGGACGTGGTCTCTCCACACGACCGAGTCCGATTCGGCCTCTGAGAGGCAGGAGAGTCCGATGGCCGCTGCCGCAGGGATGGACCTCGCAGACCTCGCGCTCCGTGACATGAAGCCGGACATAACGGGACAAATACTGTACGATTCCCCACCGCGGAGCCACCGGGAGCAGGCAAGTGCCAGACAGAAAGTGGAGCAACAGTTTCCGGGGCTGCAGGGCACGGGGCGGATGTCTAATGGGGAGTTAATGTTTCACGGGGACAGTTATAATTTGGGGTGATGAGTAAGTCCTGGAAGTGGATGGTGGTGAAAGTTTGCAGAACAATGTCTGTGTCCCAAAGCCACTGAACTGTGCGTCTAAAATGGGCTAAAATGGTAAAATTTGTGCTCTGGGTATGTATGTATTAACACACACACATACACACAAGCTCACACTTTTGCACCACCCGACTCTGCTCCTACTTGCTCTGGCACTCTGTGGAGTCTCAGGGGTCGTGGGGTGGGGGGACCCACCATAGGACAACATCCCTGCCCCTACAGAGCTCAGGGAGTCAGGACAGCTCGGTAGGTCCTGGGGATGGGGGGCCGGGGAGGCCCTGGGGAGTCGGGGGCGACTCCAGAGACACGAGCAAGGCTGGGAGAAAAGAAGCTGGGAGAAAAGAAGCGGCTGGGAGGCAGGGGTCGGGCAGGTGGGGGGAAGAGGTGCTTTGAAAGGGGTGGGGTGCCGTATGGGTGGAGGGAGCCAGGTTTGGGAGGCTGGGTGGTAAATGGCAAAGGATCAGAAGAGTGGCTGACACCCATTTAAGTAGGGAAAGTGGGGAAAGCAGGTAGGGCCAGAGAAGCAAGGTCGGGAAGGAGGGAGCCCACAGGACCCAGAAGAGAGGAGAGAAGCTGCCTGCCTGCAGGGGAGCTGGGGAGGACGGAGCCACGGGTGGAAGGAGCAGGATGGAATCCCAGGTCAGCTCCAGGAGGGGTGAAGACAACCTCCCCCCCCCCGCAGCCCTGGGGAGAAAGGGGAGGGCCAGGGGCAGGGAGAGCCGGGGGAGGGGAGGCTGGCCTCTGGCACACAGAATGGGCTCTATTTCCCAGGGAAGGAGAGAGAAAACAGCAGGAGGACTGGACCAGAACTGAAGACTCTGGGCCAGCCTAACTACTGAGACCCGGGAGGTGAGGAGGCTGGGAACGAATTACCCCAAGCGAGGGGCCAGCCCAGGCTGGCTGGCGGCAAGGGAAGGGGCTCACCGAGGAGTCTCCGAGTCCTGCCTGACCCAGGTATTGGGCGGGGGCTCCCGTTGCCCACACCTGGCACTCTGTCTTTAGGCAGGCACCCCCTCTCCCTGCAAGCTCTCTCCTCCTTGCTTGGTCTGGGCACACTCACGTTCTTGCCATGGTCCTGGCTGGGCTCCTCCGGGGCCAGCTCTCCAATCAGCAGAGGCTTCATGAACTTGCGCACAAAGTCAAGGTCACGGTGGAAGGCGAGGAAGGCGTCCTGGGGAGGCGGAGAGCAGGCGGTGAGTGGGAGACCTCAGACCCGGGGAGGGCAGGGCTAACCAGCAGCAGCTCTCCGTGTCCCCACTTGGACCCTGATCAAGGCCTTCCAGGACCTGGCCCCAGATGCTCTCTCTGGCCCCATTTTGGCAGATCCCTCAGTGCCCAGTCTCCACCTTGAGCACACCGAAGGGGTGTGTGCAGACATTCAGGACGCCTCCAAGGGAGTCAGAAAAACGCCCCCCTGCAGGGAGATGCACGGGTTGGGCCCCAACTGTTGCTTTAAAAATTAAAATAGGGGTGCTTGGGTGGCTCAGTCTGTTAAACGTCTGCCTTTGGCTCAGGTCATTATCCTGGGGTCCTGAGATCAAGCCCCGCGTCAGGGATCCCCACGCAGCAGGGAGTCTGCTTCTCCCTCTGCCCCCCGCCCCCGCTCATGCTCAATCTCATTCTCTTGCTCTCTCTCTCAAATAAATAAAATCTTTAAAACATTTTTTTAATGTGGTATAATAGTATTATTATTATAACTCCAATGATAAAGTTATAACATGCATGATTTGGGCAAGTTTAGAGAATGTACACAAGAACAAAGAGGAAAAGAGATACCACTCAGAGAGCAAGTAACGCTGGCTAATATTTTAGCTAGTTTCCTTCTGGGTTTTTTTCCTATTTGCGTTACTAAAATCATTATGTTATATTATATATTAAATCTATATTATTACATAAGTCATCTCCTTAACAAACATGGCATTTTCATTGGGGATGAGCTGGCATCATGGGTTACCGTATGATGTCCTAATGGCAAACACTTACCCTTCAGTGAGCCAAATGTTGACACACTGAGAGATAGAGAACAAAGTCAAATGAAACCATGAGAAACCAAGAGAAACATCAACATCGTGGGGGAAAAAGTGTGTGTGTGTGTGTGTGTGTGTGTGTGTGCGCGCGTGTGCGTGCGTGTGTCTGTGTGTTGGGAGGAGGTATTTAGCTTTTAAAAAACTGAAAAAGATAAAACAAAAAGATTATAAGAAATGCAATGCTTGGGGCGCCTGGGTGGCTCAGTGGGTTAAGCCTCTGCCTTTGGCTCAGGTCATGATCTCAGGGTCCTGGAATCGAGTCCCGCATTGGGCTCCCTGCTCAGTGGAGAGCCTGCTTCCCCCTCTCTCTCTGCCTCCCTCTCTGCCTACTTGTGATCTCTGTCAAACAAATAAATAAAATCTTAAGAAAAAAAAAAAAGAGAAATGTAATGCTTGATTTGAAAGGCTCCTATTTGGAGGGGAAAAAAATAAAGACCCAGCTGTTCCACAAGACATTTTTGGGGTTGAATCGGAAAATTTGAATATGGATCAGGTATCTGGTCATAGGAAGGACTTACTGTTCATTTTCTTCATCACAACAAAGGTATTGTGATGATGTTAGAGAATGTCCCCATTCTTAGGAGCAGGTAGTGAAGACCTTAGGGACGAGATGGCATAACTGAGACAACTTATTTTCACGGGATTCGGCAAAAGAAAATCACGTACAAAAAATATATATAGGGGCGCCTGGGTGGCTCAGTGGGTTGGGCCGCTGCCTTCGGCTCAGGTCATGATCCCAGGTCCTGGGTTCGAGCCCCGCATCGGGCTCTCTGCTCAGCAGGGAGCCTGCTTCCTCCTCTCTCTCTGCCTGCCTCTCTGCTTACTTGTGATTTCTCTCTGTCAAATAAATAAATAAAATCTTTAAAAATATATATATATATATATATATATATATATACAAAGAAGGGGGATGCAAATATGGCAAGATGTTGAGATTAGTGCATCTTGGATGAAGAAATGCAGGTGTTTCCTTACTCTTTCAACAGTTCTGCATGTTTGGAAATCTTCAAATTTTTTTAAAATGAGGGATGAACCAGGGAAGTACCCACAACTCGTAAGCATGTTTAAACTCCCCACTAAAGTATCTCCTGACCGTGATCGCCAGGCCTCTCCCAATTCCTTACTGCATGCCCGGTATCGAGTCTTTTTACCTATCTTTATTCTACTTGTGTCTAGAACAGACCAACAAACAATTCGTACAGTTTTAAAAACATGTCCGTGCCCCCCTACCTGAACAGAAAGGGAGGGAGGCAAAGGATCAGATCAAGTATATTTTCAGAGAAGAGACGTGAGGCCCTTCCGGGGCCCCAGGCAGGCAATGGCTGGCGCAAACCAGTTCTGCCCTCTGGGCCAGCTGTCCCCACCCCGGCCTCAGCGACCTCTGCGAAGTGAGGCCCTTCCCAGCCCCACTGAGCCCAGAGGCCCTGGGGAAAGGCCCTCCAGCAGTATCCAAGGCAGGGCCTAGTGTCAGGAGTGCGCTGGTGAGCCGGACTGCCTTCCAGAGGCAGAGCCTACAGAAGCTCCTTCATTGGTCCTCCCCTGATCAGACCACCGCTTTCCAGAAACGACGGGAAGCCTTTGGTAAGGCAGTTTCCTGAGAGCCAACTGCTGTGTCTGATAACTAAACCACCACTCTCTACTCCTCACTGGGAGGTAAAATTCAAGTCTGCAAGCGACTCATTTCTCAGCCAGCACCCACTGCCCACCCCAGCCCCCGCCACCGCACCCCCAGGTCCAGGTCATGCCCTCAAGCCCCCGCCTGGACTGGGGAGCTAGGTGGAGCCGACGGACAGACAGACAGACTCCCGTCCCAGCCCACACCATTCCTTGGCCATTTCTGGAAGGCTCTCAGGTGGCCTCTCACCCCCCCCCCCCCCCGCCCCCGTGACAGGGAGCGAGTCAGGAGCCTCGTTTACGTTCCAGAAGGCCCAGACCCTGCGGTGTGGATGAAGACTCCGGAGCGCAAGCAGGGAACGTTCTCTGCTCTAAGCGCAGAGCCGGGATCAAATCCAAAGTTCACCTGACTCCAGGGCTGTGGCACCACACGCCTCCTCCAGCTGAGGAAGCCAAGCACTGAGAGCGCGTCTGCCTGTCCTTGGTAGGTCTGATGGCGTTCTGAGCAGGCCAGGTGAAGAGCACCTGTGCACCCACCAAGCTCGTGCTCATGCCAGGGCCTTTGCACGGCACTTCCTCCCTCCTGGGAGCCCTGCTCCCATAGTGCCCCGTGACTGGCTTTTCCCAACCACCCTCCAGCCCCACGCTCTCTCTAGGACATTGCCCGGTTTTGCCTTCTTCCTAACAGTTACCAATTCACAAGCTGTATGACTTACTTCCGTATATGTCATTCTCCCCACTCTAGACTTTGATGAGCTCCACAAGGAAAGAGCCATGGCCGTCTCACTCACTGCAACTCCCGGGCCTACGAGGAAGCCTAAGGAGGGCTCACAGGTGAATGTGAGGGTCCAGTTTGCTCCCTCTAGCCTCAGGAAACACCCACTCTGCAATCATGATCATATCCTTGTTGCGCTCTTTTGTGCAACCTGGCTTACACTCCTGAGACCACAGAACTCTTCAACCTCTCCAGCCCCCACTGTGGTGGTGGCAGAGTTGCCACATCCCGAGACACGCAGGGCTCGCCACCGAGCCACGGGCTTTGGGTGCATAAGCCACTAATCCTTACCGAACTCCAAGGCAGGTCCTATTCTAGAGACAGAAAGAGACGGAGGGAGGCGAAGCTACCAGTCCACCATCTCACTGCAGGTGTGCCTACTTCTAGAGTTTTCCAATGCCGATACACACGTCTCAATCAGAACGAGCTTCCTCCCCGCTGAGAGTTGAGCACTTCTGGCTCCCCCGCTTCAAAGCGTCACGAAAGAACCTCCCACTACTACAGAAGGTTCCCAGGAACTGCTGGGTTGGAGAAGTGTCTGGCTGGATCAGGAGGTCACCATGCAAAGTAAGACGGGGGCCGATCCAAATGTTGACTTTGGAGCAAGAATCTGTCCTCACTTGAGAGGAAGAGAGGCCAAAGGCTTTCTGGAAGCCCTGGGCCAAGGGTGAAGAGAAAGGAGCAGCACCAGCTTGAGAGAGAGCAGACTGGAACCGTCCTCAGGCTGGCAGGTGCGTGTGCTGCGGGTGCAGAGGGCAGGCTGCGGGAGCAACGGCCGAAGATTCCAGAATGGAAGATACCGTGTGCCGCACTTCCTGCTTCCGCACCCCCCAGCGCCAACGCCAGCCAACTTCTGCCTGAAGGAGCCTTCCCCAGCCCCAGCCCCACTGGCGTAGAGCAGAGACCAGCTGAGACCGCGGGACCTGGGGAACATGGAAGGAGCACCCCGAGGGCTCTCCGGGCTGCAGGGAACGGTTCTGGGAACCGGGACTCTGCAGAACAAGGGGTTAAAGAGGGAGAAGCTGAAGAAGTTCCCTGAGTTCTCAGCTAGAGACAGAGTCCCTGACGTCCTCTCCACGGCTGAGCTGCTGGACTGTGCTCCATCCCGGGGAAGGAAGCAACAGAGGCTGCGGGCAGAGCGTCGCAGCTGATGTCTGGCACATGCGAGGCCCCGGGGACGGGAAGGGCCTGACTGCACAGAACGGAAGCACCTGCGTGGGTTCCACAGAGACTGAAGGGACCCTCACAAGTGATAAGTAGTGGGAGGAGGGTGAGCGGGTGCTCTCTTGAGGCTGTAGCCCGGGAGACTGGGACTGCCCTGCCCTAATCCCGCTCAGAAGGTATAGCTGTCCTCCAGGCACAAACAGAGGCAAAGTCAATGCCTTTTCCTTTGGCGAAAATGGGGTCACTCAACTTGTCTTCACACTCTTGTCTCTGATTTCCTGAACTCCCTAGCCTGTGTGCCAGGAACATGCACGTACACGCACAGGAGGCTAAGGCAGCCCCCGTTAAGATCCCTCACACCCGTGTCCTAAAGTTGGGAGACAGCCCCCTGGAGCCTGGTGGTAACGACCCATTTCACAGACCTGTGAAAGCAAAGTTCACAGGCAACACCTTGCCTATGAATTCGTAAAGCTGGGATAAAAACCTGAGTCCTCTGCCTCCAAACACCACAACCCCCTCCCCCGACCCTGTCTAAAGGAGGTCAGAGATTTGTTCTGTTTTCAATCGGTCACCTTTTGCTAAGAACAACATGGGAGCAGGTCCACAGACGGAGAGAACCCTGACCTCTTCTCACCTTCCCTGGGTTCCAAGAGGCGGCTGACGCAGACGGGGCAGGAAAAGCTGGAGAATAGACCTAGATGGAGAGGGTCCAGCGTCAAGCCCCAGTGTGAGAGGAAGGAGAGAAGCAAACCCACCAGATGGAGTCATGGTCTGAATTGTTCAATTTAACGCCCAGGGCCAGGCTCAGAGACGTGGAGACACTAAATAAATGTGTCATGAATCGTAGCTGAAGATTAAAAGCCCCAAGTGGGGAAAGTTCTGCATCTGCCTTGAAAAGCAGACATCCTTGGGACTCAGAGGGTTCCCTCTGCCAATGGGGAGAGCAGAGGAGTGCCAGAGGGCAGGAGAGGTGGAAAAGGAAGGGAGAGAGGGAGGGAGAGAGGGAGACAGGGGAAAGGGAAGGTGAGCCTGGAGGGCTTGGTAATGGTAGATCCTGAGCTTAGGGCTGAGCGCAGCCACTGGAGCAAGTTTTTCAAACTTGAGCAAGGTTTTTAAACCTAAGAGCAAAGAGAGATACCTGAAGGTCTGATTGAGGGCGGGCTGCACTAACGGGCATGAATGTGTTTTGTGAGTTGCAAAAATTAAGCACCTGTATTCTTACAGGCAAGGCCAAGTTCTTACTTCTGCAGAAGCACCAAATGACAACTGCCCTTGGCTAGGTCACCCTTTTGGGAAGAGGTGGTCTTGACTTTCGAGGCCTTTTTCTCAGAATCAGGAAAACCCCTTACTGGGGTCCTGAATTGTCCCGAGAATGGCTTCCTTGACTTCTGGCCACTTAGGAGGCTGTTACTGCACTGAGATCGGCTCAAAACAGTGCACTGTGGGCTCCCGGGGATCCGAACTCTTATCTGCTGACCCATCCCTCCCCGACTTGGATGGCCTGAATACTCTGTCCCCAAGCTTTAAGGAAGAAGTCCATGCTCAGAGGGGCAAAGCCACGGGCCCCACGGCCTGTGACAAGGGTCTCCTGATTCCTCGCCTATCCCTGCCTCTTGGAGCCCTCTTCCCATACAACCTTGTGCTGCCCATGGCCTTTCCCTGCCCTGGTCCCAGACAGCAAAGAGAGGAGAATCTAGTTGCCCACTCCATGTTAGAGCACCGTATCCCCAGTTAGCCCATGCGAGGCCCTAAAAGCCTCATCTTAGAAAGTGGTGAGCTTTGGGGATAAGGGCTGTGTAATGCGTCGCCAGAACACATAAAATCGGCATAAATCTCGACTTTTTTCCACCCAATTCCTTGTTGCTCACTTTACATAATCCTCACCTTCTTCCCTCACTTGCCAGACGGACGAGGGACAAGAAGCAATGTTTCTAGTGCTTACTTGCGGCTTAGGAAGCACTCTGCCACACAGTACATATGTTCTCCACATCAGAGAATGTATTTCACAGTGGGAAGACCTCGACCAGGAGGCAGGTCTCTTATTTAAGAATAGCCCTTACCCAGCTTCCACAAACTGCCGCGGGAAGGGCCACGTGACATAACACAGATGGTCTGAAAACCGTATGCCTGATAAGTTGTGGTGGACGGTCAAGCCCCCAAGACTGAGGCAGTGTTCCCAAGCAAGCAGGTAAAACCAGATGAGCCCAGAAGCTGTAGGCACCATCTCATGATGACCGCTTTCTCAAGCTTGCACACGGCTGGACCCCGCTCACCAAAGCCGTAAGCCATTCCCAGCCAAGACTGTAACTGCCTGGTCTGGCCTGCCTGGGTAGGCCTGTCCCAAGAAGACTTGGAAGAGGTAGGGAGATCCAAAGTTCCACGGTAGGACAGGGGCCCATACAGCTAGGACAGCAAAAGCCCCCTACTGGTCAGCACACTAGGCGTCCTGTACCTGTCTCTCCCATGGCCTCTCCCCTACTCACCCCTCCCCAGGGGCCTCCAACTTGCTGCCTCCAAGAGGCCCCTTTCTTCCCTTCTGGACTCCCTTGGGTTCTCTCTCTCCAGTTCCCATCCTCTGGGCTCCAGAAGCATCTTCAAGAGATGCCAGGATTGCGGACTTGGGGATCAGGAGGGGCCGAAGGGGCCTTCTGGTGTGGGTACCATGGGCCGCTCCGCACCCAGTACCTTCAGGAGCGCAGATGAGGGAAGGGCATTCCTGGCAGGATTTAGAAACAGAGGACCATTGAGTAGTTGCAAGGTCCGAGAGTAACCCCGGCCAGGCGGGACCTGTTGCCAAGCCAGCCTAGTGCTGCTAAAAACACGCCGCTGCCCCCCGCCCTCGCCCGGGCTTTGCAAACCCTCCTTCCAATTCCCCATCCCGGAGCCCAAGAACCGACCCTCGAGCATGAGAACAGCGGCTCCCGGGCGGTCTGTGCGCGGCAGCCATTGCAGACCTTCTCAGGGCCGCAGCGACAGCCTCTATCTTCCCCGCCCCCTACTCTGGCTGGAGAGTGAGGGACGCGCGCGGAGTCCCACACCTGGCCCGTCTCCTGCTCCGGTCCCCGGCGCCCAGGAGCGGCCATCTTCCACGCTGGGGCTGCCAGACTCCTGGGGCCCAAGCGCCCCCTTTGGGGAGTACCCGGCTCCGCGTGAACCCGGCGGAAGGATGGGAGGTGTGTTTCCTCAGCGCGCGCGGCAGACCCTGCTCGCCACCGCTTGGATCTCCGCCGCGCTCCTGCCTCCCGGGCTCCAAAATCCGACCCCGCTAGCCAGGTGGCCCCCGCTGTCCTAAAGGATGAGGATTTGGGGCGGGGGACGAGCGCAGGAGACACGCTTTCCTTGCCTCCTGGACGCCCTACGCTCTATTCGGCGTTGGAGGTCTGGTTTGGAGCCCCGGGATCCGTGGCTTCTGACTCCGGCCTGCGGCACAGAAAGGTGGCAGCAGACCCCCCCACGCCCTTACCGTAGCATCTTCCCCCGCGTAGTGCCCGATGACCCGCTGGCCCCCTGGGTGCCGGCTGGACCATTTGGTGATGTTGTAGACCTTGCGGTCGATGACGAGCCACTTGTCCGTGCGCAGGTTGTGCTTCTGAATCTCCTCCCAGCTGAAGGTGGGCATGGGCGCCTCGCGCTCTGTGGCCCCCTCGCCCTGGTTCCCCCCTTTCCCCATGCTGCCTGCTGACCGGGATGCCGCGTGCACTGTGGCCTCCACGCCCGCAGCTCGAGTGTGCGGCCCGGGCCCTCCTTGCTTTCGGCTTTTGTCTTCTCCTACTCCTCCTCCCGCGGCGCCCCCTCCCCCAGCCTCCTCGCCCGAGCTAGGCAGTCTCCCCTGCCTTCCCTCCGACTCTCCCCGGCTTCCCAGTGCCCCCAAGCGGTCCCTTTCCTCCGCCCCTCCCTCCGCCCCTCCCTCCTCCCACCAGCCCGCCGTGGACTTTTCCCTCCTGGAAAAACTCCGGGGTCCCTCAGGACCTGGACTCCTCTTCTGCCGGCCCCTCCGGCTCCCCCCGCCCACGGCTCCGCATGCTCCCGCGTTCCCCGCCGCCCGGGTTTCCACAGTGATCAGCAGAGCGCCTGCACCAATCCGGGCGCGTCGCCCCGCCTGCCATTGGCCCAGGAGGATCTTTCGAAGGCCAGCGGGCTGGAGCGGCGGTCCCCGGCTCCCCCGCCCGCGCGCCCGCGCAGAGTCTCGCCCAGCCGAGAGGCCGCTACGTGTCCGACCTCCTCCCTTCCCCGCCCTACCCCCCCCCCCCCACAGGCCCCGCTCGAGCCCCGGGGCGCAGTAGGGGATCCCAGAGGAGCGGGGGCGGAGGCTGGGCGCCGCGCGCCCCGGGGCACGCTCCGGGGCATGCACCTGACTGGGCATGTTCACGGGCCGCCCGGGTGACGCCCTTCCCCGGCCCGCGGGAATCGGGACGCGGGAGTCTCCGCATTGTCCGGGCTCTGCCCATTGGCGCCGTCCTGCAGCCTCCCTGGACAAACGAGACGGCCTAGGACTCGTCCAGGGCTCTGAACCCTGTAATCAGGCGCTCTCCGAAGAAAGAATTGCAGGACCTCGGCTCTGCTTCTTTGTGCTAGGCGCCATGGTGGTGGGGGAGAGGGGAGGGGGCGCGGCGACGGGCGGGACACGGTCCTTGCCCTGTACACAGGCTAGTTGGGCTACCGGACAGGGAAGCCATACAGGACCGACCCCACACGACGCAGTGGACAGTAGTACCCGACAGACTCCAGGAAATAAAGATGGAGGCATCGAATGGCTAGGTTGGAGAGGCAGGTCCCCAGACTCCAGCTGGACGGAGCTGGCTGGAGGGTCGGTGCCCCGATCCCTGATCCTGAAGGTGGACTGAGGCTAAGTGGAATTTAAGGATGAACAGAGGGAGGTGGGGGGGTGAGGACAGCCTTGGGAATCAGGCGTTCATAAGCGGCCCTCCTATTTCAGTGGGATGATTTCTAGGTCCCCGAGTGCCGGCACACCCCCCCTCATTAGCTTCTCAGCCCAACCCTGTGAGGTGAACGTGTAGCAGGGCTAACTCCATCTTGAATTGATTTTGCCCTGAACACTTGTCTGTCCCTTGTTACTCCACAGTCCACCTGAGGGCTGTAAGCCCTGTTGCAGGAACGAGCTGACCTTTAGGTTTTAACGGCAACACCGAATTAAGACAGAACGCATTGCACGAAGTACATTAATCAACATGTTCTCACATGTTACTTCCTAAGCCCATGATAAGTTTAGGGTAATCAATTCTGTTTAGAGTACCTTCGGGAACTTAAAGAACCTGGCCTAGGTTTATTGAAGACACCTGATTGATTGTTCAAACCTTGGTGGTACCTTAGCCACTTTCTTTTTCCTGTTTCCCTCCCCCTCTGAAGACCCCTCATGGCACCGAGATGGGAAGATGGTTTTTCAGGACATCAGTCTACCCTCTTCTCGGTTAGCTGGCTTTCTCGGATACAGTTGCCTTTGCTGCCCTAACATCTTGTCTTTCACTGGCTTCTTGTGGGGCGAGCAGAGCAGGCCTGTGTTCGAGGACAAACAGGACCCATGTTGTTCTGTTGAACTATAACCTGGAGAGACTAAGGTTGAAGAAAGACGAACGAGGCAGGTGCTTGTGGCTAGCCACTCGCACAGCCGGGAACCTTCCAGACATCACCCTGCCTCTCTCCTAATGAGGTCAGTGGAAAGGAGCCATTGTAGGAAACTCTGCTGGGCAGCAACCTGAAGCAGGGCTGGTAGGAAGATCACTCTAGCCGTCTGGTAGGACAGGGCGGGGGGTGGGACAGTGGAGGCCACACGGGGTCCCCTTCGTGCCATTGTCATGGTGGTCAGCCTCCTCTGTGTCAGGCTGGTAGCAGTCCTAAGTGTACTTCGTCCATGTCATGAACGCCAACAGGAAGAGAACGAGGCCACTCTGGCTTTAAAGAGAAGCAGTAGACATCCGAGTCAGAAAGCTGGGCTCACGGGGTAAGAGAGGATGAAACAAGGCCCCCGGGGTTGAGCACTGACTTTTATGTCTGTCAAAGGTGAACAGTACTGAAACAACAAGACGGTGATTTTTTTTCCCAAAAGTGGGATTGTCACAAATATATAGATAACGTTAGTGAAAAAAATGTAAAAGGTCAGGGAACTCGGGAGTGATAATCCAAACGGGAGAATTGGGGACTCTCTCATGGAAGAGACTTGCGGGCTAGGAGCAGGCCATGAGAAGGTGCCAAGGTCTAAAATGCAGTGAGTCCAGCTGAGGCTGGGCACAAAGTGGGGACCAGCCAGAGTGTGGGGTGCCCAGCAGATCCTATCATAACGCCTCCCAGAGTAGGGGCAGAAAGGCATTTGCCGAAGACATGAATGAGTGTGTGAATGATTGAGTGGATGGATGGATGGATGGATGGATGGAGGAAGAACAGAGGGGAATGGGGTCAGCCACAATTCTCAGAAGACCTGCCACGAGCTGGGTTCAAATTGGGAAAAGGCTTGCATGCTTTGCCAAGGACGGAGAACTTTATCGTGGGGGAGGCGGGGAGATTCACTAAGCAGAAATGTTGGCTATGCCCAGATCCAGAAGAGACCTCGGGAGGCAAGCTCAGGCTGGGATAGGGTGTGGGAGGCCGGGGTGGGGGGACCCTGTGGCAGTCCAGAAGAGACTGGAGGAGCACCTGAAGCCAGAGGGAGCCCATGGGAAGCGGACGCCGCCTCGCCCTCATCTGCCCTTCTCTTGCTCTATTATTTATTGCTGTCACTACTTGGAGGGGCCGATGAGACTGTTCCCCTAGAGAAAACCCCCCGGTACCTGGCTGATCCCAGAGCCACTTAGGAAAAGGGGTGATCTCAGAGAGGGTTGAGGTTCCCATGGTTTTCCCCTGCCCCAAAGAATCCCTCCTCCCCAGGACAGCAGCTTCCTGGGGATTCTGCCAGGACCTCACTGTGATCGTTATTCTTTATCAGGAACAAAAGAGAAGAGCCAGGGTGGCTGGGTGCCCAGGTCCTCCCCGCCAGCCAAGTGGGTGAAAGGCTGGGCAGAGTGAGGGGGTGGTGCCTTAGGAGAAAGGGCCTGAGGGCAAAGCCCATGCAGCCAGTTGCCGCCAGTCCCCACAGAATGACTGGGAGGGGGCGGGGGCTGCTTTTGGTCTGTGCTCACAGGGGCTCTCTGCTGGTGGTAGGGCGGGGTCACGGGAGTGAAGAGACTGGTTAATCAGAGGGAGAGTAAATGTGGAAAATGACTGCAGTGTGGAGGGGCAGACACGTTGGGGTGGGGGGTGGTGAGGAGAGGGAACAGGGTTCTGACACAGAGCCCCACAGAGGCGGAGGGCCAGTGGCCGAAGCATACGCTCCTTCTGACCCCTTCCAGCTCTTCCTTTCCCTGGTTGATAAAGACGGCCAAGGTACCACTCATCTTTTTTTTTTTTTTAAGATTTTAAAAAAAGATTTTATTTATTTATTTATTTATTTGACAGAGAGAGAGAGAGAGAGCACAAGTAAGCAGAGTGGCAGGCAGAGGGAGAGGGAGAAGCAGACTCCCTACTGAGCAAGTAGCACAATGGTGAGACTCAATCCCAGAACCCTGGGATCACGACCTGAGCCAAAGGCAAACACTTAACCTACTGGGCCACCCAGGCGCCCAAGCCGTGGTTCTTATTTTTCATAGTCCACGCGTTTTCAGGTTTTGTGAAATGAATACTCAACCCTCTCTGGGTCTCCTTCCTGTCTCCCATTCATTTCTGTGATCATTATAATCTTCAGTTTTCAGAGTGGTGGTAACGATCTCTCGTGTCGGCCTGTCACGTTAGGGTGTCGAAGGACTCTCATACGGTGGACAACGGCACTTGGCATGATCCACAGAACATAGAAGCCATTCAAAGGGGTTCTGAGCTTTCTTCTTCTGGATCTCATTCCTCACAGCAAGGCCGAAAGTGGGTATTTTTATTCCATCTTTGCAGATGTGGACACGGACACTGGCCCCCTCAGCCAGCAGGTAGCAGACTGAGTCTAGATCCTGCTCCCATCAAACCTTCTAGAACCCTCTCTGAAAGGTCTCCAGCAAGTCCAATCACATTTTCTCAGACCTCACAGAGACTTCTGGCAAGCTGACATCCTTTCCTCTTGCCATGCCAGCCACTCTGGGTTCTTTGGCAACACACACCCAATTCTACCATTGGACCACACCCTTTTTTGTCTCCATTTTCTCATCTTCCTTCTCCTCCTCCCCTCTAAATGTTCTTTGCCCTTGGCTCACCGAATATTTTCTCCTTCAGGGGCCCCATTTGGGATGTGACCACATCGGGGATGACTCCTGTTCTCAAATCTACATCCACTGACTTCCTACACAGGCAAATCTGAATGTCCCACTAGCACCACAGACTCAACATAAACTCCCCAAGTCAAGAATAAATGTCTCAGCAGATGTGTCCTTTGGACCTAGTCAGGTCTCACCTTCACTGTTTTTGATGCAAAAGTGAATTTGTCAGCTTCCCTTCTGAACGTCAGCCCTTCCTTTTAATTTCTATTAATTCCTCTTCTATTAATAGAAATTTATATAAGCAGAATTTTATATTAATAGAAATTTTAAGTTCTATTAATACTTATTAATTTCTCTTGATTTCTATCAATTAATTTTAATTTCCATTAATTAATCATTTCTATTAATGACACCACTTTGCTTCCTATCACTTGGGCTCAGAATCTCAGAATGTCTTTTACTTCTCTTCTCTTGCTTCCCACCTTTGCAATGAAAAGTCATTGTGTTCAACAGATTCTACCTCCGACAGTGCTTCCCATCTGTCCCTTTTATTCTGTTGCCACTGCGGCTGTCCAGGTGGAGACACTCGGCCACCTCTCACGCCATGGCAATGTCGATTTGCTGGGTGAGACTCCCGCCCACGGGTTCTTATTGCCATGTGACTTAAGCGGGGGTGGGGTGAGGAAGGAACGCATGTAAGTATTAATAATCTTCCCCAAGGCGCTGGTCTTGTCTGCAGCTGCAACCCAAATGGTTAAAAAAGCAGAGGCGAGGATGCTAGAGGGATATTGCCTTATTTTTGTGCAAAGTCATTGTAGGAATGTCCCATGTATTTCTGATCACGAAACCAGCTGATAACGAAGAAGATGGATGCTGTTCATGCAAAAGGACACTCCTCACTGGTCTGCAGATTGAAAGAAGGAATAAGGAAGGATAAATTGGGGGGAGTCAGACTTGTTCAGTAAGTCCTAGAATATCAAAATAAGAGATACCTCCTTGAGACCGCAGAAGAACGAACCCAACGATACGTATAAAAAGAAGGCTTACTTTACGGAGGGGGAAAGCAGGGGGAGAATGAACAGGCAATGCCTGCTGTGGAATACATACTTGGGGAACCTGGGCTGGGTGGGGTGTGTCTAATCTCTGATTCTCACAGGAGACAAGATCATCGTGTGCACTTTTACAGTGTGTCTCTCATCAGTCGCCTGATGGACCACAAGCCAGACCCCAGAGAATACAGGTATTAGAAGGTCTGGATTCAGGGCACCCGGCTGGCTCAGTCAGTGGAGCATGCGACTTTTGATCTCGAGATTATGAGTTCAAGCCCCACACGGGGATAGAGATGACTTCATTAAAAAAAATAATAATAAATAAATATATATATATATATTTTTTTTAAAGGAAGCCTGGATTCTAGTCCAAGCTCTGGCCCCTACTGGCTGTGTGACCTTCCTTGACCAAGTCACTCTTTCTCTGAGCCTCAGTCTCCCCATCTGTCAAATAGAGGTAATACCTACCTCACAACATTATAAAAATAAAAATCAGATAAATACAATAAAAACTAAAAACACTTGACAGTTTATGAAGTAATATACCCAATATAAGGGACTTATTCTTAAAAAAAAAAAAGATTATATTTATTTATTTGACAGAGAGCACACAGAGGCAGAGGGAGAAACACATTTTCCGTGGAGCAGGGATCCCGATGCAGGACTCGATCCCGGGACCTGGGGATCACAACCTGAACCGCAGGCAGATGCTTAACTGAGCCACCAGGTGCTCCACGGATTTTCTTATTGCTGTTGTTATTCAATCAGAAGCGGCAGTCAATACCTGTTTTTCTGGCTACCAGTGCTGATAACTGATGTTTCTTGAGCATTTACTATGTGCTAAGCCCTGTGTTAAATCTCTTGAACCCATTACCTGTTTTAATCCTCATAACAATCCTGCAAGCACCCCAAAGACACAAAGGCTCAGAGGGCTTAAGGAACTTGCCCAAGATCCCACAGCTTCTAAGCAGAGAGGGGATTTGTCTGATTCCATGGCTCTTGCTCTTTGCACCAAATTACACTGCCCTGATGAGAGGAGCATCCAAAACAATCATCCAAAACAATGAAACCTAAAACCATTGATTCATTTGTGGAACAGCTACTCATTGAGAGCCCACTCCTGCCAGGCTCAGAGTGAGCCAGCCAGCAGTGTCTGAGGGCTGAGTGGTCCCCTGCCAGGTGGAAGAACAGCCCTCGAGACCTTAGGTTCTGCTTTCAAGTTCGTAAGTTCAAGTACATTTGCTCGTTCCATCATATCATGGTCTTTAGAGCTGGAAGGACCTCATTATACCAACAAAATGGGTAAGGCCCCGCTGCTTCAAACCCCTCAGATTGGTTTTCAGAGTCCACAGTCTCTCATGGTTCACCTCCCCTTCCAATTTCCCCCAACCCCCTTCTCTTCTCTAACTCCCCTTGTCCTCCGTGCTATTTGTTACGCTCCGCAAATAAGTGAAACCAGATGATAATTGACTCTGCTTGACTTATTTCACTCAGCATCATCTCTTCCAGTCCCGTCCATGGGAGGTTGGGGGAGCCAGGTGGTGGGTATCGGAGAGGGCACGGATTGCATGGAGCACTGGGTGTGGTGCAAAAACAATGAATACTGTTATGCTGAAAAAAAATAAAATCATAAAAAATAAATAAACAAATAAATAAAAAGGAAAAAAAAATGGCTAAGGCCCAGAAAGGACAAGGGGCTTGACCAAGGGCACGGAGCAAATTAGTAGCCAACCGAGGACTAGAAATTCAGGTTTTCTGACTCAGCCATCAGTGCCTTTCGTGTATGATCTCGTTCACAGCAACAACCAAGACAAAAAACATGGTGGGACCCGATTCACCACCACAGATCGTACACATGCATTTGAACGTGATGCTTACAGAGTCCAGGAGCTCTGAAGTGTCAGAGCCGGGACTCTGAAGGTTCCTCCTGCCCTCACCCTTTGCTGCATCTGGGCTCTGTCCCCTCACCTTGCAACGACGCAGGGTTGGAGGCATCACACCCCTTGGCGTGAGGACTTGGGGGGGCCTTAGCTGACTCCCCGGTCCCCAGCCCCAGCCTCTGGCTCACTGCACACACCTGGTTGGTGCACTAACATCGGATGATTTAAAGGAGGAAACGCACAGACAAATGGGTGTGATCATACCATCCCCATTATATGGTTGAGGAAATCAAAGTCCAGTGAAGTTAAGAAACTGGCATAATTGGGATTTGACTTTCAGGTCTAATTCCAAAGTACAAACTCTCCAAACCAGCATTGCTTCAGGCAACTCAAATTCAAGGCTACACCCTCTCCTCCTCTAAGAGACCCCACACCTGCCAGCTGCGTACCACCTCCGGGTGTATCTGCGGCGTGTTTCCTCTGCCCTCCAGCCGGAACCATCCGAGGCCAGCCAGCTGGGTCTCTCTGCCAGAGTTCCACAGATGGCACTTTGGGCCCTCTGAGATCCAGCGCCCACCTCCCTCTCCTGGGCTCAGCCCTCCCCCACCTGGCCTGCCTGCAGCTCCTGCTGGACCTCAGGATCCGGCTTTTGAGTCACTGTCACTGTGGCCAAGTGGGAAGATCCCTGCTCTGTGCTCCCACAACCAGCATCGTCCGTCATACATCTGAGACCTGTTGACTCCGGGGGAGGGGAGGGGGGGCAGACTCTGGCTCTGAGCAGAAGCCCAGGCGTGGGGCACACATTGCACGTGCTCACGACATCTTTGGGCCGGCTCCAGGGGGAGCTTCAGGGAAGGATGTCAGAGCAGTGCGGTGTCTTGCCTGGTGGCCCCATCACGGAGCTCTGTGGCCAGGTCCCCTCCTCAAGGAAGCATAGGGCCATGCCTTTGGGCCAGAAGACCACCCCTCCCATCCCAGCTTCACCTCTCCGGTGCTTGTCGTGTGCCTGTGGGCAAGTCACTTCATTCATTCAGCATTTAGAGGGGTGGTGATGACTTCATCGTGTGTCCTCTGAGCCAAGCTGCACTACATTCCTCAGACCTCCCTTCCCTCCAGGGTCTTGGTCATGTGGGCTCTGGCCACAGGAGAAACAGGGTGAAAGATTTGGGGGGGCAGTTTTGTTATATTTTGAAAGCAGGGAGGGCGGGCTCGCCACTCAGGAGCTCTCTGATCAAGCCCTGCGACTTACTCTGTGACAGGCGCCACCTCCGAGGCACTGGAGACAGGAAAATAAACAAATTCTCCTCCTTCTGGCTCTTGGATTCCCCATCTGCTGGATGGGGGAGGAGGGATGAGTCAATGAAATAAGACTGCCATCTGCTCTATCAAATGTCAGAGTGGATGAGCCCCCAGTGAAAGGCACATGGAAGCACCCACTGTCGCTGTAGGGGGGCACTCCCCTGGGGGGGGCTCGGGGAAACCAGGAGCCCCCGGAAGCTAGGTTTCACTGACTTTGAGGTACGTCGGCTCAGGGCTAAAAAGAGAGACCTTTGGGCTCCGTCCACCAGTGAGTCCAGACAAACAGCCCCATGTTAGTCTTCTTTCTTTAATCCTGAGGTCAAAGACCTTCCATGCCTTGTGTGGGAGGTGGGAGGCACTTAGCCTCTACCCTGCGCTTCTCAAGTGATTGGTGGTGAAGGACCATATATATATATATATATTTTTTTTTTTTTAATTTATTTGAGAGAGAGAGAGTGAGAGAGAGCACGAGAGTGGAGAAGGTCCGAGGGAGAAGCAGACTCCCCGTGGAGCTGGGAGCCCGATGCGGGACTCAATCCCGGGACTCCAGGAGCATGACCGGAGCTGAAGATAATTGCTTACCAACTGAACCACCCAGGTGTCCAAGGACCAGCTTTAAAAAAAAAAAAAATTCCCATCCATCGCAGACGGACACTTCAGTAAAATACGGTAAAAGTGAATCATTAGAAAAAAAGCACTTAAAAAAAAAAAAAACAAAACACTCTCTAAGACCGGACTTTTTTATTATCAGAGTTAGTAGCCATAAAACTTCTCCATGGAGTTCCTATAAACATTTCCAAAAGCTTGCTTTCACTTCCCGTATTGACTTCAGCTCCACCAGGTAATGATTTGCGGACAGGTGCTGACGTGGGGAGGGCCCTTAGAGGGGGTCTGTGGCGCCCCAGGAACCAGGGGCACAGGCCCTGTGCCTCAATGCGTCCGCACAGTGGCTGAGGCCCCTTCTGGTGCAGGAAGAAGAAAAACAGGCCTCAGAGCCTCGCTCTGTGAACTTCCTTCTAGCCCAACCCTCTCTGGCTCCCGGTTTCTTATCTGTAAAATGGGGTGCTGTCAGGGACATAAGGTGATCCTTGTTGGGGGGGGCATCTTGTAAACTCTCCGCCCATGTGGGGAGACCTGCAGAACCTGAGCTGGATTCAGCGGCGTCGGTAGCTGGGCAAAGGGCTCTTGAAGGAACACTCTTTGGGAGTCCTGGGGCAGACAGAGGGCTGGAGAGAGTGGCGTCTTGCTTAGCTCGGTTAAAGGATGGTTGTTAGGAGCTCTGTCTGAAACTAAGGGCATGTGGGCCTCGGGGCCCAGAAACCCAGCAAGATACAGAGAGGAGAAGGGTTTGAACCGCCTTCCTGAGACACCACCGGGGTTTGCGACGATGGTGAGGTTTATGGAACCCTGTGGGTTTAGCTCTCAAGGCTTCTGCTACTCTGAGAGTCTGGGAAGGTTGTGACCTTGGGAAGCACAGGGTTTCCCGAAGCACTGGCTGAGCTGAGGTGATCTCAGCAAAGCTCGTTCTTCCAGGAAGCAAAAGTGGACGTGTGGATGGGGTGCCTGGGTGACTCAGTCCGTAAAGCATCTGCCTCCAGCCCAGGCCATAGTCCCAGGGTCCTGGGTTCGAGCACCAAGTCAGGCTCCCTGCTCGGCAAAGGAGTCCGCTTCTTCCTCTCCCTTTGCCCCTGCTCGTGCGCTCTCTCTCTCGCTTGCTCGCTCACTCTCTCTCTCAAATAAGTAAATAAAATCTTAAAAAAGAAAAAAGTGGACATGTTGGTTAAGTCACAGGAGATACCCTCTGTGGGCCCTGTAAGGACTGGGGAGACTGTGATTTCCAGCATACATGCTCAGTGGGGCAGGAGCACAGCCAAGGGGGCAAAAATTGCTTCTTGGGGGAGGGACAAAAAGAATCTTGCTCTTTTTTTTTTTTTTTTTTAATGGTGGGGGAGGGACAGAGGGAAAGAGAATCTTTTTTTTTAGTTTTTTAAAGATTTTGTTTATTTATTTTTTATGTGGCAGAGAGAGAGAGAGAGAGATCACAAGTAGGCAGAGAGGCAGGCAGAGAGAGGGGGGAAGCAGGCTCCCTGCTGAGTAGGGAACCCGATGTGGGACTCGACCCCAGGACCCTGAGATCATGACCTGAGCCCACAGCAGAGGCTTAACTGACTGAGCCACCCAGATGCCCCCAGAATCTTGCTCTTTCTATATATAAACACAAATACAGAGACAGTGGGTAATCAGCTATCGGCAGCATTCAGCTTTTAAGTGGGATTAGGACTGGGGGAAGGGCGATGTCTAAACAAGCTCCTGAGGGTACAATAACGAAGAAAGGGTTTGGGCCCAACATCCTGCAGTTCTATAGAAAGATGCAATGGGACAGTGAAATCCACTTATACCCAGGTACAAACCCCAAACTCCTGAGCACCCTGCAGACGGGGACCTCATGGGCGCCTGGGGTCCTTCTAACGCCCGCCATTCTTCAGCATCAGGCTGCTCTCCTCCAAAGCCCTGATCTGTCCACATGTCACCCCTTGGCCGTCTTGAGAAGCTGCCAGCTTCAGAGGCGTGGTACAGACTGGTTAGCTCTCACGAGCCAAGTGCCTGCTCCCGCACCAGTTTCTGGAAAGGCACGCACGCCATCAGCTAAATGAGGGATCTCTTCCCTCCTCACCCCGTGTCCCACCACACAAGGAGCTCCTCTGCACAGCGCTATTTCCAGACTTCCTCTCCCTCCTGGCACAGAACCTCTTGACTCTCCCGACACATTCAGCCAGAGCAATCCTAAAATATTCTTCGGGTCCTAGCACTCGCCTGTTTAAAACCTTTTCCATCGTACTTAGAATGGCCCAAATGTCTCGCTCCATGATTGCTTTCTGGTTTTGAAAAGTCAAGTTCTTTCCCATGTCATGGCCTTGGCCCAAACTTCTGGCTTTGCCTAAAAATGTTCCTCCTGGGGCACCTGGGTGGCTCAGTGGGTTAAGCCTCTGCCTTTGACTCAGGTCACGATCCCAGGGTCCTGGGGTTGAGTCCCACATCGGGCTCTCTGCTCAGCCAGGAGCCTGCTTCCCCGCCTCCTTGCCTGCGTCTCTGCCTGCTTGTGATCTCTCTGTCAAATAAATAAATTAAATATTTAGGGGAAAAAAATGTTTCTCCTCTCCCCCTGCCTTCATCGGAGTCAAAGGTCATAGCTCAGAGAAGTTTGCTGTGACCACTCCCTCCCGCCCTATTCTCCAGCACTCAGTTTTCCTTCCTTCAGAGCCCTTGTCACACTGTGTTGACTGGTTTAGCGTCTTCCTTCCCGCTGGACTGGAAACTTCCTGAGCGCAGGGCCCGGGGCCATTTGCCTGCTGCTGTACGCTCAACTCCCAGCAGAGACTCGGGCCCAAGGGGGCTTCAGGAATTCCTTGCTGAGTGTGGCTTCAGGCGCATGGAATGAAAACTTACTGGACCAAATGGCAGCTCCAGCCTCGTTTTCCACACACCGTGTGCCTCTAAGCCTGCCCCCTGTCCCCTTTCTGGGCCTCCATGAAACAAAAAGGGTGAGAACTCTATTACCAAACCCACTCCAGCTCGGATATCCTACGAGCAGATCACCCATTGTGTCTAAGACTCAGCTTAACCTTCCTGGACACGCCAGCTCCTTTCCTGAATTCTTTTCTGACCTGTGTTCCCCTACTTCCTGACTCAAGGTCCCCATTGTACCCTTTACCCCCCCCAGCCCTGCTCCAATATTCTTTTACTCATCCATTAAGATTTCCCTGAGTCCCATCCCTGCCACCCCCATTCTGTCGCCGGCTACGGTGGATTTCCTACTGGTCTCTCCCTCAGCCTCCGTCTGTCTGGTCCAGCCTGCAGATGGCACCAGATGGGTCTCAGGACGCCGCAGCTCTGGTCTCATCCCTTCAGTGACTCTCTCAAAGCCATGACCCTGCCCTCCAAGCCCTCTAAGGGTTGGTCCCAACCTAGCCTTTTTGCCTCTTTTTTTTTTTTTAAAGATTTTATTTGTTTATTTACAGACAGAGGTCACAAGTAGGCAGAGAGGCAGGCAGAGAGAGATGGGGAAGCAGGCTCCCTGCTGAGCAGAGAGCCCGATATGGGGCTCGATCCCAGGACCCTGAGATCATGACCCGAGCCGAGGGCAGAGGCTTTAACTCACTGAGCCACCCAGGCGCCCCGCCTTTTTGCCTCTTAATCCCACAGACACATAACTTCTTCTGGCCTCTCTCTTCATCTATAAAACACAAAGGTTGGATAAGGTCCTGCTCGAAGTCCTTTTCAGATCAAAAATGCCCTCATTCCTCTAGAGCCAGTGGCCTTTTGGGGTTTTCCAGCCCCCGGGGCTGCCCACCACTGCCCACATCTGTCCAGATGCCTCGGAATCACTAAAGGTCTGACAAGTGGAGGGAGGGGAGGGGGCAGGGCTGTGATCTGTCCCAGTTTCGTGACACTCGACAAGTTGTTTCACTCCCCGAGCCTGTTCAGCTGCACAAACAGAAAAGTCCTTCTTTTCCTGCCTCCCTGATGGCTTTCCTGACAAGATGAAATAAAGAAATGACTCTTGTCAAAAAAGTATTTTTAAGAATTTAATTCTTAAACATAAAATAAATATGTTTTATGTTTATTTTATGATATGTTTATGTTTATGATATGTTTATGATATATTTTATTTAAATAAAAATAAACACGTTCCTCTTTGGTTAAAAAAAAAAAGACTCTGACAACAAACCTCTCTCCCTCCTTCCCTCCTTCCATCCCTCAGATAACAATCCTACCAGCTGGGCACTTCCCTAGGCCTTGGGTACACTGCGGTAAACCAGATGGCTTTGGTCCTTCCCGCAGGGGGATCTCACGTGTACAGCAACAATGTCCCATGGCACTTTTTGGAATAACGGAACTTTAGTCGCTGCTGATCACATGGAGGCTACTGAGCTCTTGAAACCACCCCAGGGTGAGCAAAGATCTAAATTCTTTAAAAAAAAAAACCTTTTTTTAACATATTATGTATCATTTGCCCCAGGGGTACAGATCTGTGAGTCGTCAGGCCTACAAATTTCAGAGCACTCACCACAGCACATCCCCTCCCCAATGTCCATAACCCCACCACCCTCTCCACACCCAGGGCAACCTTCCGTTTTGTAAGATTAAGTTTTGTAAGATTTTGTAAGATTAAGTCTCTTATGGTTTTTCTCCTTCCCAATCCCATCTTGTTTCAATTTTTCCTTCCCTACCACCCAAACTCCCCACTTTGCCTCTCATATTCCTCATATCAGGGAGATCATATTATAATTCTATTTCTCTGATTGACTTATTTTGCTCAGCATAATACCCTCTAGTTCCATCCACGTCATTGCAAATGGCGAGATTTCATTTCTTTTGATGGCTGCATAGTATTCCATTGTATATATATACCACCTCTTCTTTATCCATTCATCTGTTGATGGACATCTAGGTTCTTTCCATAGTTTGGCTATTGTGGACATTTGCTGCTATAAACAATTGGGTGCACGTGGCTCTTCGGGTCACTACATTTGTATCTTTAGGGTAAATACCCAGTACTGTGATTGCTGGGTCATAGGGAAGCTCTATTTTCAACTTTTTGAGGAACCTCCATGCTGTTTTCGGAGTGGCTGCACCAGCTTGCATTCCCACCAACAGTGTAGAAGGGTTCCCCTTTCTCCACATCCTCGCCAACATCTGTTGTTTCCTGACTTGTTAATTTTGGCCATTCTGACTGGTGTGAGGTAGTATCTCATTGTGGTTTTGATTTGTATTTCCCTGATGCCGAGTGATATGGAGCACTTTTTCATGTGTCTGTTGGCCATCTGGATGTCTTTTTTGCTGAAATGTCTGTTCATGTCCTCTGCCCATTTCTTGATTAGATTATTTGTTCTTTGGGTGTTGAGTTTGATAATCTCTTTATAGATTTTGGATACTAGCCCTTTATCTGATATGTCATTTGCAAATATCTTCTCCCATTCTGTCAGTTGTCTTTTGGTTTTGTTGACTATTTCTTTGCTGTCCAAAAACTTTTGATCTTGATGAAGTCCCAGTAGTTCATTTTTACCGTTGCTTCCCTTGCCTTTGGCAATGTTCCCAGGGAGAAGTTGCTGCAGCTGAGGTCAAAGAGGTTACTGCCTGAGTTCTCCTCAACGATTTTAATGGATTCCTTTCTTACATTGAGCTCCTTCATCCATTTTGAGTCTATTTTCGTGTGTGGTGTAAGGAAATGGTCCAGTTTCATTTTTCAGCATGTGGCTGTCCAATTTTCCTAACAACATTTGTTGAAGAGACTGTCTTTATTCCATTGGACATTCTTTCCTGCTTTGTCGAAGATTAGTTGACCATAGAGTTGAGGGTCTATTTCTGGGTTTCACTATTCTTTTCCATTGATCTATGTGTCTGTTTTTGTGCCAGTACCATACTGTCTTGATGATGACAGCTTTGTAATAGAGCTTGAAGTCTGGAATTCTGATGTCTCCAACTTTAGCTTTCTTTTTCAACATTCCTCTGGCTATTCGAGGTCTTTTCTGGTTCCATATAAATTTTAGGATTATTTGTTCCATTTCTTTGAAAAAATGGATGGTACTTTGATAGGGATTGCATTAAACATGCAGATTGCTTTAGGTAGCATACACATTTTCACAATATTTGTTCTTCCAATCCATGAGCATGGAACATTTTTCCATTTCTTTGTGTCTTCCCCAATTTCTTTCATGAGTACTTTATAGTTTTCTGAGTATAGATTCTTTGCCTCTTTGGTTAGGTTTATTCCTAGGTATCTTATGGTTTTGGGTGCAACTGTAAAGGGATTGACTCCTTAATTTCTCTTTCTTCTGTCTTGTTTTTGGTGTAAAGAAATGACAGTCAGAATATCCTGACACTTTACTGAATTCCTGTACAAGTTCTAGCAGATTTGGAGTGGAGTCTTTTGGGTTTTCCACATATAGTATCATATCATCTGCAAAGAGTGATAGCTTCACTTCTTCTTGGCTGATTTGGATGCCTTTAATTTCTTTTTGTTGTCTGATTGCTGAGGCTAGGACTTCTAGTTCTATGTTGAATAGCAGTGGTGATAATGGACATCCCTGCCATGTTCCTGACCTTAGTGGAAAAGCTCTCAGTTTTTCTCCATTGAGAATGATATTTGCCGTGGGTTTTTCATTGATGGCTTTGATGATAGTGAGGTATGTACCCTATATTAAAGAGTTTTGGTCAAGAAAGGATGCTGTACTTTGTCAAATGCTTTTTCAGCACCTATTGAGAGTATCAGATAATTCTTGTTCTTTCTTTTATTAATGTATTGTATAACATTGATTTGTGGATGTTGAACCAGCCTTGCAGCCCAGGAATAAATCCCACTTGGTCATGGTGAATAATGCTTTTAATGTACTGTTGGATCCTATTGGTTAGTATTTTGGTGAGAATTTTCACATCTGTGTTCATCAAGGATATTGGTCTGTAATTCTCTTTTTTGATGGGGCCTTTGGTGTTGCAATTAAGGTAATGCTGGCCTCATAAAATGAGTTTGGAAGTTTTCCTTCCATTTCTATTTTTTGGAACAGTTTCAGGAGACTAGGTATTAACTCTTCTTTAAATGATTGGTAGAATTCCCCTGGGAAGCCGTCTGGCCCTGGGACCTTGTTTGTTGGGAGATTTTTGATGACTGCTTCAATCTCCCTACTGGTTATGGGTCTATTCAGGTTTTTCTATTTCTTCCTGATTCAGTTGTGGTAGTTTATAGATCTCTAAGAATACATCCATTTCTTCCAGATTGTCAAATTACTAGTGTATTGTTGCTCATAATATGTTCTTATGATTGTTTGTATTTCTTTGGTGTTGGTTGTGATCTCTCCTCTTTCATTCATGATTTTCTTTATTTGGGTCCTTTCTCTTTTCTCTTTGATAAGTCTGCCCGGGGTTTATCAATCTTATTAAGTCTTTCAGAGAACCAGCTCCTAGTTTTGTTGATTTGTTCTACTGGTTTCTATTTCATTGATTTTTGCTCTGATCTTTATTATTTCTCTTCTCCTGCTGGGTTTAAGCTTTCTTTGCTGTTCTTTCTCCAACTCCTTTAGGTGTAGAGTTAGGTTGTGTATTTGAGACCTTTCTTGTTTCTTGAGAAAGGCTTGTATCACTATATACTTCCCTCTCAGGACTGCCTTTGCTGTGTCCCACATATTTTGAACAATTGTGTTTTCATTATCATTTGTTTCCATAAATTGTTTCAATTTTTCTTTAATTTCCTGGTTGACTCATTCATTCTTTAGTAGGATGCTCTTTAGTCTCCATGTATGTGGGTTCTTTCCAACTTTCCTCATGATTGAGTTCTAGCTTCAGAGCATTGAGGTCTGAAAATATGCAGGGAATGATCCCAATCTTTTGATACCAGTTGAGACCTGATTTATGACCCAGGATGTGATCTATTCTGAAGAATGTTCCATGTGCATTAGAGAAGAATGTGTATTCTGTTGCTTTGGGATAGAATGTTCTGAATATATCTGTGGTGTCCATCTGGTCCAGTGTGTCATTTAAGGCCTATATGTCCTTGTTGATCTTTTGCTTGGATGATCTGTCCATTTCAGTGAGGGGGGGTGTTAAAGTCCCCTACTATTATTGTATTATTGTCGATGTGTTTCTTTGATTTTGTTATTAATTGGTTTATGTAGTTGACTGCTCCCATGTTGGGGCACAGATATTTAAAATTGCTAGATCTACTTCTTGGACAGACCCTTTGAGTATGATATAGTGTCCTTCTCACCTTTTATTATACTCTTTGGCTTAAAATCTAATTTATCTGATATAAGGATTGCCACCCCAGCTTTCTTTGATGTCCATTATCATAGTAAATTATTTTCCACCCCCTCACCTAAATCTGGAGGTCTAAAATGCTTGTAGACAGCATATTGGTAGGTTTTGTTTTTTTATCCATTCTGATTCCCTGTGTCTTTCAATTGGCCTTTAGCCAATTTATTATTATTATATTATTATATTATATATTATATTATATTATATTATATTATATTATATTATATTATATATATTAGCCAATATATTATTATTAAATTGGCATTTAGCCCCTTTACATTCAGGGTAAATATTGAGAGATATGAATTTGGTGCCATTGTATTGCCTGTAAGGTGACTGTTACTGTATATTGTCTCTATTCCTTTCTGGCCTACTACTTTTAGTCTCTCTCTTTGCTTAGAGGACCCCTTTCAATATTTTCTGTAGGGCTGGCTGGTTGCTGTTTACAAATTTTTTTAGTTTTTGTTTGTCCTGGAAGCTTTTTATTTCTCCTTCTGTTTTCAGTGATAGCCTAGCTGGATATAGTATTCTTGGCTGCATATTTTTCTTGTTTAGTGCTCTGAATATATCATGATTATATTTGGCCTGCTAGGTCTCTGTGGATAACTCTGTTGCCAATCTAGTGTTTTTATCATTGTATGTTACAGACTTCTTGTCCTGAGCAGCTTTCAGGATTTTCTCTTTGTCACTAAAATTTGGAAGTTTTATTATTAGATGATGGGGTGTGGACCTATTTTTATTTATTTTGAGGGGGGGTTCTCTGTGCCTTCTGGATTTTGATGCTTGTTTCCTTTGCCATATTAGATAAATTCTCTACTGTAATTCGCTCCAATATACCTTCTGCCTCCCTCTTTCTTTCTTCTTCTTCTGGAATCCCAATTATTCTAATATTGTTTCATCTTATGGTATCACTTATCTTTCAAATTCTCCCCTCATGGCCCAGTAGTTGTTTGTCTCTCTTTTGTTCAGCTTCTTTATTTTCCATCATTTGATCTTCTATATCATTAATTCTCTCTTTTGTCTCATTTATCCTAGCAGTAAGAGCCTCCATTTTTTATTGCACCTCATTAATACCTTTCAGCTTGGTTAGATTTTAGTTCTTTTATTTCTCCAGAAGGGGTTTTTATTTCTGTAGGGAGGGTTTCTCAAATACCTTCCATGCCTTTTTCGAGCCCAGCTAGCACCTTAAGAATCATCATTCTGAACTCTAGATCTCACATATTACCAATGTCTGTATTGATTAGGTCCCTGACCTTCGGTACTGCCTCCTGTTCTTTTTTTGTGGTGAGTTTTTCCACCTTGTCATTTTATCCAGATGAGAATATATGAACAAGAAAATAAAATACTAAAAGGGTAGCAAAGAGCCCAGAAAAATGTAGGCTAACCAAATCAGAAGAGAAAAAAAAATTAATTAAAAAAAAAATATATAAGAGACTGGTGAGTAGAATAGAGGCACCCACTTGATTTTGGGTGTATTTTGGTCTCTTAGAAGAAACTACCTCCCAAAGTTTTAAAGAATGAAAAACACATATATATGCAAAAATAAGGGTAAACATGATGAAGGGATGAAATATGCCTGTAAAGATTAAAATTAAAAATAATTCTAAAAAACGAATTGACAAGATAAGTTGGTTGGGAAAAAAAAGAAGAAAAAACAAAGGGGGAGAGAATGTGCTCAGGCTGGAGACTAGAACAAAGCCCTGTGCTAGATTTAGGGTATATTTTGATCTATTGAAAGAAATTGTATCCCCAGATTTTTAAGAAAGAAAAAAAAAAAACCCTTATATGTATGCAAAAAATAAGGTTAAATACAATGAAGGATAAAATATGACTATAATAATGAAGGTTTAAAAAGATTTTTTTAGAAAGGTATTGTTAAGATAAACTAGTTAAAAAATGTTAAAAGAGGAAAGAAGAAATGTTTAAAAAATTAGAATAAGAAAAAAATAAATTAAAAAATAAATTTAAAAAATTTAATTAACTTTGCAAGGCTAAAGAATCATGGCAGAAAGCCATGAATTCCATGCTTTGCTTTCCCCTCCTCTGGAATTCCACAGTTCTCTTTGATCAGTGAACTTGATTTGGGCTGGATTTCTTGCTGATCTTCTGGGGGAGGGGCCTGCAACCCTGATTCTCAAACGTCCTTGCCTGAGGCGGAATTGCACCGCCCTTGCCAGGGTCCAGGCTGAGTAATCTGCTTGAGTTCGCTGTGGGAAGTTTTTGTTCCCTGAATGCTGTTCATGGAGCTCTGGAGGACGGGAATGAAAATGGCGGCCTCCCAATCTCAGGCCCAGAGGAGCCAAGAGCTCAGGGCCCCACTCCTCAGTGTACCCTTGGAGAAAATCGCTCAATCACTCCCGCCTCCCTGGTCTCCGGCTGCACTCCGAGTTCACCTGGCTTGTGACCGAGTGTCTCTGTCTCTGGCACACAGCCCCATTGGAGTCTCCAAACCCAGCAGATTCCTGCCTCCAGAGAAGGAAGGTGAGTCTCCCCAGATGTGCCACTTGTGGGGTCCCTGCTTATAAAGCAGTGGTCCGACTGTGCTGCAGATCAGTTTAAGGTAACCCCGAGCTGAGAGCTCACTCCTCGGCTCTGTCTCTGTAGCTGGCTTCCCCACTCTGATACCCCAGGAACTCTGCTACACTCAGGCACCCCCAATCCTTCTGTGACCCCGTGGGACCTGGGACCACACTGTCCCTGCGAGGGCTCCACCCCTGCTTAGCCTCTGGAGCGATGTCTCCCCATGGAGCAGACTTCTAAAAGTTTGGATTTTGTGCTCCGCCACTCCACTGCTTGCTGGGATCCAGCCCGTCCCCCCGAGGTCCATCTTCCTATTGCTTCAGATTCACTTCTCCGCACGTCCTACCTTTCAGAAAGTGGTCAATTTTCTGTTTCTATAATTGCTGCTCTTCTTCTCTTCAGTCTCCTCTTGGGTTTGTAGGTGTTCGGAATGGTTTGATAACTATCTAGCTGAACTCCTGGGACCTGATGTCATCTCAGTCTGCTACTCCTCTGCCATTTCGACCCCGACAGAGAAGTCCAGCTATAGTTATTACTAGTGTGAGTTCAGCAGCTCATCAGTCCTAAGGCCATAATCCCTGTGATTCCCTTGACCTCTTGCTCTTGTTGCTGTGCTGCTATAATTCCAGTTATCACATACACATTAGAAACCTGAATCTGGAACCCAGCAATGGCGCCGGCGCTCCCAGCAAACACAATCTCATTTGCCCAAAGATCTAAATCTTGAACTTTATTTAATTTTAACTGATTTAAATGGAAACAACCGCACAGGCACAGCAGCTACCGTGTTGGACGGTCAGGTATGGACATCTAAGGGTAAGGAAGACATCAAACACAAACTAATGATTCCTCAGAAAATTAGCCATAGAATGACCACATGGCCCAGCCATTCACTCCTAGATAGCCACCCAAATGGACAGAAAATAGGCATTCAAGCAAATACTAACACAGGAATGCTCACAGCAGTGAGAGGTCGAAGCAGCCCAAATGTCCAGGAACAGATGACAGAACACAGTAGGTCCCCACAATGGATATTATTCGGCCAGAAAGGAAAATTCACAGAGGCAGAAAGCAGACTCCTGGTTGCCAGGGGCTAAAAGGGGGCAGGGATGAGGATGGTGACTGCTTATTTGGGTACAGGGTTTCCTTTTGGGAAGACGAAAATATTTTGGAAATGGAGAGAGGGGACGATGGCACAACCTTGTAAAAGGACTGAATAACCCGAATTCCTACACTTTCCAGTAGTTAGTAGCATTCCTGTGAATGAGACCTGATGGAAGGGCCTCCATGGGAGCAGCAGGGAGCAGGGTGATCTGGAGAAAAGCACCAGCTAGACGAGCCAGCCCACATGGGGGGCACAGCCCACTCCAGACAGCACTGGCAAGGCAGGTGAGGACCAGGCAAGGTGTATCCTGCTGGGAAACAAAGTCTGCGAAACAGTGGGGCTCTTGCCCCTGGGGTGATCAGTACCCTGGGAAGGGTGTGTTGGCCATTTCTCTACCAGTTGCAGATATTGGCCCCCTTGTCCTCCCCAAACCAAATCCTGAAGGTTTAAGCAGGCCTTCACTGTTAAGGTTCACATCGGATAAAGGGGCTGTAGGGTTCACGTTGGGTAAGGGGGCTATCCCTCCCATCTGCTCTCCTTGCTCTTTTGTTCCTTATTGCTTAGACCTCAGAGTTTGTCACCTGGGACCTCCACCCCCTCCCTTCTTCCTCTCCTTTCCCCAAACAAGCCTCTGTCCCCCACCCCCAGACACACCCCCCATTGGGTGATTCTGCCCACTTCCTTTCTGAGCTCCATTCCTCCCTAAAGAGCACTGACGTCCCAGTTACTGGGGTTCCTTTCCCTGGTGGTGTTGGTGGGTGGGTGATGCTCTGAAAATCATGCCTTTTTGCTTGGCTTACTTCCAGCAGGCCCCGTGGAGGGAAAAGTGAGCCACGGTCTTGGAATCTACTGGAATGGATGTCCAGATTGCTGGTTCCTGTGGCTTCCTTGATGGGAGATTCTGTTCCTTGGGTGGAGAAGACTCAAGAAGCAGCAGAAACGGGAGGAAAGCATGAGCTCAGACTTGATGTATTAGACTTGAGAGCCCTGTTCCCTTTTCTTATTTTCACAGTGTTGTCTGGTGCTCCACATCAAAGGTCAACAGGAAGCCTGGCAGTGGTGCCAGGGCAGGGGTGGGTAGACCGTGACTGGAAACAAGCCAGAGATGAGGGCAGAGGTGTTCCCTGTCATGTGGAGGGTGCTTCTCCTTGTAACGCATTTCCACTGACTTCACAAGCATCCGTGGTTAGCCAGGCCAGTGGGCTTCCTCCTCATTCTACAACATGAGCCCGAGACTGACTTGTTTTAAGGTGATCTGGCAAGGGTTGGGTCCCAGGTCTCCAGACTCCCTGGTTCCAAGATCTTTCTCCTATTGCCTGTTCTCCAATGCCACCTGGTGACCCCCTAAAGCGAAGACCCCTTCTCTTTCAAAGAGTGTTTTCCATTAATGCTAAGTTGGGGGTGGACAGGCAGGAGGAGTGACCGTCTTCAGTTCTAGGAGTTGCCTAGATGACCAAGGCTATCTTTGGAAAAACGATGTCAAAGTCCCCGGTGCACAGATGCTTCCAGAACTACTCTTTCGGAGTCATCAGCCAGGCAGTGGCTGGGCCTGCCTCCAGCCCCCACCTGACATGCTTCTGCCACCAACATGTCCACCAAGGGTCTTGACAAGGCCAGTGGGCTTGATTCTGCTGAAAGACCCCAGGGGCTGTTGCAGAGACCTGAACCATTCCATGCAGCTCCTACGGCAAGACTGCAAGAAAGAGGTTTTCCCAAGGTCCCTGGGGTTCCAGAAGGCAGTACAGAGGACAGCAAATTGGTGCCCATAAAGCAAACACAGTCTTTGACCTGAAATATCCCAGGCTTAGCCCTGATCCCTCAGAGCAAAACCTACAGCTGGGCCTTCCTCCCTGCCCTTATGGCCCAGAGAATGCCAGTCTGGGAAGAGTGCCACCCGCCTCCACTGTTTGCTTATCTAAATGTTCCCTAAATCTACTTTATGGTGTGAAAGGGATCAGAGATGAGAGGCCATGGTTTCATTGGGTGAAAGGGTACAGACCCTTGGTATATTGGGCCCATCTATACCCTGCTGTGGGCCCTCCAGGGAAGAATGTTCCCATCTCCTCAAGCCCTAACTTGTGCTGATCCTCAGCCAGACTTCGGTTCGGTGTGGGGGTGGTTTCCTGCAACCGAGCTCTGACATTAATTTGCTATGCGACCTTAAGAAAGCCTTTCCTTCTGAGAACCTCCAGATGCTAGCTAAGCAATGAGGTCCCTAAGATCCTCCTTACCTTGAGAATCCCACAGTTCAGTGTTTCAGGAAAAGTCAACACTGGGGCCTCTGCCAGGCTCATAGACCTGGGAAGTATGTCAGCAACCCACACCCAGAAGGAATGGTGTGCCCACGCCTGGGCATTCTTGCTTCTGCCTTTTCCAGGGCAGAACCACCATGGTAGGGGAAGAAACATGGCTTCCAGATGGTTCCGATGCCCAGGCAATTTTGGGAAACTGCTGAAGTCGGCCGTTCTCCCTCAGCTTCCCTCTCATGGTTCAGCCATGACTGCCATTTACTCGGTTCCTCCAACCTATCTTTATTGGAGACCCATGGCCCCAGTCCCCTCTGCGCCCCTGTTCCTGAAGCCTGGGACCCTTCTGGGGCAGACTGCTTCATTTTGTTTGTTTTCCTCTATGTCCAGTGGCACAGCACGGTCATTCAGGCTGTGGGTCCTGACCTTTCCTGCCCCCAAGGGGAAGGAGGAGGCCATGCTGGGTGGAAAAGCCTCTTGAGTGGGGGGACTCATCCCAGGATGAGCTCACTCCTCGGAGTTCCACTGGCAGGTCTCTTCTCCTCACCTCCCAGATCTGCTGAGTGGCCCCTTTCCAAGGGCCGAGTGGAGCAACTGAGGTGGCCACCACACTTGTCCAGAACCTCTAGGGGTATGGAGGAGCATCTGGAGGGCCACAGCGTCATCCAAGAGAACAAGGAGAGGGGACACAAGGAGAGAGGAGTCAAAGTCATCCCATTGCTATGGGCACTAGGGCTGGACTCTGTGAGGCTATATCCTGAGACATTATGCAGCTAGAGGGGAAGCAGAACATCTGTACCAGTCCTTGGACACAATATTTCCTTTGTGTTCATTCCCGGCCCCCCCATTTCTTCTCCTCCTATCTGCTGGCAGGTGCACTGGGGTGTCAGCAACGATGAGGAAGAGGTAACTGTGCTCCTCAGGACCCACATTCTGGTGGAGAAGATAAAATGCTGTTGATGCTGGCCCAGCGAGAGAGTGCCCCAGAGCCGCGGGGGCACAGTGGGAGGCGGGCTCGCAGGGGAGGGTGAGACGGGAGTCAGAGGAGACACCCTTGGGGTCAGCTTTCTGAGGAGGAATTTATTTCCTCCCGTAGAGTGAAAGCTCCCTGCCACCAGGGATCATTCCAGACGAAAAGTGTGCTGGTCACTGTAGGGATTACAGAATGATTGCCTCTGCCCAGAGGATGTGACCATCTTGCCCTGAGGACATGAGTGACTCACAGGACAGGGTGTCAGGGGTTGGAGAAGCCAGGGGTAGGCACAGACACCGAGGAGACTCGGAGGACTGCTGCTATCAAAAAACAAAAACAAAAACAGAAAATCACAAGTGTTGTCAAGGATGTGGAGAAATCAAAACACTTTTTTGTGGAAATAGGAAAAGGTGTCATTACTGTGGAAGATAATACAGCAGTTTCTCAAAAAGCTAAAGATAGAATACCCTATAGAACCCAGCAGGTCTACTTTCTGCTTAGTATCCGAAAGCGGGGTCTCAGAGATACACTGTATAGCCTGTTCACAGCAGCCTTATTCACGGTGGCTAAGACATGGAAGGAACCCACGTGCGCACTGACAGAGGAACAGATAAGCAAGACATAGTCTGTTCACACGGTGGAATATTATTCAGCCTGACAAAGGGAGGAAAGCCTAACCCATGCTGCATTGTAGATGAACCTTGAAGACATTATGCTAAGTGAAACAAGCTTGTCACAGGGGCGCCTGGGTGGCTCAATCGGTTAAGTGTCTGCCTTCAGCTCAGGTCATGATCTCAGGGTCCTGGGATTGAGTCCCGCATCGGGCTCTCTGCTCAGCGGGGAGTCTGCTTCTCCCTCTGCCCCATCCCCACCCATTCTCTCTCATTTTTTTTTAAAGATTTTATTTATTTACTTGACAGACAGAGATCACAAGTAGGCAGAGAGGCAGGCAGAGAGAGAGAGAGGAGGAAGCAGGCTCCCCACTGAGCAGAGAGCCTGATGTGGGGCTCGATCCCAGAACCCTGAGATCATGACCCGAGCCGAAGGCAGAGGCTTAACCCACTGAGCCACCCAAGCGCCCCCTCTCTCATCTTTTTTTAAAAAACCGCTAGTCACAAGAAGGTAAATAGTATGCAGTTCCACTTTCGTGAGGCAAGTAGACTAGTCGAGTTCATAGAGACAGAGAGTAGGAAGTTGGCTGCCAGGGGCTGGGGAGGAGGGGCCTGGGGGGCCGTGGCCCTGTTTCATGGGAACAGAGCTTCAGTTTGGAAAGATGAAAATGTTCTGGTGACGGACGGTGCTATGGTTGCCCACAACAATATGTATTTAATACCATGGAACTGTACAATTAAAAATGGTCACGACATTGGGACACCTGGGTGGCTCAGTTGGTTAAACAACTGTCTTCAGCTCAGGTCATAATCCCAGAGTGCTGGGATCAAGTCCCGCATCAGGCTCCCAGCTCCATGGGGAGTCTGTTTCTCCCTCTGACCTTCCCTCTCATGCTCTCTCTCAGTCTGTCTCTTCAAAAAAAAAAAAAAAAAAAAGTCACGACATTAAATGTTATGTGTTTTACCACCATGAAAAAAATCTGAAAAGGAATAAAAGAAATCCACTGAGAGATTAGGGGTCAGTGAACTCTTCCTGTAAAGGGCCAGGTGGTAAATGGTCTCTGCTTTGCAGGTCATCTGATCTCTGTCACAACCATGAAAGCGCTCAGTTCTGCCAATTTGGTGCAGAGACCCCGGTGGGTAACACACACACAGAGGAGTGTGGCTGGGTTCCGTTACAACCTGAATTATAAAAACAAGTGGAGGGGCAGGTTTGGGCCACAGGCTGTTGGTTGCTGACTCCCGATCTAGGAGTCCACACCAGTATTTGACTTTCTGTTGAGGACGGCTAGATGGCTCTAGGTCTATGAAGTGCCATGTTAATGTGTTGCCTCTTGTCGGACAGAGTGCATATGATTTCGGGTAGAAAAGATCATTCCAAAGGTTAAGGATTTTTGCCCTGGAAGGCAATACCAACACCCCCACCAAACTTATTCTAACAATGCCTATAGAAATTTGTTCTTTAAATTCTCCTGGGAGTCATCTTGAGTGTCTTGCTGGTTCCCTTGTGAATGAGCTCAATAACCTCTGACCTTTGTTCTTTCTTTAAACACAACACAAGGCAAAAACTCCAAGAGATCAGAAAAGGGGTGATTCAAATTGCCGGGGCAATCAGAGAAGGCTTCTTGGAGGCAGCAGCCTTTGGAAAGGGCCTAGAAGGTGGAGAAGGCTGGCTGGCTTGGGAGACTGGTACAGGTCAGCAGAAGGCTGGGGAGGTGGCACAGGCCGGACCAGGGAGCCCTGGGCTGAGAAGCTCTTCTCAGCTGAGAAGAGCTGAGAAGCTCTTCCAGTGCACATCAGCTCAGGAATCTCAGACCTGCTCTCAGGGCCTCATGTGACCCCCTGCCCAGGTCAGCCCGCATCAGGATCAGGATCAGGATCGGGATCAGGATCAATGCTGCTCAGGAGAGACCGTGGAAAGAGGCGGAACTTGGGAGCAGGACCCTGGCTTCCATTCTGCTCAAGACCATGCAATCCTGATTTCATTGCTTGACCTCTAACCATCGGCTTCTTCATCTACAAACAAAGGTAATAATAATTGTGGATTTAGTAACCTTCTGACTCAAGGCCCTGAAGGGGACATGCTTTCCTGTCTGGCTCGCCACAACTCTGAGCACACCTGCTCTCAGGACCGTTCCCTCCTCCAATGGGCTGAAGCAGATGCCACACCCACAGGCTCTCAGCCTGGGAAGGCGAGGGCCATGGTGTGGGTTGGGGAGGTCAGGGGTGGGGAGGTGGTGACATTGAGGCCCTGGGTGGACGCCAGGTCAATGATCATTCCCTCACTCTGACCGTAAACAATCGCTGATATAATATTTTATATATTATGAGCTGTACTCTTTCCAGTAAACAGCAATGATTAGGTAAGTCTCAAAATAACTCTGGGCATACACAGGAATGGGAACTGTCAGCCCATCTTAGCCCTGAATGAACTGTGGTTCCCGAGGTCAGTCGCTGGTCAGGCAGGGGCATAGGCTCCAGGGTCTGGCTGATGGTGACTCCTGTCTCCCCCTTCCTCCTGCCTCCTTTGTATGAACCCCAGGGGCTGTGCTGTGGGCCCAGGGGCTGCACGAGTTGCTTTCAATCCGAGGACAGTAAACAGAATGGTCCCTGAAATCTGTTTCCAGGCCAACTTCAATGACGTCATGATGTGTCTGCTTATGCAAAGTGCTCATGAGGGCTATAGCTAGAGGCCTCAGGTGTACCAGACTGAGCCTGGCAGGCTGGGAGGTGCGGGGTGTGGAAGGCTATCTCCATCTGCTTCCTGGGGAGATTACTGCCTCCCTTGTTTGCAGACTCTGATTCGCCGGCCGTGGTGGTACCACGGGGTGAACGCCTCAGGAGTTCTGGTCGGCTGGGGCTGGGGCTGCTGATTTGTCCCCAGGCTTCCTGCTGATCAGGGCTCATTCCTGAAAACTCAAAGTCCTTCCCTAGGCAGGAACGGACCCTGGCCTGAGCCGAGTGAGCCAGTCCGCAGCTCTAGGTTGTGAACTCACTCCCCCAAATCACTCACTGAGCCGTGGGGTCGAGTCACGGGGCATAACAGATAAACAGCCAGGGAAGTCAGAGAACCGCTGGCCTTGGAATGGGCCACTCACTCTCGCTCCTGGAGGCAGGGTCAGGGCAAGATAACCTCTGTGCCATCCTGGAGCTCTTCAGATCAGCCTCTGGCTGCTGCCCCTTTGAGAGGGGGATGACCGTGTCGAGCACGGATCTCACCTTTCCACAGCTCCTTCGGAGGCCTCAGCATCCACGGCCAGTGCAGATCCCTGCAAATCCTTCTGAACATTTCCTTAAGGAACTGCCACGGGGGAGCAATTCCACTGGTAGGGAGATCCACCAGAGAAACGAGCACGTGGCCCATCAAAAAACACCTACAAGGGGTGCCCTGGGTGGCTCAGTCTGTTAAGTGTCTGCCTTCGCCTCAGGGTCCTGGGATCGAGACCTGCATCGGGCTCCCTACTCAGTGGGGCATCTGCTTCTCCCTCTGTGCCTCCCCGTCCACTTGCTTGCATGCCTCTCTCTCTGGCTCTCTCTCATTCTCATGCGTAAGTGCACACACACACACACACACACACACACACACACACAGATAGAATCTGAAAAAACAAACACATACAAGTACAGGCAGGGTAGCTATACTCGTAATAGTCCCAAATGGAAAATACAACAAATGTTGGTCAATTGTAGAAAGCATAAACAGATTGTGATATAGTCCCCCGATGGGATACTATTCAACTGTGAGAGGAATAGCCACTTGGAGGAATTTCACTGACACAACGATGATCGAAAGCAGGTAGGCATAAAATACTACATGCTGTGAGAGTCCGCTTAGATGGAATCCAAGAACAGCCAGCATGAGGACAGGGATACAAGTCAGAAGAGTGATTACCTGGGGCTGGGGGACGGCTCACTAAGGGACCTAGGGAAATTCCAGGGTATTAGAAATGTTCCTCATCTGGGTGGTACTTGCATAGGTGTGTGTGTGTGTGTGTGTGTGTGTGTGTGTGTGTGTGTGTGTGTAATAATCTTCAAATCGTATGCTTAAGATATGTGTGTTTTACTGTCTGTATGGTGTTCCTCAATTAAAACAATTAAATGACAAAATGCATTCAGAATTGTCCTTGAAGCTGTTCGTTCAGGCTCTTTCCGCACCCATGGAAGGATCCCACCCACACTTACTCTCTTTGTCAGCTGGGTCCTGGGTTGAGCAGTTCTGGAAATGGCTGTTCAGGGGTTTCCTGCTTGGAAGTGTGTGATGCCCAGAATGGCTGCCTCCATGACCGGTCCACAGAAGCAACTGCTTCTCTTAAAGAGCCTCTGTCTGCCCACGTAGAGCGCCTAGGGGGACACTAGCAGGATAATACGGGACCTGCATGAAGGGGTGAAACTTTGAGCAGGGCCGTGGCGGGAAAAAAAAAGTCTGGGAGGATGTATGATACCCGGGGAACTGTGGTTAACTCTGCAGACAGAATGGCACAAGGGAATGTTCACTCTCTACCCCAGGTATCTCTGTGATGGTTAATGTTTTTAAAATGAACATGAACTACTTCTATGTTTTAAAATTATAATAGTATGCATTCACAAAACTCGTATAGTTCAACCATTTTGGTTTGAGCATGAGTGAAGGTAGGGGCAGAGGTGCCAGTGTTGTGCCCAAGATGACATGACAAGCCTGTGGCAGACCAGGGCTGGTCGACAGGCCCTCTGATCACCAGTGTCTTGCTCTTTGGAACTTGTTTACTACGGCACCTGGCCTGGAATTACACTTTACTGTTTTCGGTTGTTGATAATTTTGTTTGTTCTCCCTACTGAGATTTTCTTTCCGGATACATAATACAGCTCAGGGCTCCATAACAGAACACCACAGACTGCAGAAATTTGTTTTCTCAAGTTCTGAAGACTGGAAGTCTGAGATCAGGGTGCCAGTGTGGTGGGATTCTGGCGAGGACTTTCTTCCTGGCTTGCAGATGGGGTCGCCTTCTTGCTGTGTCTTCCACGATAATTCCTGGGTGCCGGAGCGGGGGGCAGGAGGAGGCAGTTCAAGCTCTCTGGCATCTCTTCTTATAAGGGCACTAAGCCCAGGCTGTTGGGTGGCTTCGTCAGTTAAGCATCTGGCTTCAGCTCAGGTCATGATCTCAGGGTCCTGGGATTGAGTCCCACACTGGGCTCCTTGCTCAGTGGGGAGCCTGCTTCTCCCTCTGCCTGCTGCTCCCCTCCTTGCGCTCTCTCTGGCAAATGAATAAATCAAATCTTTAAGGGGGGGCACTAATCCCAATAGACCAGGTCCCCACCCTCATGACAGTCATGACCTCATGACACCCAAAGATCTCATTGTAAATACTGTCACTTTGGGATTAAGGTTTCAACATATGAATTGGGTGGTGGAGAGGGGGGACACAAACATTAAGTCTATCACACATAATAATTCCTCCCAGATACATGACATGATTTTGAATCTCTCTTCCATCTGGAACATTTTTTTCTTGAACTTTACTTAGCATAATCAACAAATATTTATTGGGCACTTACTGTGTTCTAAGATCTTAGGATATATAAATGAACAAAAGGACAAAGATTCCTGCCCTCGTAGATTCTTTTTGAATGTTGGTGGGCCCCAGGGCTTAGTCCTTGGTTCCTCTTCTCTTGTTTTAATCTATTTCCACGCTCTTGGTGAGCTCATCTAATTTCACAGCTGATTACAGATGACATCTGTGTGACAAGGACTCCCACCTTTCTATCTCCAACCCTAGCTATCTCTCCCAACTCCCCTGCCTATTCAACACTCCCACTTGTTTAACTAATACCTAAAGTGGGTGATATGGGATGTTGTCTGGATTTTTCCTCTCCAGGTCCAAGACCCCCATCCCCCAGCTGTAGGGAGTCTTGTCTGCTCATAGCTGAATCCTTCCCTAAGAACTGTACTCACCTGAAGGGAGCTGACTCACCCAATCAGGTGGCTGGTAGCAAGACAAAGGCTCAGTCCTCTTTCT